>NW_021940535.1:7252858-7677388 GCF_001715985.3 Manacus vitellinus | reverse complement strand
GCTCCCTTGGCAGCCCCGCTCCTCCGGGGGGGGTGTGCGTGTGCGTGTGCGTTTTGCTGTGCAGGCACGGTGACATCACCTCCACCCCGTTTAATCCCCCGGCGACATCACTGCGTCTCTCGGCCGCGGCTCCAGCTCCGTTTCAGTTTTCATCTGTGTCATAAATTTCTTCAGGTGGAAGGAGGGGCGGAGGGGACGGAAACCCAAACCACACCGTTCTGCCGCGGGGCTCTGCGCTCCGGAGCGGGGAGAGAGAAAGCGACGGTAGCGACCTCAGCCCCCTCCCGCGGGGCTGAACTTTACGGAGAAGAAACTTTTTTGCGGGTTTGAGGAAGCTCGGCGGCTGTTCCCGGCGCCTCCAGGAAATTGTAGAGTTCCCTCTGTGAGCTCGGCACGGGCGGGGAAAGGAGGGAAGCGGACGGGCGGACAGACGGGGTAGTAGCTCCTTGCCCGGTTTGCTCGGGACAGGGGAAGAGGCGGCGGTCGAGCCGGGAGCTGGCGGCGGGGCCGGGGTAGCGCGGGGCCGTCAGCCCCGCGCTCCGCTCCCGCCGCCTCTGTCCCTCACCAATCGCATCTGCACTCGAGTGGAAGAAGGGGTTTCGGGCTTTTCCCAAGTGGTTTTTAATTTTTTTTTTCCTTAGTACTCCACGGCCACGCGCCCCTGATGCAGCGCAGTGGCGTGCCCGCGCGGGGGCATGGGGCTACCTCCCACCCCACCCCGTGCACAGAAAGACCTACGGACCCTTTCTTCACTTGTGGGGAAATGCTGCTACTCAGTCTTTGAGGGACCTGCCGAGAAAACAAGATTAACTCCATGCCAGATTATCGCAGTGGCCTGGGAGCGCCCCAGCACAGCTCAGAGGTAGTAGCTCCCGGGCCTGTCCCGGCCAGGTACAGTGGTGCTACCGGTGTTCCCCCTTGCAGACGCAAGAGAGCTACAGAGATGGAGCACCTGTGGAGCACAGGCTTCCCCCTCCCTTTGGGGGCGAGGAAAGCGCATCCAGAGCGGGCAGGAAACAACAGCTGATAAAACTGAGAGGGCAGTGGGAGGTGAAGGAATGCATGTGCTTTGCGACACTGGCTGCCCGTGCGGAGCCATTGAAATTCCCCCGTTGAAGACAACATTAAAGCAGTTTGACCCAGCAGGTCCCACTTGTTCGTGTATCCCCTCCCTCCCCAAGCCCTCACAGAATGCCCGGTGCTTGGGCCTCGCAGCTGCCCCTCTGGGCACCCCCCAGTGGGCATAGCCAGGGTGCGCAGACCCTCCCGGGTGCGGGGAGGGAGGCGTGGGCGGGCGAGGGTCCGGGTAGCCCGTCTCCTGTCGCCCTGCTGCCTCCTCCTGCGCTTGTACACGGCAGCTGGCGCAGCAGCCTCCCGTCTCCGCCGAGGTGATGCGGGTTTGGAGGCGGGCCGCCCCCGCCCCCCCGGCACAGCCTGCCCGCCCGCCTGCGCGGCCGTGCGGGGCGGCCGAGTGCGGACGGAGCGCGGAGCATGGCGCGGCGGCGGGCGGGCGGCAGCTGCGGCCGGGGCCGGGGCCCGGGGCCGCTGCTGTTGCTGCTGTGCTGCTGGGCGTCCTCCTGCTGCGGGGTGGCGCGGCGGCGGCGGGGCCAAAGCCGGCCAGGCGCCGCGGCAGTGGGAAGGGCGCACCGTGTTCTACGAGCACGGCTCGGGCCGCAACACGCGGGCCGCCGTCTCCTACGATGGCCCCAACCAGCGCCTCCGCATCCTGGAGGAGAAGAAGGCGCTCATCCCCTGCAAGAAGTAGGTGGCGGTGCCGGGACCTTGCGGCCGGGCCCGGGCCGAGGCGGCCCGCTGGGCGGGGATGGTCGGCACAGAGCCCGGAGGCGGCTCCCGGGGGTGTGGGGTGATGTGGAGCCGGGAGGGAGGGGATCTCCCTGGGTCCCCAGCGTTGCGGGCGGCACCTCCCCTGCGTGAGACGGGGGAGCGCGGGGAATGCCGGAGGGGAGGCACCTGCGTACTGGGAATAACTGGTGGTAGAAAATCTGTCATCAACATGACTTAAATCCGTCCTCTGTACATCTGTATATAAAGAGATTTATGATCAAGTGTCAGCTTTTTACCTTCAGAGATATTCCCCCCTCCCAGCTATTTTGTCTTTTAAGTGCAAAACCAAAAATGAAGCCCAAAATGTGAAGTATAACGCATATCAGGACGTAGAATGAAGAGATTATACTCAAACGTGAATAATGTCATGGGGGGAGGGGAAAGATCCTAGCTCAGTAACTTGCTAACATTTTACAAGTTTTCTGGACACTCTTGGTCCTTGAGTGCCAAGATGTCAGGATGCATCTGCTATCTGTGATACAGTGTATTCATTCACACCACACAGCCCTGCAGGACCTCATTGTTCTTCATTTATACAGGATGTATCTATTAAGACCACAAGTAATCCCCCCAAATCCCTGTGTCATTGTGCATTTCTTGTTTTGCTGATAAACAAGTGTAGAAAAAAGCTGAAGTGTAGAAAAAACTGAAGAAGAGCCTCTTTTTTTCCTCCTCAACCTACCAAGCTCAGGTTGGGTAGAAGAAATAATCAGACCAGAGAGGCCTTCCTGAGTGAGACATTTCTGCCTACTGAGGGTCAATGACTTTCAGACAACATGTCAAGACATGCCTGCCAGTGTGAGAGTAGCCAGTCTGCCTGTACGTCCGCCTCTCCCACCTACAAATTATTCAAATAATAGTCCATCAGTTCCGGGGATGTGTAAGCCAAAGTAAAGATGGGCCTACAAATGCTGTATCATCCAAACTAAATGATCTCTGCTGTTGAAAGATCAATATTCTTTTTTGCTGCTGCCTTTTTTTCCTGACAATCAGTTTCTTACCAACATCACATAGTAATTGTTTTAGCCTTTTCAAATGCTCTTCTGTGATCCTTTCTTTACAAATCCCCTGTCACTCTTAAAACTGTTTTATATGCTTCATTTTCAAGCTAATCTTTCCCTCATCATTTTTTATCACTGTTTTCATATAGGAACCATATGAAGAATGTTAAAAACAACATACAGATGTTTGCTGATGTTCTGCTAAAATATGGCGTAGAGTCTGACACTGGTCAAGGGGTGCTCATGGTCCCCTTCTTCTACAAGTCCTAGGTTGACCTTCATGTTTGAGAAGCATGAAACTGAGCTACAAAGTCCAATGCAAGTCATTTCTAGATTCTAAATTGTACTGAATTAATTTCTTCAAGCTTTTATTTGAAAATTTTATTTTAAGATTGAATAATTATTCTACATTTTCTACTCTGGGCCAGATTTTATTTCTTGCCAAGATCTTACCTTTTTACATTTTTGATAAATATTTGCTCTGGATTCAGTTGTTTCTGGGCTGAGAGGACTAGAAAGAGGCAGAGTGCAGTAAGATGCACTTGAAGCATTCCTCTGTTGTTTTTTCCTGTATTAGTATTTTGTTGTAGACAGTTTCTGACCTCAGGGATCCCCAGTGTTTCCATGCTGACTGTGTTTTCTGCCATCCAAAACAGGAGAGGGGTTTTGTTATGTGTGCAGCTAGTGTCTGCTCGGGGCATGACCCTTCCAGGGCTTCCATTGCAGCCAACGGAAAGTCTGCCATTGATTTCAGTGTGTGTTGGATTGGGTCTGGAATTGTGATCACATCTTCATTTCACTGGAGACACAATGAGTCATAAACTGAAGCCTTCAGAAGTTAGAGACACAGAGATGTATCCTGTCTTGAATCATAACCTCTCTCCCACTCTGCTTTGACCTTGACAAAAACAGGGGTAATTACACTGAGGTATAGACTACAAAATCAACAAGAAAAATAATCCTGGTCTCTAAGGAAATCTTGGTTTAAATTCTCACATTTTGCTCCTATCAGATGCAACTTTTGTACAGCAATCAGAGTTGGCCAACGACCACATTTCTCTACAAAGTGTTTTCTGAAGATTGTGAATGTGAGCATTAATCAGATGCAGCCCTGTTTGAGTTATTGACTGAGGTTAATCAGGGACACAAAGATTTGCCTGTGTGGAATGGCTTGTAGGCTCGTAACTGCAGAAAATATGAAACTTTCAGGTTTTATTGTAGATATATGTTTCAAATTCATGTCATTTGCTATGTGGCGTTTTCATACCTACATCAACCCAGTAAAACATACCTACATCAACCTCAGAAAAGTAGCCATAAGGTAAACATCCAAGTGTTGCTTCATTAACATCACTTCTTTGCTCATTAGTCATTGAAGAGCACCCGAGGTGCAGTGACCACATTGGCTCCCCATTGCCCAGGTGCAGTGTGCCACCTGCCACCTGAGCACACACCTCATTTGCCAGATGACAAAGCAGAGCCACTTCATTAAAGAGGTCTTTGATGGTAGTTTCAGCCAGTTTGTCAAGTGGGTGTTTCTTTGGATCATACAGTTGGCTGCTGATACTCTGGCTTAGAGTGTAAAAACTTCCAGTAGTGATCCTAGGCTGAGGTTTTTAGAGAAGAACCTGTTCCAGTTGGAGTAATTACTAAACTTTCTTTTTCACTTCTTTTACAGACCCAGCCTTATCTACACTCTGCTTCTTATGTTTTCTCCAGTGTGCTTTACCCTGCTGCTTTTTTCCCCTTCAGGATCAAATTTTTGAGAATAGACAAGGAGGGCAGGGACAGTGTTATGGTTTTGTGTAGTGTTCAGCTGATAGCAGGAGAGGAGAAAAGAAAACAGACCAGTTTTCATTGAGTAGTTTGCACCATTTCCTGTTTGGAAGCGGTCGTGCCAGTAGGGTTATTGTATAACGTGAAAGGAGAACACTTGAAACAGTTCCCTAGAGCTCTTGAGAGAAAGATGCATTCATGTTATCTGTTAAACACAGGATGTGTTTTTTAATCCTTTATTGCCTATTATATGGAGTTACTTCCTTTTGTGCTCTCTGGATATTAAACCTTCTTCACTCTTGTTCAATCCTCTGTTGGCCACCAACTCAGGACACTTCACAAAATAGGTAACAGTCAT
Organism: Manacus vitellinus; assembly: GCF_001715985.3. Taxonomy (NCBI): domain Eukaryota; kingdom Metazoa; phylum Chordata; class Aves; order Passeriformes; family Pipridae; genus Manacus; species Manacus vitellinus. Next base: position 7,672,408 of record NW_021940535.1, on the reverse strand, counting down.
CAGCATGATTTGCTGTTGGGGCAAAAGCGTTTCTTTTTAAGGTAGCTTCTAATGGTTTAGATTTGAATATGACGTCACTGCAAAGTGGTGAAAAATCCTGGCTCAAAAAGGTCTAAACAAAAAATCCTACTGAATGCATTATGGCCAGAACTTCATGTCATCCATCACCTTTATTTTCTTGGAGAAACAGAGCAAGAGGTGTGGTGAAGCCACTCAACAGGTGTTAATGCTCAGTTATAAAGAAAGAAAAACATGAAGTGAGGAGCGGAGCAGAGGTAATGTAGATGGTGTTTGAGGGCTGGAGTGTTACTTATGCTGTATTCACAGTTTCACACTTATCTTCCATCCTATTTTCTACAGAATGATTTTCAGGGGAGGCCTAGTAACAGATTGTCCTATGAGAAATGTGATAGTGGGAAAAAAAAATTTCCATGTGCTCAGAAAAGTCAGTAGGAGGAAGAAAATGCCTTTTTTTTTTCCTTCTATGAGTGTATTTTAACAGTAACCTCCATGGCCCATTGCAGAGTGCTCAGCACATTATGCTTGTGTATTTGAGATTGTTATAGTTATTGTCTTAAAAAATGTAACTGCTAGCATGATAGAGGAGTTACAAAGCTGTGTTTAGAGAAATACATCTCATTCTGGCAGACTGTATGCTTGCATGTGCCAATCCCTGTCCTTGACTGAAGAGCAGCAGCTCAAGGTCAGGTGCAAATATAACAATATGCATCTGGAGAAGAGGTGACGACTTTTAAAAATAAGCAGAGTGTGGGCACGCGTATCTGACTTAACTACTTCTTAGTTGTTTTAGGGTGTGTGATTGTAAGGGAAAAAACAGTGGTGTCTGACCTATTAGAACCATATAATCCATCCGTTCTGTGGTCACTGTGGTGACTCAATAGGCTAAGTATTGAGCTACCCTGAGCGACTGCAAATTTGTTTCCCAGACTTGGTTTTGGGAGTGGTTTCTGCAGTTTAATGTTTAGGGGAATTAACAATGGTCATGGGTAAAATTTTCAGAAATGGCCAAGTTGCTCAGGAACCCAAGCCCCATTTTTTAAGATTATGTAGAGTGTGCAGAATTCCAAGACCCTTAATTTGCAGTGAAACATAGAAGTGAATTTTCAGCAGTTTCTTTAAATCTAACATGAGTTCTTGAGCTCTAAAATTCTTCATAAGCTGCTATGTGTATCTTCCGAGAATAAGAACTAAGGGAAGGTACTCATACCTCGTGTATTTACTTTCCTTCTATAGGTGTCAAGTTCTTTCATGGACCTGCTGCTGGTAAAGACTGTGAGTTTGGAAAGGTGGCATTGGAAAGCTGTTGTGATGGATGCCGGATGGCAGTCAGATGTTAGGCAATATCCTGAAGCAAGCAGCAGTTTTCCTAGTGGGAGTTGTGTGATTTCTGGGTTTGGAGGGTTGGCTGTACGAGCATCGACTTCTGCATTTGCATCATAAGTCAATTTACGAGTCAGTTTGCTGAGTGATGCTCCCTGTGAAGGCAGCTGGTTCCTTGGAGAAGAGCACTGTACAAGGAGGGAGCTGTGGTCCCTGAGGGCTGCGTGGAGGAGCATCTTATCTGGCTTCAACCGTTCATTCAGTTTGTTTCTGCCTACAGGCAGCACCAATAATTTCCCTTTCCAAGTTCTTGATCCTGGTGGAAGTCAGGCTATACAGTTCAGGGAGGCACTGAAGTTAATTGCTTTTGTTGTTACAGGTGGGTTGGTTGGGAAGAGATTAAAACACTGCTCAGGGGAGGCAGTTGAATGTCTTCAGATGTCAAACTGCACCACTAACAAGCAATTGGAGTCTATCATCAGGGGAAGTTGAAACTGTTGGCTTAGCAAAGCTTTTGCTGTCTTGTATCCTATGCTTCCTTGAACAACAACATTTTTGTTAGTTGTGGAAGAAAAAACAAAGAAAAGAAAGAAAAAATAAATGAGTACAAATAAAGCATATCTGTTGCTTTGAGATGCCTGTTCAGTTTAGTGTGGTGTTCTTGAAACCCTTGTTTTTGCTAAGTACTGTGGAGCCATTTCATACAGTACCAAAACACAGCACACATCCAAACTGAACAAAATAAACTGGCTCTTAAATTTAAAATAGCAGAATCCACAAAACCCTTTAAAGCTAGAGAGAAAATGTAGATAAACAGTATCCAGTGACCCCAAATTGATAATTTGCTAGAGCGCTGTTTGCTGTGCTTAAAAACCACTGTCAGACGCTCATTGGGGTCGTTACTACCGCATGAGTTATAGATATTGTTGACTGGATGTTCTTAAAAAACAGAGAGGTTCTCGTCCAGAAGTTTTGTTTGTCTAAAATACATTGTTAAATGATAGTCACTGACACCATATTGTTGTTGATACTAGTGGATATTGGCTTAAGCCTTTTATCCATTGTAACCCTTTAAATTTAGGGCAATACTTCTTTCTTACCTCTTATCCTGTCTTCCTTGTCTGTTTGCACTCTTTGAAATAATGTTTGTTTGCACTGAAACTTATGACTCATTTTCTACTATTGTTATGATAAAAACTTAAAGCAAAACCAGGACTGCACTGAAAATATAATATGCCTGTATCTCTGTAATTTAGACCACAGCACCATTGTTTTCGTAAGATAAATCACTGTAGTTTTTATTCAAGGTTTTTTTATTCTTTTTTTTTCTTGATTGAGACATAAAGTGAAGAAGAATAGAGAGGGATTCAATGTTCTGTGCTCACAGACAGCACACAGACAGTTGATGGTGATGTGACTGCACAGCTAAACAAACAACAAACACAGTGAAAGACATGTTTATATTCATGATCTTAATTTGGGCTCCATTCAGCATGAGACCTGATGTAATTGGGTGTCACAACTGACCACATCACACCTATTCTCACAGGACCAAAGGCCATTCATCTGAAAAAGTTCTCCCCTGAAGGATAGTCTTCTAATTTAAGGCCATACTTGCACTTCTGTGAGGTAAAAAAAAGAAAAAATCTGATTGTACATTGCTTTCAGAGAAATCTGGGGGATAAAATGATCCAAAGGAGACTTTACCAGTTGATGCATTAGTCCTTCAATTGTAATTAATGATCCAGGTGTCCTCAGTGTAAAACTACCAGTAATTTAAAACAGTTTTAGGTATTCAAGACAGCATTTACTGAAATGCCTCCAGAAATATGTCTGTTCATGCAGTTCTCTAGAATCTTTCCTATCTCTAGGATCTCTCCTCTTCCCATCCCAGTTTTGTTCACTGCAATTACAGTGCTGGAAACAATAGGGTGTTGTAGGGCACATTCTCTTTCTAAGGATGTGTTCTAACTGGTTTTCTGTTGTGGCTGTAGCTGTCCCTGGGCTGAGCAGTGGTGTATGCTGGAGTTCCCTTCATTGCAGGGGGAGGGAATATCCTCCAGAATTGTCCCAGCAGCTAGGGAGCAGTTGTGTCATGTTCCCAGGAGCAGGATTTAGGAGGTACTACTGCATCTTGGAATTTGGAGAGAGCTAAGACGAGAGGGCACACTGAATTATTCGAGACATGGTTTATCTTCCAAATGCAGTTGAACAGTATTTTGCTTGATATGCCAGAAAGAGAAGGGGCTTGAATATGATGGCTGTATATTTTACAGTTGAGATCATACTGAAAAGCTGAACGGTCTGGGTTAACAAGCAAAAGATTTTTCACTTGTTGCTTACTTTTGTAACTTAGGGCTGCAAACTTAGTGAAGTCAATGAGAATTCTGCCCTTGGCACAAGGATCTCATTCCGGGACTTTACGTTCGGTGCATATCTGTAACATATGTGGGAGGTACAAGACATACATTTCTCCATTTCCAATTCAAATTCAGCCTCAGTTCCTGAGGTTGGTTCACATTACCAGAACTGAAACCATTGTTCTGCCTCTAGCCTTATTGATGACAGCAGTGATATAACTGAGGTGGACAGTTTTCACTGTTGTGTCATCTGAGTGGAACTGGAAGATGGAGTGATAAAACCAGTGCCTCTGAATCTAGTCCACACCCCATCTTTGCCAGAACTTCCAAGGATGAATTTTGGTAGGTGATTGCCAGTTAAAGTGTTCAGGGAAAGAGGTAGGATGTTTAAATTATAACAGAAAACTTTTTTTTAACCTTCCTTGTACTTCATTTTGCAGTCCATTTGTTCACTAACGTACTTAATTTTCATGCTACTGGTATTCATTGGTTAGTATTGCTATTGAGTTGTTCATGTGACAAGAGAATTTATGTGTAAGTTTATTATTGTGTAGTTTAGAGGATGTTGCTCTTGTGCTTCTTCCTGTCAGAGGTCATCCTATTCTGAAAGTTTTCTTTTGCAGATAGAGACCTGATTTGTTTTGCATGTCAACAGGTTTATCCATTTATTAACTACATAGGACAGGTCTTCAACTGGATGACATTGTCCCAGACAAGAGAATTGAGTGAAATGGTACCAAGTTATGCCCTTGTTGGTATGCCAAGTGATTAGCTGATGCAGAATTGAAAGGTATCCTTCTGTCTTCTCTATTGTGCTATGAACTGATGGCTAACCTTGACATGGCTAGATGTTTCAACCCAGGAAAGGACAGTGGCATAATAAATAATACTAAGCTATTCAGAAAAAGCATAAATATACTTCTTTGCCACATAACATGGGTGAAGGTTAAATTTAAAAGGGCTTTAGGAAAGATGAATGCTTGCCACAATGGCCAGGTATTGAGAAGACATAAAAGTGGGAATAAGAGGCATGTAAATAAATGTGTGAAGTTAGAAACTAACAGAGTCTTAGAAATGGACTGTTGAAAACTCAGGGATTAACGTAGTAGAAAATAAGGCAGAGTTTTCTTCTCAAACCAGGATTTAGGCATCAGATCTGAGCAAAGACTGGAAGAAAGGGTCTTTCCCCATGCCTGTCACACTAGGGCTGCTTTCTAAAGAGATGGACTTGAGGCCAACCAGCTGTGAATCTGTGTAGCAGCAGCAGCAGCAATCCAGCTCCTGAACCTCATGTTGGTCAACTTCATCCCTGTCTTCAGATGGCTGTCATATTGGCCTTACCTGTAGATTTGCAAGGAATTGTATGCTTAGCAACTTGAGTTCTCTCTCCTAAAGTATTTTACCTGTTCCTCTTCTTAACTCACAGGGGAAATTATTTTTCTCCTCCGAAGTGTTTTCAAGGCATGGTATAGTGTCTGGTATACAGCGGAGCGGATGATGTCTGGGTAAAACAGGGCTACTTTGTGCAATATTTTGGCTCTTCTAGAATAAGGAGCATTATGCCCGGCATGACATTGCATAACATGAAGGTACCACTGGCCAGTGAAACTTCTCTTCACCTCTGCCAAACAGACCTGTTTCTTTCAGATGTTTTTGTTTACTGCCTCATTTTTATGGCCCCAGGGGAGATGTATGTATGTTGACTAGAAATCTTAGATTCCCCAGGGAAACTTAATGTCCTCCCTAGTCTCCAGAGGATACCTTTTTGCCTGTATCGTGGTCAGTCTCCAATGCCTGAGAGTCATGAGTCAAGGACAAGATTTTCTGCCAGGAGTTTGTTCCCATGTGTGAAAGCGTGGATGGCTCAGCATGTGAGACAGTCCTTGTTTTGAGTAGTGTATTAATTTCTGGAGCTGGTACCTCTTATACTTTCATACCCAGGCATAAATTAGAAGTTTCCAATACCTGCCTAAATTTTCCTTGTCCAAAAACAAATTTATGACAGGTGGTAGTAAGAAAGAAGGAATCACTTGTTTTCATCTGAAGTTGTGCTTTTATAAATATAGATCCTTGACAAACATTTATTTGAGAATCAGCTTAATCATTCTTTTGGGGGTTATGTGCACACATTTGGCACACATTTAACAATCACTCTTGATTGTTAAAAGATGTTTCCCCTGTATCACAAAAAGTGAAAAAGGTAAGGTAACTTTTGCAGTTCTGCTTTTTACTCTGAGAATTTTATTAGAACATTCCTGCAGTCAGTAGGGCTGTTCCCATAACTTAGCAATGAACATATTTTTGCTTTTCCAGATTTTTATTTTTATGATTTTAAAAATTTCTGGCATCAGAACGTGATTTCAGCAGGCATTTTCTTCTTATACAGTGCTTACACTGTAGTTATTACAGTTTTTCATTCTTTGGCTACTAAGAGTTCATATGTCTGGGGAGCTACTTAGCTATTCATTTAATGAAAGCCTATTTTATCCCTTTCATTCCTTATGAAATTTACCCTTCCATTCTGGCATCATCCAGACTATCCTTTGTCAGCTAAATCCAGCCCAGAGGGAACTTCCATCCAACCTTCTGCCTTTCCTCACTGAAGAGCTCCTTGTTGGTTTAATAATTGTCTGAAACGAGGATCCCTCTGTGTTGCTGCCCTGTGTCCATGTTGGAGGAGCAGAACGGATTGGATGCATAGGCTGGAAATTACCATTTCTGTGGCTGAGAGTCAGTAGTATACACTACCATATTGAAAAAGTAATTGAAAATTCACAGTAATATGCATGGATGCCACACTGCATCTGCATAGCTTATTTCCTTGGCATATAAAAGTGAGTGATCTCAGGGCATTATTAATTTCTTGTCTGACAAAAACAGCCTGCAAGATTCCAGCAGTTAAGAAGACTTAGATTATCAGATATCATTGAGAGATACCAAATTATGCTAATTCTGAAGGTCTGTCTACCTTTTTTTTTTTTTGTAAATAAAAAAAGAATATGTTTCAAAACTTAATGGAAATACATGTAGAACTGCATAACTGTCTGATCCAACCCAACTTTCCCGAAAGAACCACCTAAAAGATACAAGTATAAGAGCACATAAGGTTTACGGAGTTCTGCAAAAGTAGTAAATATCTTGATTGCTACCTTCTTTTGGATTTTAGAAGGCTGAAACTTTTCTTTCTCTAGCTCCTCCCTAAATAATAAACAAAAGCAATCTCTTCATTGCAGTTCAAATTATTTTTTAATATCAAACATCCAAGAAGTGGCTTATCCTGAAGTTCATTAAACACTTTTGCCCTTCTCAAATGGAAAGTAATATTGCATACTTACTAGTTATCTTATTTTCTATATGTATTATTTTTCCTGAGGACAGTTCCTAATGGAATGTGATATTGTAACTGATAGCAAACAATGCAGAAGATGAAAATTACCACATTTATTGCAACATCTCTTATTAAGGTTACTTATGATGAACCTTGTTTCTTTACTTAATTTAAAAAATAACAGTGTAATAATACCCTGCATATTTACCTTTTGGTCAGTTGAATAGTTCATAAGTAAATCATTCCAAAAATGTCTTCACTGACCCTTAATGCTTGACTTCTTGTGCAGTAATGTGTTTTTCAGAATCTACTCCTTTATAACTATTGCCAAAAATTATTTCATATTTTAGAGTGTATGTTCAAAACATACTGTCAGATGCTTTATCAGGAAAAGTTTTATGATGTCTGTAACTAATATTCCGGGTTGTCTATTTGGAATAAACTGTTTTCTAATGTACATTTTCTTCAGGCTTTAATGAAGTGAGAAAAAAAGCCCCCCAAAACAGCTCCATATAATGTAATCCTTCTTACCAGTAGGATAAAGAACAAAAACCTCTGTCTTTTTTCTACTCTGTTCTTATTCAGATCTTGAGACCAATTGCCAGAAAAAAGCGGTGTAAGATAGCAATGAAGATAAATTACTTGTAAGATTTTCCACTGAGGTTTTGGTCTCTGATGTTGCCCATCAGTTACTCTGTCAGTTCTGGAACTTTCACATTTAGCAAGCTTTATCTGCTCTCCTCCTGTCAGTTCTTTGTGGAAATTCATGGTTGCTACTTCATCTGAAAATCAGATGGCTCGGTAGATAAGAGGGTTCCTAAAAATGCAGTGTGTGTATTTGCCATTTATTTTGGTGAAACCCTGCGCAGGAAAACTGGTGTGAGATGTCTATAGCTGCTGAATAGCTGGAAGCTTCTCCATAAGTAGTCTATCTGCATGGAAACCTACTGTTTGTATGGATACCTGTTGTTTCAGAAAGTAATGTTTCTGATGGGAAATGGCCAGATTTTCCTCAGATTTTCCAAGGGCAGTTTTGTGCATGGCAGTGCTAAAGACCTTTAAACACTCATATGGAGCACAGAGTCCATTCAGTGAACACAGTGAAGAAAGATTACATTTTTTGTTCTTTCACTATCTCTTAATACCATTTACAACTGTGGTTTTATCATAGTCAGATACTTTTCTTGCCAGGAAACTTATGATTCCACCATACTTTTAGGCAGCCAACACTGGAAAGTTTATTCATACTGTGCAGTTATGGCAATTCTCAGAGGATGTTTATTATTTGGAGAGCAGAACTCTGTACAGAATGAGGAATTCTTACTGCACTTAGTTCCCAAATTAATATACGACTATTTAATCAGACCCAAATTTTTTGGCTTACGTCTTCTGTACAAGAAATTAATTCCTTTTTTCTTATCTGTGATGGTATCTGGGGACTTTGAGCAACCTGGTCTAGTGGAAGATATCCCTGCCTTTGGCAGAGGTGGCACTAGATGATCTTTAAGGTCCCTTCTAACCCAAACCATTTTATGATTCTGTGATGACTTGGACACCTTCTTGTATCACTTTAAATACCTGTGCAGAAAAGCACACAGGATTTGCAAAACCGGATGGGTTTGTTATTCTATCTATGCCAAAAAACAGTGGAAGGGACAAATTTGGATAATGTGCTTGATAAAGTGTGAAGGTGAGGCACTTCCTGTGCCTTTTTAGATGGAAAAAAAGAATTAGGAAGAGTAAAAGAAGGTAAGGGCATGAAAGTAGAGACACCCTATTGCATTTTGTTTATTCCCATTACTGAAGAGTGAAAATGTAAGAGACCAAATAAATGCCTCAACCATAGCAGAAGATAAGAAAATTGCTATTGTTTTAAATTATTGTCTGTTCTTCCTGTCTCTAAACCAAATGTAAGCATTTAGATATTGATTCTCAATACATTTATTTGTGTTCTTTGTTTATTGACATATTTATATTAATTTTTTGTTACTTACATTGACTATAAGAGTAGGTTATTTCCCAACATATGTATCTCATAGCCAGATTATTTTAAGTTCTTAAATTTCTAAGGTAGAGTCTTCTGAAGTAGAAAACTTCAGAAGTCATTGGAGATGAAGACAAAAGTATATATAATTTAGATATGTCCAGAGTACCCGGTCTATCACATCAGTTGTGCTAACATAGTCAAGCCAGGTCAAAGTGGTGTACAGTCAGATGATGTTTGAGGCACTGCCAAATGTAGATACCACAACTGCTTAGCCGGAGCCTGGTAAAGGGATCCATGGTGGATCTTACCATGTTTTTCAAGTCTAACACGTCTGAAACGTAGTTTGTTTCTCTGCATTTCTTTCCTCTGAAAGAATGGAAAAATTCACTTACAAAGCTTGTATTATGTCTCTGCAGAACATGTATTGTAACTGAGATGCTTATGTGCTGTAGCAATAGTAACTATAAACATTGTTCAGTGAGTTCAATGGACTTTGTGTTATAGGTTTTAACCATCGAAGTGTTCTTTAATTATTTAGTATTCTCCTCCACATTGCACTAATGAATTATCTGCTGTGCTGGAAGTGCTGCACCATTACTAATCAGTCTGGTCTTCATAACTCATCCCCCCAAATATCTGAATGCAGTTTCAGGCTGTAAAAATCCATAGATTATTTTTGTAGCTAATTTTTGTATTTTTTTTTAAACGTCCCTTAAAATAATATGAAAAGTAGAAGACCATCTCATCATTACAATATGTGTATGATGTTTGCTAGGAACTTCGTACAGCGTATTAACGAGCATCAAATGTAAAGACAAAACTCTGCTTACATTGTTAGCACAAATTTTTTATACTGAAGCAGCGTATGTAGAAATTGAGTTTTGTTAGACTTGGTCATAGCAGCCTCCAGCTACAATGCCCTTGAGATACACCTGCATTGTGGAGCACTGGGGCAGGCAACATGGGGCTTGGTTGGTGCAGAAATCTTTTTCACTATCTCGGCAAGAATGAGTTTCCTCTACAGTTTTTTCTCCTTGCCAACTCCCTGTTCTCCTTTCCTGTTCCCTAAACAAGTCCAACTACAGGTTCTCCAATGCAGAGAACATAGGAGATTAAGTACACCAAGAGATACGACAGACCAGAAAAAAATGGATAAATGAATATGCTGCAAAGATTTCTCATAGGCAAATTCTTTTTTTCCAGAGTTTCCATACTCTCAGAGGTGTGGGACTTCTGTTAAGTTAGCTTTAGCAAGTGGCTCCATAAAAAAGTCCCAGAGAGGAGTTTTTATGACAAAAAGATGTTTCATATAGTTTAAGTGTTGGTAGTTAAGGATATAAAGATATTAATTACTTTGCCTAAGAAGAAAGCCCAAAACACTATAAAGGGGAGAACAAGAAATATCACGAAAGCCAGAATATGCCAAGTTTGGCCTACACTTGTGGAAATCCATTTTGGGGAACTGAGATTGCATAAAATGTTATGTTTGCTTTTCACCATCTCCTCAGATTGACCATTTGAGATAAGTTGATAGCCATGCTAGGTTTTAAACATTTTTCCGCTTTATTTTTTCTTTGAAATGGAACAGGTAATAAACACCTGATGTAGCATCTGTAAAAATCAGTGAAATTTTTTGGCTGATTTCAAAAGACTTTGGGTCAGGTTAATTTTGGAGAAGGGGCTATAGAGCCAGATTAATTACATAATTGGTAGATGGAAATTGTAAACAGTAGCAGTTAGATGAGGATCTGTTGTTATGTTATGGAAAGAACAATTGTCTCTTGACAATTGGAAACGAGAGATGAGAGAGAAAATCTGATGGGCAGAAAAGTGATTTCTGCTTATGCATTTCTCTGGGAAGAGAATTCAGAAGTTTCTTATGTAGTCTTTGAATAGAAAGTGTGTAGTAACATTGGGCACCTCAATTTTGCAATGTATACTCTGTCACTGAATTTTAGAAAATACTGAATACTATCTCTGAAAATTTGTCCTTTTCAAGTACCTTCACGTTGAACATCCAAAATAGGAAGCAGTTCAAAATCACTGGTCAGTTGTGAACGTCTTGCCCATTAAATGTATAAAATAATGCAATTAGAAACAGCAAAAAACTGTAATATGCAAATATGAGACTGTGTAATTTTTAAGTAATTATGAAATACTTTTCACTATAAAAACAAGAGTTTCTTTAATTTCTCTTATGATTATAGGAATGATAAAGGAAAAGCCTTTCAGCATGTACAAAAGTTCCAAATTCATATAGTTAAGCAAAGCTCAAAGAAAACTATGGCAGTTTATGTAAACTGCCTACAACCCCTGTCAGTGTATGTAGGACACTGGGCTCTGTGTCAGGAAAACACCCCAAAATTAGGTAAGCATACCTGTTTGCTAAAGACTTCAGTTTGTATTTGTGTCAGATTCTAAATGGGAAAGCTATTTCTGTCATGTTTTAAGCAGCAGGGGTAGTCTAAACATGTTCAATAGGTCTAGTGACCTTTTCCTGAGTAATGGAAAACTTTCAGCTGTGCCAGTGCAGTATATTTATACCAATATTATTTACAGGTCTTGCCCTCTTTGCTGCTACTTCTTAGAACTGTTCTTGAATGAAAAATAAACGTGTCAGGGTTTTAATACAATTAAAATGGTTATAAACATTCTTAAAAATAGAAATGTATGCTTAGCCATGCTTCCTTTAGCTGATTGCAATGTCTTCAGCAACTGTTGTTTCTGTGATGGACTAATAGATAACCTATGAAATGGTTCTGCATCACACACACTGATGTGTGCCCTAGAGCAAATACTCAATAGCTTGAAAGGTTTTGAAATTGATTTTCATCCATTAATTATTTATGTATTTTCAGTCCAGCTGATTTTTAAGAAAGTACAGAGGTGTGACAGTTTCTTGTGATGCATCGTGGTTATTGCTTACAGAGGATTCCTACAAGCATAGTTTATGTGGTGACTGCTGAAAGCTGCTTCCCACCTCCCAGAGGTGGAAAAGTTGCTGTAATAATAAAAAGTACAAAAACTCTACAGATGACCGCAGAAAACCAGTTTTGTGAAGAACAGGTTTAGCAGATAGTTCAACCTCTTAATTACTCCCTTTGAATGCTGAGCATGTTTCATTTGAATCCTATCTCCCCAGTCCTGATTTTAGACAGTATTTTTCTTTAATTCATTCAGGCACTGAAAACAACATGGTGGTGTAATTAGGGTTAATTTTAGAAGCAAACAGAGCTGAAGGTCATCAGTGTGCAGGAGGTGGCACTATCCCTCAAATCCCCATGTGAAATAAGATGGAGCCCTCTGCTGAAACTCCTCAGAGTGTGCCACTGTTGCTTTTGGAGGTCTCAGGAAGTGATACCCAAAAGGTTGTTCAGCATCTTTGGGCAGGGAGCTCTGTCAAGGATCCCTGTCATACAACTGATAGTATCAGAACTAATTGATTAAGCTAGTATGTTACCAGAAGGGAGGAGCAGCCATCAATATTCTCCAATCACTTATGTGTAAGGCTGGGAAGGTCTTCACCTTGCCATATAACCTGTTCCTCCATCCTGGAGAAGAAAAGTTTTATATGGGGATGTCCCTCATCCCTGATTTTCTTACTAGTTCTTGTAAAAGCTGGAATGTTAGGAAACATACAGACATTTTCAGAGTATCTCGTAATAAACCCTCCTTGCTTCAGGTAACATGGAGAACAGTTGGTATTAATTTTTAGCTTTTTGTACACTGACCACCTTATGATCCTACATCAGTCTTGCTTTTGTAGACTAAACATGCTCACTTTCTTCACAGGTCCTATTTCTTAAACATCACACTGTTCTTGCTGTTCTCTGGACTATATCCCATCTGTTTATCTGCTCCCTTAAGTGAGGCATCCCAAACCAGGAGCAGCATCAGCACTGGCCTCATCAGGGCTAAGCAGAGCAGAGTAAATGACCTCCTTAATTGACACAGAACTGTAAATTTCCCTTTCTGAATCATTACTGTGTACTGTACCACACCTCAATGGATATGTGTTCAAAATACCATTTCCTTTACAACCATGGGAGCAATTAACGTCTTCCTTAATTATATGTTTTCTTTCACACAGACATGCCCTTATTTCCCGTAATTCTTCTGTTTTGCACACTTTCAGTCAGTTCCACCTGGAATTTTGCCATACTGACACATTGTATTTGAATCCAGTCACTAATTTATGCACTAACAATATTATATATTTTGATTGATAGCTGCTGAAGGAATAAGAAAAAGACCTGCACGTAGACTTCTGGTTAAAATGAAGAAGTTATTTTACATTGAAGGTGGGGAAGAAGAATGAAGTTCAGTGCCAGGATTTTGCATTGCATTTATTTCCAGTGAAGTGAATCTCTGTCTTTCACAAAGTTGATTTAAAAATAAGCTATATTCAGATCTTTGGATAGAGATATAAAGTTGAAGTGTACTTTTCTTTGTCTGATTGTCTGACCTAACTTCTAAATTCCCTTGAAAACAGACGCAGTGTTTTTTATTTTTCACATTGGACAGATATCTGAAAGACCTGAATCATCCCTCTTAAGGAAATCATTGCAGATGGAAGGTGGAAATCATTACATCTTGGGGCAGCGATCTGGTACAACCGCATATCCTCACAAATTTTTCCAGGGAATATTCCACTGTGAAACAAAAGTTTGCTCTATCAGAATGGGGACCTCCTCCCCATCTGTTCCTCAGACTTCTTCATGATTACCTTTTATACAGGAATGCATACTGAAAAGCAACTAAACCTCCCCTGGCACAACTTGAGGCCATTTTGTCTTGTCTTATCGCTTGTTCACTGGGAGAAGAGACTGACATCTACCTGACTACAACCTCCTTTCAGGAGGTTGAAGAGAGCAATAAGGTCTCCCCCGAGCCTCCTTCAGGCTACACAACCACAGCTCCCTCAGCCACTCCTCATCAGACTTGTACTTCAGAACCTTCACCAGCTTTCTTGCCCTTCTCAAGATGTGTTCCAGCACCTCAATGTCTTTCTTGTATTGAGGGGCCCAAAACTGAACACAGTGTTTAAAGTGTAGTCTCACCAGTGCTGGGTACAGGGGGACGATCACTGCACTAGTCCTGTTGGCCACACTATTTCTCATACAAGTCAGGATGCTCTGGGCCTTCTTGGCCACACTGCTGGCTCATGTTCAGCTGGCTGTTGACCAGCAACCTCAGGTCCTTTTCCACTAGGCAGCTTTCCAACCACTCTTCCCCAAGCCTGTAGCACTGCATGGAATTATTGTGACCCAAGTGCAGGATCCAGCACTTGCCCTTGTTGAACCTCATACCATTGGCCTCAGTCTGTTGATCCCTCTGTAGAGCCATTGTACTCTCCAGCAGATCAATACTCTTGCCCAACTTGGTGTCATCTGCAGGTTTACTGAGGGTGCACTTGATCCCCTTGTCCAGTTCATGGATAAAGATATTAAACAGGACTGGCTTCAGGACCCTTCCTGCACATCCTTCCACGTGGTCTGCTGCCCCACATCTGGTTTACCTGCCCTGTCCTTTAGTGCTCCCTAAGGGCTCCATTTATACGGGGTGGGGAGGCTTGGCCACCATTGCTCCTGGGCTTTCCAGCTGCTGTGGCATGAGCTGCAGGCTCCTGGCTGGTCTCTAGAGGTAAAATTAAAAACAGGAACACAGGTATGTCATTTATGTTGGGATATGTTTGTTTTTTTGCTTTTTGGAGATACTCTTGGTCATTGTAACCATGTTTTTTCTGGCTCTCTCTACATGTTAAAATTCTGTTTCCTATTTCTTATGTCTTTACAAGCTGACAGAGTGCCTTAAAATAACTGCACTCTCAAAAGACCATTTCCATGTCATTTCCCTCCTTATTATTCTGTCTTTTCTAAGGTCTTTAGTATGTATTGAGAGGTGATTCCTGGCCTTCCTCACTCTTTTTGGTCTCCTCTAAGCCCTGCTCTGCTTTTCCAGTAACCTTTATTATTATTAACTTACTCATGGAAGTGTCACTGTACTAGACTTTTTTTACAAACCCGAGAACAGGAAAATAATCTCTGACCTCAAGAATATTTTGATATCATGTGGTTCTGCTAGTATATACCGCAGTCCCTTGGAGGTGATTCCATTGATTCATTAGAAAGCATTATGGTATGCTGGTCATATCTTCCATTCCTTTCTTTTTAAGCTATGTTAGTGTCTACTGAGGACTCCAGTTCATGAATATACTATTACTTATGGAAACACACAGATGCTTCCTGTTAAGTACAGTGCATCTTCTAGCCCCTTGCAAAACACAACTCTCTTAAACACAATGCTTTATTGTTTTTCTGAATTTCAACTTCAATTACAATACATTGTTCTCAGGGGTATGGCTTGGTGGATTATTAAAGAGTGTGAAATAGCCAAAAAGGGACAGCAGGGGAAACAGCATTCTTACCAAAGAACTTAATTTCCTTTAGAATTTGCCAAAGTAGCTAATCTAATTTATGGGGAAACAATTAAAATAATAAGAAGAAATTACATATTTTTTTAATTTAGTTTCATACTTAAAGTCACAAAAACATGTCATCTGTTAACTGGTGTAGCTTTGACTTTGCAGTGTTTGATTGCTGTATTTAAGATTTTCTTTCTGCACAAACTTCATAATTAACAGGATTTAAATTGCCTAATTCTCTCTGCTTCAGAAACTGGTAGTGCTGGCAAAGTTCCTCATATACCTTGCTAATTAGATACCTGATACAGTGGGCTTGATTGCCTTTAAAATTAAAAAAAAAAAAAAAAAAAAAGCCTTTACAGTCCATGAGTGATTTAAGTCAGACTAAAAAATATTGCTTTTACACAATATCAGATTACATTTACTGTCACATGTATTTGCACAGTACTGTGTTTGTACAATATACCATACTCCTGCACCACTGCCAAACATGTGAGATCAAATATGGTAAATTACTGTTGTTGTTGAGGTCTGATACACCAGAAGAAAAACACAAGTCTGAAATTACCGAAAGCTTCATGGGAAAGAGGAAAGGAGTTCCCAGAAATATACTGAGAAACGAATGCTTCTCCATTTTGAAATGAGCTTGCCAGAGCAGATGAATGTTCTTGACCTGATGAGTGTTTATCAACTGTCTGCATGTCTGCTTGGCAGCTTTGCTCCCTTGAAATATTCTTAATCTAAAGATCTGAGAAGATGAGGTTATAAGTCACACTCCTAGTAAAGGTTCTCATTCTCCCAGTACATCTTCAGTAAGAAACATGTAAAAAATGGTGATATTTTTGTGGAGTATTTTATCAAGAGGATACAAGATAAGTCAAGAATTACATATCTGGATGTATCTGTCCATGCACAATAGAACAGAGAATTTGTTTGGAATATTTTAGTGAAATTTCTTCTACTTAAATATATTTCTAGCTTCTTTCAAATAATTTAAAAATGCCTTTTTACAGACAGAACCAGCAGAGAATTAAGTAATACCACAAAGGCAGGAAGATGCTTCAAGCTTTCAGTTAATCTCAAAAGAGAAAGAAAAGTTAGCTTGGAAATAATTGCAGTGACCTCATCTTGAGATCCTAAATAGCAAATACAGTTTCCTGCCGAGTAGTACAGTATCTCAGATACAAATAATACATAAAATTTTGCTTCCATTTTTCAGTTGCTTTATAATACTAGGTAATATAACTCCTGGCTATCATGAGTGAGAGTTTTAAGGTTACAATAGCTGCAGCTGGGAAAATTGAATTGACAGGTTAAAGCCATAGATACATGAAACCCCATACGTCTTTGCAGGACAGGAAAGTCTGTTTTTCAAAAGCAGTTGTTCCTTTGTTTTTTGGAACAGGATTTGTGGTTTTGTTCTTTGTTAATACAATGCCTTGCACAACTGGTTTGTGATTGATGATTTGTCTCTCCAGTACTACAGCAATCAAAAAAAACCCAACAAGAACAGCATTTTAAGGCTCCTGTACTGTAAGTTGCTTGTCCAAAGCCACAGAGCAAAATGATGCAGAGCCAGATTTAGCACACAAGGAAATTTCTTTTACCCAATCTCAATCTCAGACCATTATTTTGTTTCTCTCTGGAAGGTGACCTTGTCTGATGTTCTTCAGAATGTCACATGGGTCTTGCCATGCCACTGTCACAACCTCTGCTCCTCTGAGTCACTACAATGGCAATTGGACAGCAAGTGACTCCTTTCTTCTAGGTTTGATGCTCATGAGGAAACCTTTGGAAGTGCAGAAGAAAACTCTAGGAGACACATATATGTGTTAGGTGATGGGCAGGCTACCATGCTTCAGGACTGGGAAGGACCCAGCACAGGACACAGGGCTCATTGCAGACTGAGCACCTGAAAAGAAGCTGGTAGCATGATCTTGAGACTAATGACTTTTTTCTGACAAATTTTGAAAAATAATTCATTGTTTTGGGTTGCATTAATAACATGCAGAACAGTAACCCACTTGGAAGACAAGTCAATAGGTAAGTTTATTGGTTCAGGCCTCTGTCAGTGTCTCTGTGTTATCTGGGCTGTCTCCTGAGAGGCACCTGTAACTATCTCCCCAAATTTCAGGAGGCATTTCAGAGGTAAGACAGTGTTTGAATGCACACCTGCTCCTTGCAGTATTCCCTCAACACAAGTGCTTCACCTCTTGCTTTCGTGGGAATGGTACTCTGGCATTGCATTGAACACAGTTGGTCTCTTATTCAGAAAAATACTTCCTTAGCTCAGGAGAAGAAAATACTGAATGCAGCATATATCCCACTTGTGTGACATGATTACTTCCAGCAGAGTCGATGGAATTATTTGTGCAGGATGTGGTCCAGTGTTAAGAAATTCTTTAAAGCATAGGAGCAAAAATGTGTGTATGTCTTTAAATGATGGAATTTATCCATTTTCAGGCACGGACAAAGGGAGTATTACAGATCATGAGACTATTCAAAGCATAGTGTACAAGGGCATAGAACAGGGCAGAGTGTAATAGGATAGGAAAGGAAGGGAAATAATCTCAGTCAGGCAAATAGGTTTTTTTGTCCAAGTTAAATTCTTCAAATCTGTTCAAGGTGCGTAGTTGAGGTACCTGGTTTCAGGTTGGGGCTTTCTTGAAGTTACAATTAAAATAATAAAATTATTTTTAAAATAGTGTTAGAGGTGGGCACAGGCTGCAAATATGTTACTTTTTTCTGAAAAAAAAAACCCAAACTAATTAAAAATAACTTCCTCTCCTGTTTCTTTGCCAAGACCTATTTTGAGGACTTTTTGTTTCCCTCAAAGAACCAGTGAAATCTCAGGCACCTAAAACAAATAGAGGCAGTATACTTAGGACTTGGCTGTTAAAAAAAAAAATTTAAAAAAATTTTTAAAAATTATTATTTTAAAGTATTTTGCTTTAAAATTATAATTTTTATACTCATGCACAATTTGTTGTTCATTTTGGCTGGTTAATACTTCTCTTTCTAAAGCAACAACAGAATGTTGTTAAACTCAGATCCTGTGTAATCTTAGGTTTCTGTGCTTGCTATTTCCAGAACATAGAGCAGTTATCTGTAAAACTTGGATGTGAGGTACATCTGGGTTGAACAAGGACAGTGTAAATCTTGCCCCTGCTTACCCAGGGCTGCCATGCACTGTGAGCAGAGCCACACTCTCTGCAGTTCTCATCTTGTGCCTGCCACGTAGAGGCTGAGTTCATCCCAGCAGCATATCAAAGTGCATGACTGGTGTCTGTTACCTATGTGTTTGGTCTAGCTCTCCCAGAACCAAAAATGTAGGTGGTGAAGCCTCTTACTCTGCGGAATACGTGCTAGAGACATGCTTGGAGATGAGTTTGGTTTGTTTGGATTTTTCTCATTCTTCTTTACTTTGTTGTTCCATAATGCCCATTTTGCTGTCTTCATGGAAGATGGCAAAGTCAAGAAAGTAGGTCTTTTTGGGTTGCGGCCCTCCTTCTGCAAGTATTCAGGCCATCTGTCAAAGTTACAGTGGCTATTCCAGTGCTGGAAGTTAAATACATGACTTTGTCAGATCAAAGTTTGAACTACTGTTTCACTTGAGTAAAGGTGGCACATGTCCCTCATGCAATGATATCAATTCACAGGTTACAAAATTTAGAAGAGAAGATATTTATTCCATGAAATAATTTCTAAGGGAAAGCATAAGGAAAAAGAAAACATAAAAAAAATATTGTTAAAAATGAGAGTAAAATTTCTGTGTGAATTAAGCATTAAGTAAGGATGTCAGAAGAAATGTAATAACTTAATTTTTATTCCCAGTAGTTTGCAATGCTTTTCTAATACATTGGATCTTTTGTTCGTTCACAAAATGACTGTATTATCACTCAGATACCTCAAACATGTTGATAGATTCCTCTGTAAGGCATTTCCCATCACGCTTTTATGGGAGCTACTGGGCAGTCAGCTGTAGAGTAGTTGAGTCATTAGAGTCTGGTTGAAAACCAGATTTTTTTTTTTTTTAATTGTTTTTTATTGTTCTTGTGAATATGTTCTCTGGACTAAATGTGATATAAAAGTTACATATGTCCCTATGTGGTCACAGGTTTAGATTTCTGTGTAAATGGTGTATAAATATACTGAATTTTTCAGCAGTGTATCATGACTGTGGAAAGCTTGTCTCTGACTAAGAACATGGGAGGTGAGTTTAGGTTGGCACAACTCATGACAGAAGTAGGAATATTTTAAGATATGGGCAGGAGAACAATTTACCGTGAAGAAGCTAATATATAGTCTTGCAGTTTGTCAGCCTCTTTGTGTGAGTCTTGTTAATTTGGGGGAAGTTCCCAGTGACTGACTCCCTCAGAAAGTGGGATGAGCTACGTCACATGTTGTGCAAGGTCATTTGTAAGAGATGGGCCCCAGTTTACCTCATGTCAGCTTCCTTGTCCCCTTTTATTCTTCATCACTGTTCAGTTTGGCTAATGCCATTTAGCCTGCCTATGTTTCGACACATGCTGGATAAATGATCTTGTCAAGAAATTATGGGAATGTTGCTTAGATGCTTTTAACCATGCTTAGACCCTTCTCATACTGCAACCTTTAAATGCCACCGTGTCAGTGGTGGGCGAAGTGTTTCCTGTCTGATGCAATGGTGTAGTACAAAAATTAAAACCGTAAATTGTTTTGTTTTCATCCCTATGTTATGTAAACTTTGCAGCCTCCCCAGAAGAATGCGAGGACTACAAAGAGAAACATGCAGGAGCTGAGAAATAGCACAGAGTAGGGTCCCATCTTGGTTTTGTGTATCATCTCTTCAATTACATGGATTATGCAATGTTCTCTACCAGCTTCCCATCCTGCTGACGGCACAGGATGAATAGTGTTAGGGGCTAGCATCAGGTTCGGGATGGAGAAGATGCCTGTGTCAAAAGACATCCAAGCCATTTTGTAGGAAATGGAGGCAGCATTATTACCGAAGCAAGGAATTACAGATAGAGAGTATTACAGAGGGCAAGATGAAGCTACTCCCTTCCTTTTTTCTAGAGTCACTGCATAACAGTAGGTTGTAGCCAAATACTTGAGATGAAATATTCACAGAAAGCCTCTAATAATGAGTGCACATTTTTGGAGAGTTTGGAAAGTGACATCCATCAGTCCTTTGCAAAAGGTGCAGAACATGCATGAGGATGCTTTGAGATGTGCTTCAAACAACTTCTGATTGGTAATGCAAAGCACCCTGGAGAAGTTAGGCTTCCAGTGTTTCTAGCTGAATAGTCAAAATCAGCTGATACTTCCGATAATTTTGATTTCTTTTTCTCTCTGTTTCTGTCCCTATTTGGAAGGTAAGGATCATACTACATCTTTTTCAAAGATATGGAAACAAAGCCACAATGTTCATGGTAGACTGGACTACTATAAATAGTAACTAGACAAAAGTGTCCATGAAAACGCTTATCATCTCTCCTCAGAGCATGGCCTGGTCCCTTCAGACTTGATAGAACATTGTTTTAAAGTCCTTATTAGCTATCTATTTTGTTGACCTCACCTTCTGGCCTCTCAAGCTCACTGAGCTCCACACTTCTCCTTATCTCCACCTTACTTTTTTGTTCCTCTGCTTTCTCCTTTCACTGATTCTTGAGTCTGGTGGCTTCCAGAGAGAAACTGTGCCATTAGGAGGGAGAGCTTTCCAGTTCTGCCCTTGGGAGCATGTACTTCCCCCTTTACTGGCATGTTCCACTTAAGCTACATTAGTTGCCATGGAGGA
Source organism: Manacus vitellinus (assembly GCF_001715985.3). Lineage (NCBI taxonomy): Eukaryota > Metazoa > Chordata > Aves > Passeriformes > Pipridae > Manacus > Manacus vitellinus. The sequence goes on along the minus strand of NW_021940535.1, from coordinate 7,651,189 downwards.
GCATCTGTGAGGATGGCAGATACCACATCTAACCAGCACAGGAAAAGGCTCTATCACATTCATGGAGAAGTGAATCTATCCAGCCTATGCAAGCAGATTTTTTCAACGGCTTCTAACTTAGCCAAATCTGGGCAACTTTTAATAAAAACCTTTCCCCTGCCAAAATTTTAAGTCCTTTCTCCGAAACATGGAGGCACTAGAGCTTTTTAATGAAACAGTTATTAAAAAACAAAACAAAACCTAGGAATAATAACATGTTTTTTCTCTCAGTTGTTCTCAGAAAAGTTGTTCTGTTGTTCTCAGAAATGGCTGAACCAGTTCAGCCTGACTTATTTATTTTGGAAAGAGTCAGCTGAGACAAACTTTCAGCATGGGAAATTTTAGCCCAACTGGTTAGCATTTCTCCAGGTTTGGCAAAGTTTAATGCAAGTGAAAATGTTCTTATACTAAGAAGTCAAAGGCAAGCTTACATATCAGCAAAGTTCCTGCTTAGTATAGAAAAAGGCTATGTATATTAATTGATTTTTCTTAATGTTTCAGATTCTTTGAGTATATACTACTCTACAAAGATGGAGTGATGTTTCAGATTGAACAAGTTACAAAGCTTTGCTCAAAGATTGCTCTGACAGAGCCATGGGATCCATATGATATTCCTGCCAATTCAACTTATGAAGATCAGTACTACATTGGGGGACCTGGAGATGAAGTTATGGTACAGGAATGGTCTGACAGAAAACCAGCCAGGAAATGTATGTGCATGCTTTTGTTTTATCTTAATAATAATCAATATCACTGCTACCCAGAGAAAAATAAAATTATTCCTGTTTCACCTCAGCTTTCCATATTTCTATAAAGTTTTCTGGAAGAAATAATAAAAATGCCCTGTGCACAGCATGTAATTTTATTAACAATGAATTTTATATAAGAAAATGTTCCATATCTCAGCAGGATTAATTATGTCCAAGGGACTTGATTGTACTGTAGTTCATACCATACAGATTTTGGCTTGGAACAGCACCATTTTGTGTCTGAATCTGGCAGTCTGTATCCAAAATTTACCTAGAGAAGAATTGGTACTATAATTAGGGACACACACACTCAAACTAGAGTCTGCATAATAGAAACAAAGTAGGTGTCAGTCATGTGGTTCTGCTACCATTGACATCCTTAACATGTGCCCAAATTTTCTTTTCCACTATACTAGTAAGAAATATCTGCTCTCAAGGCTTAGTTCTGCAATTGGCAGCTGGACACCTGCATCATAAAAGAAAATAAGCTGAATTTTCCAGGGTATGGTATGTTAGGTTTTGAACCCATAGCAATTTGTTAGCACATTGGTTTCAATTCATCTATGGTTTATTGATGACCCAGACAACTATAAAAATAATTTTAAAACCCCCATGAAAAATATATTCCGCTATTCAACTAATGCAATACTTATGGTTATAGATGTCTAATATATAGGCTAGTTACGAAGCTGAGCATTTAGCCAGAGGAAAATATTTCTTTTTTGAATAAAAGTAGAAAAAATGAAGTAGAGAATGAAGGATAAGATCGTTAGACCTCTGTAACTCAGTTGACATATTCTCTGGTATTCCACAAGAGGCGAATTATCACTTACTCCAAGAGTTTTTATTTTTCAGATCTGGTATTTGTGGAACTTTTATGGAACTTAGGATGCGGATACATTCAGTAATTAGGTGTGATTTTTTATCCTGTATTATTTTGTATCTCCAGTGCTTTTCTGTATGATAATTCATCAAAATAATGTCTTGAAGTTGTCTATCCACCTTTTAGCTAATATTGGCTTGGATTTTATATTTCTGTTTAAATTATAAAGGTTTCAGGGGAGATATAGGCTGCCTTGGTAGCATCATATTTTACTATGATTTTTTTATTCAAAATTTTGATAGAAGACTTGTTGAATAAAAGATTAATCCATTTTTGTATACTCAAAACCAGATTCATTTAGGTCAGAAAGTTTTTTGGTATATTAACATGCTCCAGAGAGGTATGTTCAAATTTTGCTCAGCTTACCACCCTTTCTTTAGATACTCTATGTGTGTTTCATGTCCCAGCTTTTCTATTTCTAGTAATGTGATTGTGGTACAGCATATGACACAATACTGGAAGGACAGAAAATAAGTGTGTCATTGCTGCTGAGTGAGAGAAAATAAGCTTCCTTGGGACTAGAAAAATTTGTTCCACGCATCCCTCAGAGGAGCTGATTTATGATCATAGTAGGTAATTTTAACATCATCAGTTTTTAATCAGGGATCTGAAATGCATAAAACAACAAGATGAAGTGAAGCATGATGGAAGGGCTGAAGAGTGATCACAGATAATGTGGGTGGGATTAATAAAAGAGATATAAAAGTGAAGGGTACTTGAAGGAAGCCACCTCAACAATATTGCTTCCACTACCAAAATAACGTAGTGGTGAAAGTAGAGGTGATGGCAGAGAACAAGGGGGAAAGATAACAAGGGAACACCTCTGAGATTAACACTTCATGAAATTCAACTGAAGTCAAAAAAGGGACAGACTTGCTACATCACACACCTGGAGGAGATCAGCATTGAGTGTAGTATTGAAATAACTATTGCACCATAGAGTGTTTGAAAAGAGAAGGAATTTAAAAAAAAATAACACAATAATGACAATCTCAATAGACAATGTTAAACCGCAGGAGTGAGTTAAAAGAAGAGATTGAGGCACTGGAGTTGTATTTGGAAATGTTCCTCTTCTAATGAGACAAACCCTCTATGCTTGAGACAGATGAAAAAAATGAAACAAAGTCTAATTTATTCAGATTAAAATTGTGCTGAGTATCATCAATTTGAGATTATAGGGGACCAGCAATTGTAGAAGCAGGCTGTCAGTTCTGGTGCAGAGAAGTCCCCAGCACGGCAGAGGACAAATGCTTCCTTAGGTAGGTGAGTGCAGAACTTCCTGAGCATGGGAAGGAATCAAATGTCCTATACAGTTGAGGGAACTAAGTGTTTTAGAGTGTCAAAGGCTGTGTTGAAAGCCACTGTGAAATAGACCATGGGTTTTCAATAATCACACTTTTCAGCTTGTTAGAAGCAGAATATAAGGTGAAAGGTTGCAGTGCTACCCAACCTGATGGCGCTAAAATTTGCTTCCCTGATAAAGAAAGCATTTTGTTGCTTCACTAGTGAAGCAAGTAACTACTGACATGAAAGGGGCATGAGAAGTGTGGGAAATCAGACTTGCACAGAACATAACTAAATTTGGAACTAAACAAAAGAGTCCTTCAGCAGAGGTATACTTGAAAGGTGACATACTGATGCCATGATGTTTTCATGATTTCAAATGTGCTTGGCACCAACATGTTCAGGTTTGAGATCATTGCGGTGTCCAAATTACACCAGTTTTGTAGCCTTTGGTGCATGGTGTTGCCATGCATAGGGATGGAACTGTGGGCAGTTCCAGCCTATAGGCCTGGCTTCAGGAGTGGCCTTTTTTTTGATTGACATCATCATGACACATGAGCTCATTCCCGTCACCTAAAGCAGTCTCATTTCTGTTTTATTGCAGTGGAATCGTGGGTCGGCGTTTACACTGTCAAAGACTGTTACCCAGTACAGGAAACCTACACGAAGAAATACAAGGTGACATCCTCCACTCGCTTCTTTGATATACATCCCGGCATTGCTGACCCCTCGGTGTTTACCCCACCGAGCACTTGCCAGACAGCCCAGCTGACAAGGATGAAAGATGAATGCTGATTATGGACACTGGCTGACCTGGGCAAACACATATTAGCTGAGCTAATAGCTGACTATTAGCTAATAGTCAGCTGCCAATGTCTAACCTGATTGTTCAAGCTAATTGTTGTTCTTTTGGGATTTTGTAAGTTTTCACTTGAAAGAGAACATAAACACACAACTAAGTGAAATATATAACTCAAAAAATCTCTTTCAATCACATTAATCTGTTCAGTGATGCACTTGCAGTATTATATGGCTACCACTAAGATAATATTTCTAGGTACTATTTATTTAAGCTGTAGTTGATTTTCCTTTTGCAAAGGTTTCGTTATTTATTTTTTCTAGAGAACAAAGCGTAAGCAGACTGCAATACAGATAATGTCCAGAAGGAAAAGTTGGATCTTATTGTCACTTCTGGGGACTTGAGGGGAAACATGAGCTGACTTAAACCTCATCCCTAAGTGAAAAATACTGTTTTAAACAATATACATCAAAATTGTGGAAATTTATTCTTTTGGTTTTAGTTTGCTTTGTGTTCTGTTTGTTTGGTTTGTTTTTTTTCTTTCTACTCTTCAGGAATCTGGTAGTCTAATTTTCAAGCTTATTTTTGTTCTTTCTAAAAAGAAACTGGAGTAGCTTTATTCATGTAATTCTAGCTGACATGCAAAAAATACTTTTCTGTTTCTTGGGACAATGGTGTGAAAGAAAGCGAAGGAGGGAGGAGTACGCCTCCAAAACCAGTAAGCCAAAGTTTTCATTCATTTACTACATTTTTGGGGAAGGGTTCCAGTAGGATGCGATATTTTTCAGTCATATTTTGCTTCAGCACTCACTTTTCAAGGCAATACTAGCTTTAACATATGCAAAGAGATTAAAAGGTATTGTACTCTAAATGACTTTAATATTTAGTAGCTGTTTTCAAAAGTCTTTCTTCAGAATGTAGAAACACCTTTATAATTCCAGGTAGATGTGAAAAAAAGACCGTTCTTAGTGCATAGTTAGTAAAGGCAAAATCATATTTCACACAGTGCCTGGTGGTCCAAATGGAGTGAAAGACAGAGGTGTGTGACCTGCTTAGGGAGATGGGAGAGAGGAATGGGAGGGAGAGGTTTTAGATGACCTCTGTGCAGTGAGGCAGCAAGGCGCTGCAATCTAAATGGAATGACAATCTTGCTTTCTTTTGCATCCACTACATTGATGCCCGCTTTGTTTGCTGTTTCATCAGCATCTAAAATCTTATTATCTCCACATCCTTTTCTGGTGGAAAGAGTGAAAGTTTCATTACGCGCAGCTAACCAAAAAAGTACAGGAGGCACACATATTTTGCATTAGAAAATTCAAACCAAACCTTCATGCCCCTTCAGGCTCCCAGAAGTGTGGAACAGTGATGGGTTTTGCACTTTTACCAAATGAAATTAATTGGTTTATTCTGTAAGGCATGCATTTTATTTATTATTTGCAAATAAGTTTAAAGACAGATTGTTGTCCTCTTATACATTTTGGGTCTTTGTTTGCTCCAGAAGTTCTCTGGATGTAGACAGTGCAACACTGGGAAGTTCAATATCTCTGAAAGAGAGATGCTGGGCTGGCTTTTGGTGCTTCATATGGTCATAGCTTTTTGTGCGTAAGCAAGTGGGACAGTGGTTATTTTACTTTCAGAGTTGTGGTCAGAATGGCATTTTACTTTGCCCTGTGCCTAATGAAAGCACATATACATATCGGTTGAAATTTAGCTAGTTCATTAAAAAAATTTCTCTTGTACAGGGTCAGCTCACTGAAACACGCTTGTGGAAAGAAGGATTGGATTTCCTTGAATTTAGAGTGCATTTATTCTGTACTCGCCTTCTGTATTTTTTGTGTCAACCTAAACGCTAACTGCATATTGTTCTCATTAGGACAATGATTAACATGCATTTCTTAATATGTGTCTTGTTAGAATCTGGAAAATATAATAAATCCAGCTAGCAAACATGAAGTTGTGGTACTGTATCCTTTTGGATGGCTTTGTTGCGGTTGAGCAGATAGCTGGGTAATCCGAGTGTTTGTATTATGTTTTGCTGACAGTGATGTAATTTCTAGCAATAACATTAAATGCTCCTTTAAATATAAATTTGCAAAATTCTGGTACTCGAAAGTGCTTTAAAAATTTTGCTGTGACATACAGGGCAATTTTATATGCCTAAATATGTACCTTTAAACCAATGCTGTTGTCTTCATGTTTATGCTCTACGCATTCAATAAAGAGAGTTGTCAAAGAGATATCAAACAACAAAATTTAGGATTCCGTATTTTAAATTAGCCATGGACTGAATATGAAGGACAACATGCTTATGCCTGGTTTGTTATCTTTGTTATGATTTGCTTTGGTTTGTTGTCATATACCACAAGAGACATTTTGTCTTTATGCGACTGTGCCAATGACTCAATAGGAATGAGGATAAAAGGAATTTAAGGTAGCTGTATAGTATGCTGCCATAATTGAGTAAAAATTGAGTTTCATATGTCTGATAGTCTGGGAAATTTGTTTATCATAGTTATTTGGTGGAAAATTAATAATAAATTGGTATGTACATGAGTTAGATTGTATTCTGCGGGATAACAGTGACAGAAACTGGGAGCTGGATAGCCTCTGAGACAAAGCTGATTTTGTGAGATTTCCAGTGTTTCCTGGTTTCAGCTGGGCCAGAAATAGTGCAAACAGAGATCTGTCTGCCATATTTTTATGTTTCTGCTTGGAGGCTTTGCTGAAAGCAGGATGTGTAGAAACACAGCATTGTTTTATTTAGAGTTAACCAAACATTCCTGAACCTCAAAGAAGGGTTTAGTTTGAGTTTGGGGAGGAGATCTGGGCATTTGGTTCCGTTCCTATTTTAACAGTTTGCTTAAACTCGAGTATTAGGGACATATTTTGCTGCTTGAAGCCATGCTGCACACCATAGAAGTGCTGCCATTTACCAGGGCATGCCAACTTTTATGAGGAATGTAGGAAGAAACAAGATAATCCATAGTCAAATTAAGTTTTAGTCAAGAAATCTCTGAACTATACAGTATTCTCATTTTGGGATACTAACACAGTTAGTCTGTTTCTCACCTCGAAGTTCATTTCATTCTAGTGTTCACACTTACTCCTTGTAATCTCACATGTCTTTTCCCACCACCCCTTACTTCCTAATGTCAGTGAAGTCCAAAACAGTGTTTACCACTCTCACTTGCATGTTTTTCAGCAGGAGTTCAGCACCTAAATACCTGATGGATCTGAGCTGGACTTGATCTCTTTAATTTTGCCAGCTGTCCCATGTCAAGTTCAAGAGCAGTGCCATCCATAACCAAATGTGAGTAAAATATGCTGAACTACGTGTAGGTGTCCAACAGAAAGACCAGCGTTGGCTCAGGTGCAATTTCTGGTGTCCCAAAATACCAATTGATGAGAAGTTTCCACAAGGCTGTTGCATCACATCGTATATTTCCTGTATCCTTGGCCACAAACTGGTGCTGGAGGCAAACTGCAGGATATTCCCACGACAGAAAGGCACATCAGGAGATCATCAGCTAGTTGCTTTTTCCCTAGCCATGAGGAGTAAAGATTTCAAAAGAGCACCCACACAAATAGACAGAGGTCCCTGACTGTAAAGATCCAGAGGTCTCCATCAGCTACCTTTCCAGGAGGCTGAATGTCCAGCATGGACTCAGACACATACAGACTCAATCTCCACATCTGCACTCAGGCGCAGGAACAAATGAAGCAAGCTTGGAAGGCTTTTTAAACACTTCTGAGCATTTACTATTTGGTAAGGGGAGAGGAAGAAAAGCTTATGATCCAATTGGCAATCCCAGAAAACTGTCAGAAATGTGGGATAAGAATGATCAGATGCTGCTAAGAAGATGTTAGAGTAAATTTCCAAACACTAATTTGAGAGCTTACTGGTTTAACACTCTCCAGGGTAAAGATCCATGTGCTTTGATATGGCTGTTTCAGCAAAGAGCCTGAAACTGCATACTGAATTAAATGATGCACATAGTTACAGTATGATATTTTGTTTGAAACAAAGACAAATAGCCCAGCAGTGCACATTTTGCAGGCATGAGTGTGTGACTGATGACCTGCCTGTTTACCTACAGGAGTATACGTGCCTTTAAAAGGATGCTGCCTGCTGCTTCTGAACACTGAAAAATTACTCTTCTCACCACTGTCCACAGGAACCTGCTTCAGACTTCTTTCTTTCCTGCTCTGCAAAGTGGGAACAGTAATTCTGCTTTCCACCTGCTCTTCCTTCCTGACTGTGTTAGCTCTGGGCCAACATCACTGCCTCAGCCAGTGGAGCCCACAGAGGCCTGGAGGCATTGGTGCAGTAGCACAGATGTCATGGAGGGTTCCCACCCTTTGCCTTACCAATGTGTAATAAAATTACATCTGAGTGTTACACGTCTGGGGTTGCTCTTTGCACCCCTGCGTGCTCACTCCATGCGTGGGGGTGTTGCTCATGCACTCAGCACCTGCCCGTCACCATTTACTGGGCTCAGCTCGGGCTTTGTTGACGCCAGGCAAAGGGGCTCGTGAGCAAAAGGAAAGGAGAAGAAATGAAAGGAAAGCTTGCTGAGCTCACCCCGCTCCCCGCTAAGGTTTTTCCCACGCTTGGCCAGCACTGATAAACAGCTTTGACGTTCCTAAAACAGCAGCAGCTGAGTTGCCAGCTCTACACCACAGCCCGTGTCACGCTGAAGGAGAGGGTAGGGTTTCACTCTCTGCACTAAAATTATCCTTCAGGCCAGGCCACCACCTTAGTTTTGGTTTTGGTGGAGAACACATGCTTGCTCCCATCACCCCTGCCACTGCCATCCCAGCCTGGCTGGCAGGGGTTTGTGCTCATGCCACCTGTCCCAGTCCATCAGTCTGTGACAACCCCACCCGATGGTCAGACAATGCTCTTTAGCCTGTCCCCACTGTCCTGTCTTCATTCCCCACTTCCCAGTTCAAGCAAGGGTCTGTCAGGGACCTCACTGTAGGGCTTTCAGAGAGGTAGGAAAAGCTCTTCCTATCTTCCCACTGCTGTGCTATTTTGAAATTAATTTTTTATGTGATTTTTTCAGCTGTTTCCTTTCTTCTTTATATGAAAGCTGCCTCTGTTAATTTTAGGGGAAGGGGGAGCAATTTATCATGTGGATGCTGAACTTCGGGGTTTTTTTACCACCCTACTGGCACCAGGTAGCAGCCCTTGCTTATTTTTGCAATATCTCAGTGACTTGTATAATGAAGGACGTTATTGATGCTCATAGAAACTTGCACTGGTAAGAGCACAGGAGGTGGAAATGCTGAGAGTAATGATGAGTGACAACACAGATACTCTTACTGGTGGCCCAAGTGACTACCAAATATGATGACAGTGTTAAAACTCTGGGCTCTGGAGAGGCTGTAGACACTTCATCATCATCACCCAAGAAATACACCACACCTCTCCAAAGGAAATGGGGAGATATGCTGGGCAGCCCACACTGCTGTTACTTTAATAAAGTAAAATCCTGTAATAAATCCTGTGTGCATGACCATAGTTCATTCTCAAGCAGTTGCTTTATAGAAGGGTGGAAAAACAGATGTTTTCACCCAGCATTCTTATACAGACATTCTGTAAAACTTAGTTATTTTCAGAAAATCTTTTGGATTAAAGAAATAGTACTGATACCTAAAATGAAAGAAAAGAACTTTCTAGGCAATATTAATATAGATAAAATAAAGAGCAGGTCTTTAATTAAAGTGCTTTAGGCATACTAAATACGTAAGTGCACCACACAGCATAGGGCTCCTACAATTTTATAACACTAATTGATTATCATATCTAATGGATACATCCAACCCAAGAATTGTCTTGCCCCAGAACCCCTCAGGTCTGCCCCTTGGCACGCCTCCCTGGAATTGAGTCGGAGGTCTCAAGACCCCTTCCTTTACCATTATCATCTTCAGCATCACATGCCTTCTTTGGAGCTTCTCCAAGGTTTCCAGGCCTTCTAGATTGCTTTAACTACAATGATGTCTTATTTTGTCCTTCTAGGTATATGTCTCAGACAAGATGTACTCATTAAAATCTTTTTCCTTGAAAATGACATTAAACGAAATTTGAAGAATTTCAAGAATTTGACACAAAGTATGAGGAAAGGGGGTTTAGTAATTGTTAACTGCTATTTTAAAATGTTAGAAACTATATGGCTATATTAAAAATATATATGCTACAAATCTTAAGAATCAGTATGTAGAAAGTTCCAAAGATTTGTAGTGAAGCAAAATCTGTATCTATAAGGCAATCTGTAGCTTTAATATAAAGTTTTTCAGCCTTTGAACTTCTACTTTAAAGTAATAAATAATGCAGCCTTTCAGAAGGACTGAACTCTGAATAATTACATTGATTGGTATTCAGCTTTGAAAGAAGATGCTTCTGTTGAAGACTTCAATGGGAGTTCTTGCCTAAAGCTGGCTACTTTTCCAACCATACCAATTGAGCTAATGAAAGATATTGCCTCTTCCTGCAACCTCTGTCCTGTCAAAGGCATGGTGTTTCTTAACTAGTGCATAGGCTCAGTACTCTGCAGATTTCCGAAGAAAAATGATGTTTTATGCCAGCACAGGATCTTTCTTTTTTGTAGTGAAAAGTGGTTACTTGAACACAGAGCAGGCTATGAGCAACAGGTAGTATTCCTTACCATGGGACAAATCTTACCCAAATTGAAGACATTTTTTCCTGTTTCCAGCCTGCTGGGACATCCTAGACTGGAAATCTCATTCAAAAATGTGTAAGGTTCATGCTCCATGCAGGTGAGAATGGAAGGAAAACAGCAGTGAAAGAACAAGGTGAAAAAAGAACTGAGACAAAGCAAAATTAAAGTATGCCATCAGACTGGTAGCCCCAAAACCAGTCAACCACACCCCAAAGAAAAGAAGGGGGTAGGGGAAAGAAAGTAAGAAGATGAAGAACCATCTTTGCATGCCCCTTCTCAACATGTTTTATGGATTTATAGAAAAGACATGGCAGACAAATCCAAATTAAAAGGTTTCTAAACATCAGCATTTCTTTTCAGGCAATACACATCCCTGAAAGACCTGGCCAGTCCGACAGAGCACCCATGGGGTTTGTTCACAGGACACTGTTCACTCAGTGCCTAATGGCCCCGTGCACGGCTTTTGGGTGCCCTGCAGAAGGAAGGAGGCCTTGGGTGGACTTGACCTTTCAGGCTTAATGCAAGGAAGTACCAAACATTTGGACCTCCCGCTGGAGTGGATAGATTAAGCATGAAATAATCTCTAGCTGGTGGAAAGAAACAGTCGGCACTTATGACCCTGTTCTTTTATTTCCAAGAAAAGTTTTCCTAACTGAACTGCTGAATTTGGACATTGGAAGCACCCAACTCCCTTCCATTTAATTTCCACGTTGTGCTAGCTCACACTGCCAAAATGATATTGCCCAAAATGATATTTTTCCAGCAGTTTTACTCTTACAGATGTGGATGAAAAGGACTGATGGTCCCTCTGGGAAACATTAGGAGAAGTAATCAGAAGGAGAAGTCCAGAACAAAGAAAGGCAGGACATGTTCCTATCCACCTGTTGTCTTTCCCATCACCAAGCCACCCGAACTGGACTTGTGAAATTGACAGTCACAAAAATTAAGCCACAGGAAGCAAAGGACTGTGCTTCAAAGACTGGGACTAATTTTACCTATATTAGAGCAGTGCTAGCATGATGTCAGACATGTTGTTCACTAACAAAATCTCCGTCTCCAGAGGATCTTTTTAAACAGCAGAAGGAAATGTTGTATATTACCTCCACAGTGAAACATGTCCCTGCCAGCCAAAAGCACCAGGCAAGGGCAGCCAAGCACAATATATCTTTAAAGCTTCCTCCTTTATTTCTACAGCAGCTGCCTGAAACATGGCTGGGACAGAACTGTAGAGGAGGGAGACATAGGTGGTATGTGTTTGGTCAGGTGTCTTGAGTGCTGAACTTTGGACCGCCTGAACCTGAGGGTGTGAGCAGAATCACTGCACTTGAGTGCTGTAAACAGCGCTTGCTTTGTACCAAAACTTTTGGCATTAAAGTGCCCTGCTAGGTAACAGCAGGTCATAGGAAAATGTTTGGGATAAGATATAAGCCTCAGATCAGTCCATTGATAGCCAGAGTTAAAAACAAAAATAAAAGAAAAAAGCCAAGTGACACCTGCACTTCCAAAAAAACTTCCATCTATAGTGGTTAAAGGATGTGACTATTTTTTTATATTAATGTGACACTCAGTGCTAATTATATAGAAGTTGTTACTTCCAGTCTGGATTGTTGCTAGATGCAGCACAGTATGGGAATGCATTTTGTACAGCCAAAGCTAATTGTTTCAGGATGTGCTAGTTCGGCATCCATTTGCATGTGGCCACTGTCAGAAGGCCCTGAGATGGCTCCAGGCTGAGGGAGAATAGAGATTAGACATCTCCTGGGAGGCATGACCAACCTGTGGAACGAGGAGGCAGGTCTCACTCACATGGTCAGCAAATAGCCTATCATCAGTTTTGGGATCAGGAAGGAATTTTCCCCTGAGACAGACTGGCACAATTTCACAGGAGTTTTTTGCCTTCCTCTACAGCATCAAGCATGACCACTGGTCAGGTCTCCTCCAGTCCCTTTTGGCTAGATTGCTGCCTGCTATTCATCCACCACGATGGTAGCCCTCATGCCCCACATCTGGGGAAAGGCAACTTTCTAGGCTCCCAGGGTTGGCCCTATGGGTGGCCCCCAGGGATTGCTTTTGTTCTCTGTGGCGCTGAGCACAGCCCCCCGTCAGCTTGGTTCTTGCATGCTGCACTTGTGCCTCCAAGGCACCACTCATGCCCTGGCTCTTTCTGGCTCTCTGGCCCATTGCAAACATGGAGCAGGAATGAGCTCTGCTCTTCTCCTGGCTCTGTTTCCCCAGGGGTTCTTGCTTCTGCAAAACAACCTGTGCTTGGAAGGGCTCCAGGCTTCCAGCCCCATGAGAAGCTGCCACTTTTCAGCTATCCCTGTGGGCAATACAAGCTCCAGGCAGGCATGAGAGTGTGTTTCATGCATCACTACTCAAGAAGCACAGTAAGTTTTGGAAGGCAAAAATTGTGCCTCATAAGTATGTCGTCGAGATGTGTCATAATTTGGAAAATACCACGTGTCTCTCTTTCTTTTGTGTGTGACTGTTACTGACCCTCATTCTTGTCTTCAGGAAACAGGGACTGCTTGACCCATATTCCTGCTGCCATATTATCTGATATTTTGCATCCAAAGTGTTATATGACATTGGTTGCTGTTCTTTCTCCTCAGAGGCTAAAACCCAAAATAATTTAAAAACAGGGAAAAAAAGAATTATAAACTAGGTGGGGGAACGTTTGGGGTTTGGTTTTTTTGCATGCCAAAATAAAAATTCATACATAAAAAATGCATCATCAAATAAGGAGAGAAAATCACATTCTTAAAACTTCTGAGATTTTTTTTTCTGGAAAGCCTTCTTTGTGCATGGGTCAGCTATCTGCTTTCCTGTTTCTGGTAAAGCTTAATATTTTATAGATAATTTTTTTGTGGTTTTTTAGTATCAGTAACGTATTTTCAGGATTATCGCATAATCTGTAGGTTAACCCAGTGTCTGTCTCTGATTTAAAGGATACTGGGTTCACCTGGCACCCCTTCTTTCGGCTCCAGGCAATCCCATTGTTTGGGTTATTCTGTATGTCGGGCTTCAGGAAGGATATGTGGTCAAAATAAATATGTCCTATGAAGAAATGGTGTTTACAGACCAGAATGTTCATTCTCTGCAGAGCCTGGGTGAAGGACTCTTACCAGGAAGATGAACATAACTAGAGATTAGACTAACAGGTCTGTAGTTTCCTGAGTGTTGCGTCATGCCCTTCTTGTAAATTGAAATAATGCTGTCTTTTTGCAGTCAGTGGGAACCTCTATTGCATGAAAACACCTGGTTCCATCACCATGCTCGCTGAAGTAGCATAATGGCCTAACTGGACCGCAAAAAGGGAACTTGCAAATGCCTACAGTTCTTGTTCATTGGTTGTACTGGCAATATACTTGCAATACAGCCTTCTGTGAAGAGCATCTGCACTACTGCATTATCTAATTTGTTTAGAAAACTAAAAGCCAAAACTTTCTGTCAGTTTATGCAAGTATGGAGCCAAGGACAGTGGGAGATTATACCCAGAGAGTCCATTTTTTTATTTTGTTGACAGACAGTGAGAGATTAGTCTCATCCTTTGCATAGCATCAGATAACAGAAACAAAGTATTCAGCTTCAGACAGACTTTCAGCTGCTTTTTTTTTGCAAGTATGACAGGAAAGCAGACATCCCAGTAAACAGTTTTCAAGATTGACACAGCAGTGCTCAGTAACAGGAGCATCAAAGGCTCTGTAATCTGCAGCTGGGCATGAAGGAGCATCATGACAGAGTCTATCAAATATCTTTGATTCCGGGTTCAGTATGGCAATGATCTAGGCTCCTTTCTTGTTCATTCTTTAATGCATGTTTTTTAATTTCCTTTGTGAAATCTCTATATGGAAGACTGGAAAACTCTAAGAAAACCTAGCATTAGAAATTTCTGCAGTTCTCAGAAGAGCACAGGCTTGTTGGCTCTATAGTCCTTAGTATTTTATTTTAAGTTATCTACAGTAGCTGCAGAGCTTGGCTGCCACCCATTGAAGTTTAAGCTTATACTTTCCTGCCAAAAGTCCTTCCTTCTCTACCTACCCTATGGCTGGTCTCTGCTCCAAGCTCTCTCATACCACTTTGTTTTTCCAGTTACTCCATCCTGTTGCTTCCATTTTTTGAGTATTGTAAAACACTCACAGGCATATTGTAAACATTCCTGCTATGGTACTAAAATGCTTGATCCCTTTTCAGATGGCAATTAATCACCCCTCACTCTTAGTGGCATATTATATTCAGGTGCATGTTATGCACCTATGTGTAATAGAAGAATAACGTACCTAATTGCCACATCATAAAAGCAGGAATCGTTATTAATGTTGTTATTTACTGTTAATCTTACATGCAATTATTATAACACCAAATCTGGAAGTTTCCATCACTCCTATAATCACTATATTAAGTTTTTTCAGTCTTATTCATCTTTTCCTGTTCCTATAAGGCTTTATTTCAGTCTAACACTAAAAAGGGGTTGACATCTGCTCATGAAACTCGTTTTTATTTTGATGTTCCTTTGTAGCAAATCCTGACAAAGTTATCAGTGAGTGTGATGTTCTGTATCATTGTATAAACCCTTAAAATACATTTATTGAAGAAAACTTTTCATTTGAACTCCTGCTACCCTGGTAGGGGTCTTCCTAATTTAAACGTGGTCTCTCCAAGGAAGAAGTCTTTTTAGATGGTGTAAGCTCGTTCTTATTCTGTGTTCAGTTTTAGCGTTGTTTCCACAGTATCTAAAGATGGACTGAATTTAAAAAGCAAGTGGAAGGCTAAATCACCAGGGAGATGGAAAAGAGTGTTTTCATGAGATGTTCAAAAATTACAGATAGCTGCCTTAGCCAGGTTTGGTGCTAGCAGTCAAGAAACTAAGCACTAATTTTATATTTTTAAACTGTATTAAAATGGGTTTATTTTTCAGTTGGAATCTGAATTACTCACGGCAATCAGGAGGTCCAAAAGACCTTGTGACAGATCTTTGTGCGTTGTAAACCGGTGTCAGTCCACAGCATCCAGTGGAGCTACTCTGGCTGGCGCCGAGCAAGCTGCTGACTCTTATATACCATTTGCTGTCTATGAAATCCAGGAAAACAACCCTTTTGGAGATGGAGAGCTCCAAGGGAAATATCAGAGAGCTCCATGGCTCAGCCTGGCTCAATTTTGTCTCCATTTCCACTGACCTCAACATGATGGTCATGATGGTCCACCGCCTCTGGAACAGAATTTGAATCCACTCAACTTTACTGGTCTGTCTAGGCAAGTGTGACATGATACTGGTGAAGTGACCTCACAATGCTGAGTGCTGACATTGGCCCCTCTCTGGCATGATGAAAGCAGGATGTTTTCACGTAAGCGGCAAACGAGCATTCCCTTGAATTTACTGTCGTTTCCTTGTCACCCTGCAAAGCACAGCAGACGCCAGCGCTCTCTGCAGTTGCATAAACACACACCGTCAAAGACCTGGAAGCCTCATGCTGGCACAGCACACGGGTGGCGCTTCTGTTCTTGTAATTAATGAACTCCTGGCACAAGTCTGCTAGGATCTCAGCATCCCGTAAAGAGCACATGCCAGACCACGCAGAGGTGGCACTCACTGAGATTAAAGACTCGGCTGCAGTGAAAAAGAAAGCGGAAGCAAACAGCAGACTTCTGCCAATAAGTGCATTTCCTAAGGCCAAGGTTTGGTGCTGGTGCAAACTTAGGCCACAGGGATGTTTGCAGGGATGCCAAGGGAAGATGTGAACAGAACTGGGAAGAACTGAGATGATTACTGAAAAATCCACAGTGTAATGCTGTGCTGACACCAGGACATTGTGATAATGAGTTCTGCATCTGTTCTGCAAATGGGCACCCTCAAAGTCAGGCCCAAATGTTAACCCAAGGCCATCAAGGTTACTCCAGATCAAACTTTACCTTTTTTTTCCATTGTGGCACTCAGTATCTAATGTCTCAGTCTGAACTGGAGGTCTGAAACACAGTATGTTTGCTCTTTGTCAATGCTCAGCACTAGACTACATGGGGTGAGCAGGAAAATGTCCCGCTGTGATGCCTTGCCTTTGTGAAAGCTGCTGGAACGCAGGCAAGGTACAGTGGATTTCATGGAATGTTTTGTTCAAAGGAGAATTTCTCTGGCAAGAACTCAGTGAGTCTTGCTCCCAGCCCTTACTTCTTCAGAGCCAGCACAGCTTTGGCCTGCTTTCTACCCCCATTTCTAATTTGATATTCGTAACTCTTAATAATCCTTGAATTTCCATCACTGGAGACTCCTTACCACTCATTTTAAAGTCATGGCAAACACTAAGAAGCCAAATCACCTTGCCATTTATGGCTTGAATGGGTTTATAGTGTTAGAAATTATGCTTAACTTCTTTTTTTCTGACCTCCTTTGCCCCAGGTAGTGAACATACATAACCAAGTAGAAATTATTTTTATATTTAATTTTGAAGGTAGCCCATATGTTGAAAAAATAACCTAAAGCAAAATAATATTTAATTCTCTCTGTTAGAGAAAACATACGCAAGCAAACAGGCATTTAGGTCAAAGACTTTGTGACTCATTTCATATCTCTGTAATGAAAATAAAATATTTCAGTTTATCAGGAGTTTTTAAGATCAGTGTCTGTAAAACAAAAACAAAAAACAAAGTCATAGATTGAGGTTTCTCAATTTTTATTCTTTTTTGTGCAAGAATTATTGTCTTATACTGCAAGTTTTAACAAAAATTACTATAATTTTTACTTCTGATAGAGACATAAATATTGTGTGGTGATTAATTTCCTAGATTTTTTTTATCCTCCTTTATCATACAACTGATTTCTTGGGGTATTATTATTGTTATTGGCTGATCTGAAACCTTTAAGTCTATAGTCACACTTTTCATGTACTTAAATATGGAGCAAATAGTCCTACAGCTAATGATGAAATGGGACTTCTTTGACTTCAATGAGAAAACAAAACATGTTTTCTCTTCTACCAAAATCTGAGAAGGCAAATGACACGTATTTGATAATCTCTGCAGTCTTTAAGTGACAGGGAAAAATACTTCCGTTTGTTCAAATCACTTTCTGAAATTAAACCTTGTCAGTGTATAGGTATAGGTCTTAATATTAATTTACAGGCAACAATTTTTAAAAACTATTAAATGAAACCAAAGGCATGACACTCAACTTTCACAATTCAGTTTCTTAAACTCATATTTAAGCGCATCAAAGATATTATCAAAGACCGGTTTTCACCCCCGAAAAAAACCCCAAACATTTCAATTGCCAGTAAATTCACTTGAAATATAAGTTCTGACATTTACTTTCAAAAATTAGGGTCAAAACTTTGATAACATTAAAATAGGAAATCCAGTCCTTTCTACAGAGGATCCTGGGAGATCCAGCTTCAATGCTCTAATTATATACATAAAACTTATTTTATAGCATGTTTTAGATATTTTAAACTTCCTTTATATTATCCTGCAGAAAGGTATACAGATAATATTGAGAAAAAAATTCTGTAATTTCTACTTACAAAAAATTATAATTTCTTATTAAATTATATAATTGCTAAAGTTAATCATAGACTCATAGAATTGTCTAGGTCAGAAAAAAACTTGCAGATAATTAAGTCCAGCCATTAATATAGCACTGCCAGTGGTTCTGTCTACCGAAACATATGTTGACAATGGAACTCTCACTTCTTTGCTTGTGTCTTATAAGCCTTTATTTCATGCTACAATACTATATATTTTAACTTGCAAGGCACTGAAAAGAGCTGCAAAGCTAAAAAAAATGGAGAGAGGTCAAATTTGAGTTGCCTTAAAACCAAGGAACTCACCTTGGAGTCCATATTCTACATGCTGAGCATTGGCTCACTGAAGTGAAGACTGTAGGGTAAATCAAAGAAAGGGGGAGCTGGACAGGCTAAGGAACAAGGAAAAGAAAGAAGAAGAAGGAGCCCTTGGAAGCAACACCTTTTGCACTGCAGGTCCCAGCTTATATCTCTTTGAAATGTTCAGTTCTAGGGAGTCTTCCAAAAGTGCATACCTCCCAGTGTTGCCAAAGTGTTAGTACGCAATGTATCAACTCCCAAATATGAGTTAAATCTCTCCCACACTGAAACTTACTGCTTATTAAAGGTGATCTGCCTAATAATGATACTCATTTGTTCTACTGCTGTCAGGCTATGCGCTGAAACCCAATGACAGCACTGGAAAGATGCCCATTGACTTTAAAGAGATTTGGATCCTGTCCTGAAGTGCTAAAGAAGAAGAAGCTATTTTTCCTTTCCTCTCTCTATTCTAAAATACCTTGTGAATGTGATTGCATGGTCATGCTGGAAGACAGATATTGTGGTAACAGAACAACAGATAACAGACATCCTTATGCCTCAGTGCTCTTTGTGTGTGTATCATAGCCTAGCAAAGGCACACACGCCCACACACAGAGCAGTATTCTTGCTCATTTAAAAGATTTAATTATTCCTGTGTCTCTCATGGCTGACTCATGGTCCTCTTGTGTTAGGATAAGGGTAGATTTGGATCACATATTGGGAAGGCATTCTTTACTGTGAGGGTAGTGAGACACTGGAACAGGTTGCCCAGAGAAACTGCAGATGCCCCATCCCTGGTAGTGTTCAAGGCCAGGCTGGATGGGGCTTTGAGCAACCTGGTCTAGTGGAAGGTGTCCCTGCCCATGGCAGGGGAATTGGAACTGATGAATGATATTTAAGGTCCCCTCCAACACAAACCATTCTATGACTCTATGATTACTTGGCATCAGCATCCTGCTGCATCTCTGCCTGGCAGGTGTACAGTTTCATCTTATGAGGGTGGCCTGTGGGGTGAAGGGAGTCTGTGACAGCCTCTTTAACAACATCCCACTGACAACATAGCAGAAATAGACTTTACCACAGAAGGGTATGTGTTGCTCTTTGCCATTTGTCTGAAACAAGTGAGTTCATAGAGGTATAACTGATGAACCTCTTTTCCATCCCCTGGTCAGTGCAGGTCACAGACTGGGTTACACACACACTGCACAGAGACAAAGGAAAATTTTGTCTGGGTGCTCAAAACCTTTTTTAATCTCACCCACACTATAATAACTTGTCCCTGTCCGACAGCAGTGTAGAGGCTGGACAGGCTTCCTGCATTGTGCTCCCAGTGTCTCCTGGCTCAGGAAGTGACAACATCTTGAACTAATTTTTTTAAATGGGGGTTGATTTTAAGCAACATATTTTCCAAACTGTTTTTTTAAGTGTAAGTCTAATTTTTTTTCTCTTTTTCTTCCTTTTTTTTAAACCACTTGGCAGAGAAAGGAATTGCGTGCAGGACCTTGAATGAGGGACACTCAGGGCAGCCAAAGACATCAGCAACATCTGCCAGCCACCTCTGGAAGGCAGGAGCATCGCTGAAGGCTGGATGGAGGCTCCTCCATAAGCGGAGACCTCAGCCGCAGACAGGGTCAGTAACCACAGCCCAATCTGCTTCTCTTTCCACAGCAGACAGTTGTCCTTTTCCACATGTCCAGGTAGAATGTTTCTGGGACAAATTTGGGGGTTTTCGTCATCAGCGGTGAGGGAGTGGGAGAGAAGTTGCATCCAAATAAAGGACCACCACGTGTTGGGCTGTAGTCTCATGTTATCCAGCCTGCAGGGAGAGAATTTCTCTGTATTTTCTCCTCCTGGATGTTAAGAATAATTTGAAGAGAAATGTAATAGGCAGTCAAAGTTTCGTCTCCCCCCATTGCCTTCCCACCTTTGAGCCACTTGTGGTGCTTCCTTGGCACATTGTGAGTCTGCACAACAGGGAAGAGGACTTGGCCAGCCAGAGCTGCCTCAGGCTTGTTGGCTTACCTTGTGTGGAAAATATCATCCACTATTTCACCAGCCCAAAACACTCAAACATTAAAAAAAAAAATGCTCCCAAATATAATAAGAGTGGCTTAAAGCCCCTAAAATCAAAGTGTATGAATTTGCCAGTGGATGTGCAATTGTCTCTTTGCAACTCATGGTCAGACACTCCTGCATGTCAGTGGGGACAAAGTTTCCCAAAGAGATTTTCCTTTCCCTAGGCTTGCCAGTGCAGTGGAGCAATGAAGATGATGCAAGACACCCCATGGTCCACTTCAGTGGGACAAGATGAGGGTCCCATGTTATGTGCAGAGCTATTGCCTATCGCTGTGCTTGGGAGGGCAAACCCAGATTCTTCACATAGATTCAAGTTTTTCTCACTTTTTGAAATTTTCCACCTCCTTCACAGACAGGCTTCTCCAGCTTTGGGCTGAATTCCATGAGGCTGGTCAGGAACATTCCTCTGTCCACGTGCCCAGTGTAAATGATTGTAGATTTTTCTTTGGTGCATAGAGTGCTTTTATCTTCCTGAAAAGCCAGCTCCAAAGACTATGACTGACAGGTAGCTAATATTTAAGCTAATATTAAGTAAGCATTCATTGCCAAGGACCACTCTCTACACAGAGAGGTCTGGATCCTGCCCCGCAGCAGAAGAGCATTTGCCACATGATTCCCTCCAGCAGCATGAGCAGCTGGGAGTAGGTCCTGACACCCAGCCTAATCTCTCTGGCTGTGTTCCTGAATCAAGGGGGAGCTTTTAATGTAGATTTTGTGTTTTACCCAAGAACAGGAAAGTGATGATATATTAGCCCAGGGAGCATCTAGATTATGGTCAGCTTTCCAGATCCAGTAAGGTTACAGCCCCACTTTTCCACATTAGTCTTGTGTCTGTCTCATGCCTTAACCCTTTATATTGGGTGAACTAGGCTGTAGCTAGTTTTAGCACCTCCACCTCTCCAGCAGCTAAGATCAAAAAAAATTGTTTGAAGCAACATAATTTTAGTTTCAGTCTGTAAGTTACATATTTTTCATTGCATAGGTTGCTTTACACTCAGTTTTTTTCAGGGTCTGCTCATGAGCATTGGTCTGTAAAGGTCTGCACTTTTTAGGAAATGGGTAAATTTGTAAACTGGGGAAGGGAAGTTTATCGTAGACATCATTGCATTGCAGCTGAAGTACTAGGCTCAGGCTTCCTACAATAAAATGTTAACTATGGTAACAAAACAATACACCTCAGGTTGAGCTAGGACTCATATTTAATATTTAGAGATATTGTATAGAAATCGGCTGGTACTATACCAAAATCTTGCTCTTAGTGAGCATGTGTGCTGAGAACCTTGTGGGATTGCACCCCAGCCCTTGGTTTAAACTTCAGAACAAAGGGGAGAAAAGGAGCCAGATAGCAGTTCTGCATTAAGAAAGAGGGGAGAAGTTTGTCACAGGGGCCAAGTAGCAGCTAGCTCAGCAGCAGACAGCAGGGAAGGCTCAAGCTTTGCTGTGCTTATGAAAGAAATGTGATCAGGAGGTATGTTTCAGTGCCTAGCTAGTCATTTCACAGCAGAGATTTCCAAAAAACTATTGAACTACATCAGAGCATCTATTACCAAGACTGCCAATGAACTTGATCAAAATCCCCAGAAATCTGTTGGGAAACACTCTCATTATTACAGGTCATTAATGGAGCTAGAGCAGACAGGAGCACAGTCTTAAACTTGTACTTCTGCCATTATAGGATGCAGATGTCCAGCATTTTTTTATTTTTTTTTTTCTGAAAAGCTTGGGGTCTGGTAGGCTCCAGTCCTCCAAAAATATTTTAAAATTTAATGCAATTTTAAACACTTTGAGGCTGTAGTGATTAACGAACACAGCAGTTTTGGCAGGAGTTGATGTAAATTCTTCACCAGGTTCAGACCCGGCCACCTAAAGCACACAACCCTGCTCCATGCAGATGTAAAATGCTGTGTAGATACAAAATGCTGCGGATGTGGAGGATGCCTCCCAATAGCAATAGACCCCACTTCTGCCTTTCCTTCCTGCTCCCAGCTGCAGCAGCTGGCTTCTCCAGAGCTTCTGTTCTGAATACCTTTATGCTTTGGGGTTTTGCCTGTGCCAAATTAATCTGTGGTGGTGCAAAACGAAAAGAATGGAAATCTGGCTGATTGCCCTATGATACCAATACCTAAGACAGATGAGCATCAAAAATGTCTTTTAGTTTCAGGCAGCCTTTTGACTTCAGAGCACATTGCAGGTGGCTGAATGAGAAGGAGCAAAGAATGTCATGCCCCATGGTGAAACTGAATGCTGGGCACATCACAGATATCTTCTGCAGGTATGTTAATCAGAGGGGTGAGGGGGCTGCAGGAGTCTTGGGGCAGATCCAAGGAAGGACTTTGCTCTGGCAGAGGATGACCCAATGCCCCTGTAAGATCTACAGCCTCAAAGGGTGGACCATGCATGCAGTAGCAGAGGGAGCTGTCAATGCTTGTCTGCAGATTATATGAAATGTTTGCCACAGCACTGAAATTTATTTAGCAGATGTCACTACTGCACCTTGGACACAACACTCAGAAGCTTGTATTCACTTATTAGTGTCCCCTTCCTTTACATATCCTCCATGGGAGCAGAAGAGGATTAAAAAGACATAACTGCTTACATATTTTTTTGTCTTCCAAAGTCCAGAGTGAATTCATTTGAGAGATTCCAGTTAACTTCAACTGGCTTTGGACCAGTCTCTCAAGGAAAAAAAGAGAACTTTGATTTGCAATCTACCGTACCATCTAGTTGAATTAGTTTGGGAAGGTAGCTTGTAATTTAGCACTTAAAATATTTTAACCATTGTTACTGAGGAATTTTAAACCTAAACAGTATGAAAAGTCGTTACTCACATACTCTTTCATGAAAAGTCAGGTTTTTAATTTGCATTTAAATCATGATTTTACCAAGCATTATCTTCCTTTCTAGGTTGGACTTTAAATTCAGAAAACTGATAATTTATGTTTCCATAACTAGCAGAGGACTAGAAAACCTCAACTGATGTTCATAAAGCCTTATGTTAACATCAGATTTGAAGACTGTGATAGCTTTGTTTACACTATAGTTTAGGAGATTACCTGTATTTTCAGAATATTTTCAGCCTTAAAAGTCACTTGACTTATAAATGGCTTCATGTCTTCCACTACAATGACTTTTTTTCCCAGGGAGGCAACATGCAAAGGCAGTAAAGGCAAAGCTACTTTTGGAAAAAGTTTGCTGAGAAAAAAATGGTAGTAGGAGGATTTTTTGAGGATTTAAAAAAATTGCACTCATTTAAACTTATTACAATATCATTGTTACAGACACCGTGAATGTTTTCTAGCAAGAACTTTCTCTTAAAGAAAAATGAAACCCACAATACCATGAACAATTGGAAGAGTAGTTAGCTTAGAGAATAACCAACAGTTTTCAGCTTCTGAGCACTGACTATTGTCATGCTTGCTGCTGATTTAAGGATTTGAACTAAATCCTTTCAGAAGATGATTGCTTTTTCACTATATTTTTGCAAAAAAGTGCATCCATGAGAGAACTTTACAGAGTATTTTCTATAACCTGAGTATCTGAACAAGATTTCTGGTCTAAACTTTTCTTCTGAAGCCGTTTCTCTTCTTTCATCTTGTCTGTCTGAAGGATGTGAGAATGTTTAAGTCAGTCTTTGAGCGTCTACCCTATCTAGGTGTCTTACATGAAAGTCATTTTCCCATGGGATAGCTGAGGCTGGAAGTGACTGCTGGTGGCCCTCAAGTCCATCTTTCAGGGCTATCTCCAAAAAGAAGTCAAGTTGCTCAGGACCATGTCCAGCTGTGTCTTGAGTTTCTCCAAAGAATACATCTCCAAGGATGAAGCTTTCTCTTTCTCTGCAACACTCACCCAGTGGATTTTTCCCCCCTTATGTCCAGCTAGCATTTTCATTGCTGCAAATCTCAGCTTTTGAGTTCTGAACTTTCCCTGAGCACCTCAGAGAGCCTGGCTTCATCTATTCTATAGCCAGACTTCAGGGAGTGAAGGGCAGCAACTTCCTCCTTTGCCTGCTCTGTGCGTCCAACTCGGTGGTACCAATTGCCCGCCCGAGTAGCTTTTCATCTCAGGCACTCAAGGAGCCCTCTGGTTCTGGTATGTGGTAAAAGCTCCCAGGGCTCAAGATCCTGGGAAGCACCTTCCTCTTCCTGTCTCCAGGGGTAATTGGCTACTGAAATGCTGGTCTCTGCCACCCACAGCAATGTGATCTGCATATGTTTACAAAGTCTGGGCTATTGTATTGTGCGCCTTGGTCCCCTTCACTGTTTCCCCCAAGTTTGTGTGAAGTGGTAGTAAAAAGACCAGAGGGAATGGCAAATTAATTACCAGAAACCTGAAGATTTGAAGACTTTTTTATATTTTCATCAGTATTTTACAATGTTTGCCATTTTCACTTTGAAACAAAGCTGTCTAATTTTCAAGTGAATTTGGGAATGAAATGCTGATCTATTACAGAAGAGCACTCTTATTTTGACACATAAAAGAATGAAGAGGCATCTGGAGTTGATGAATTCCCTTGACACAGCATGGTAAGTCAGTAGACAGACTTTTTAAAATGAAGAGTAATTTATGGTCTCTTACTTGAGGATCTTTATTAATAATACTATCCTGGAAACAGCTTGAATAGCACCAGCTACATTTTTAGAAACACTGATAAAAAGTCAGGTCTGCTAAATTCAAATGACATTTTCAAAATACCACAAAATACAAATGCGGTTATCAGAGTTGATCACCTTCAGATCACAGTAGCAAATGTACTTGACTTGTTTTTGCTATCATTTAGACTAAGCAACATCCTCTAGAACTGAATTTTCAACTTTCTGCAGCAAATACTCCAATTTTGAATGCAGCAAGGCAGAAAAGTGTTATGGCTTAGACTGGAGAAAGCCATATACTTCTTTACTTCTCTGGGTAACTATAGCAGGTACGGAAACAGAATATCAAGGTTGATTCACAAGCATGAACTACTCTGTTTCTTAGTGTCTCTATAGATTTTCCTCGATCAGCTGGGAGAATTGGCTAAATCAAACTGTAAAAGCTGCTATTAGTTTATTATTAAAATGTTCGACTTTGAAAATAAATTAATAAATAAATGAAACATAGAACCTCACAGTATAAATTGCATGAGTATAGAGAACAGAGGCTTGGGAAAGTCAGGTAAATTTAGGTTTAAACCTATGCGGCTTCTCCAAATGTGACCTTAGTGGCTGATGTAAATTCACATTCTGAATTCATAACCAATACTTTATTATGGAAGTATTTTGTTCTAGGTGAAGTAGAGCATTCACCCACTTCTGAACTAAGTACCTGGGTATATAATTAAGGAAACCAAGAATTCTCCTCAAATTTATTTTTCACTTCCTTCAACAACCTAAGACAAGTTTCAAATTCTAGTTGCCATACTGTACAATACAAGGCAGTAAACTCTAGCCCTGCCTTTCCTGGCCAGGGTAGATCAGTCATCCTCAGGCAGGCAAGAAACCAGAGCACCTTTAGGTTCATGCCTCTCAGTTTTTGTTCCTGTGTATAAAAGTCTCATTTTCTAATGAGCACTTAAATTCTTCAGTGCAATGGCAATATTTATGCAGCTTTGTGCTATGGCTGCAGATAGCAATAAAAGATTTGCAATGAAGCCTTTGGGTATCTAGCATCCTAAATTCAGGAAGCTCATACCAGATGGGAAGAATGATACTGGCCTTTGCAGAAAGTGTCTCCACTGTCAGTACCATCACTGTTCCATTAACCTACCATTTTGCAATAAAAGGGAAGTGTTGAACATCCCTGCAATGTGTGCTTTCTAATGAGTCAGTGAAGGATTGATTTTTCCTCTCCTCTGCTGGTCTGCACTCTGGCCACAAAGGTCTGGCAATGACATGCATGCCATCAGCCCACTGGGGATACCTTCAAGGATGGTACCTGTCTGCAGAATTAAAGGAGATTTACAGACTGATAAAATACTGATTAAAAAGTCCTTTCTCTGGCCCACTCTGGAGGGCAAAATAGTTGCAGGTCAGCTGACAGCAAAAGTTAGGTGTAGCTGAATGTCTTTTCCTAAAATCCATTTCATTCTTCACTGAAGATACAGCACTTACTGTAATATTGTTGCCCCAGAAGGAGCCCTAGATTAGACTGCATCTCAAGGAATAATTGGACGAGAACTAAAAAAAATTATTATTTACCAAAAGGCTTCCAACCCAAACCACGACAGAGACAAAGCCACTACATTTCACAAGACCAGTCTGGAGGGAAATTCTTGTGCGTCATTTAAAAGGCCATTTATTTTTAAAATATAGGACCCTCTAATGGAATAAATGTTTCACCTCAAGCTCACCTTTATAATTTTTGGCATGTTAAAATTTGGCCTTCTTTCATGAAGATTTATGACCATTCTTCAGAATTATAAGAGAAAAAATCCAGCAGGATTGTCCGAGTGGATGGCTAATGACAGGGTATCTTTGTTTGTGCTGAAAAGACTTTGCTAAGAAAGTTAAAGAATAAAACCTTTAAATATTGACCTTGCCATCAGCTTCCCAGAGTATTTTTCTTGGCAGAAGTATTTTTAAATTCCTCCCAAATAGCCGTTTGCTAATATTTAAACTTTATTTTTACATACTCTTTGAAAACAAACTGGTTTGTTGAATCTTTTTGTTCCACAAATTTAGCAATAATACGAGGTCTTTTGTTGTAACAAAAACAATATTTTAACATTGAGACATCCAAAGCTTCCTGCAAATAAATTATCACATAGTACAACCTTAAAGAACAGTAATTACAGCACTGACAAAGTTACCTTAAAGGTTAAAAGACCTTTTCCCAAAGTAATAGATCCAATCTTTTCCTCCCAAGGTGTACTCCAATCCTTTCCTCTCAAAGCTCTAGAGGAGCAGAGAGATGAGTGGCCAAGCTTGAATAAGTCTGAAAATCCCAGACTGCAGTACGGAAACTGTGTTTTTTTTAATTTGAACTCAGTTTTTCTTGTAAAAGTGTGCTTTGGTAAAGATATAACCTCTTACAATTAGAATTCTGGGAACTTGTAAAGAGAATTTAAGCTGAGAGTCTTAAATCTACCAGTGGTGAGAAGCTAAAATGGTAATCATTTCTTTACCTATTTTTTATATAACAATACATTTGTTACTTTTTTTGTTTGTTTGTTTGAGTTGTTGAATGAAAGGGACCGTGACTGTAGGAACTGATGTACTTTTCCCTCATTTTTGAAGACTTCAAATGGTGGAGCTTCAAGGGCAGTGTAAACTCAGGCAGGATGTGCTCAATGTCAGCCTTTGAGATTGTAAATTTTTAAGTAAATTAAAAACAAGAAAAATAAAAAGTCTTTACGTCAGCATTTCAAAAACATGCACTTTTTTGTGCTGACTTAAAAAAAAAAAATCCATTCTAGAAACACTGTCTTTCTTCAGTCAATCATAAATCAAAGAAACAGCAGCTAAAAAATTATTGCATAACCTGAAGTCAGATACAACAGAGTTACTCTGTACCTTCAGGAAAGCTGGAAAGCCAAATACCAGTGGGTTTTTTTCCCTGTCTCCACAAGAAAACTGTATCCTTTATCAGTGAACAGGAATCCAGTTCTGACCATGACTGTAAACCACATGGCACAGGAAGAGTCAGAGACCAAGATAAATAATTACAACCCCATTAAAGGCTTTATGAACAAAATCCAATATGACAAAACTCTACTCAGCTTTCAACAGATGAGCATGATTTACCATGGAAAGATGTGGCTTTCAGTACCAAGCTGTGACCTGAATCTTGTACTGCCTTCCACTTCGGGAAAAGCATCAGGTATATCTCAGTAAGTACATCTCAGTAAATCAGTCCAAAGTAAACAGCTGAGAAACAAAACCATTTCTCTGCACTGGAAACCTGCGATCACCAGCAGCAATGGCTTTATATGATTGACATAGGTGTTAACTAAACCCTGAATCATTGCTTTTCCAGGTGATATCACTGCCAGAGATTGTTTACTCAGACTGACTGACATGGAAAACTACTCATAGACTTTTGCAAAGTGAAAAATTTAGCAGATAATCTTCTCTGAAGAGCTTTGCAGAGTTGTTTAAGTATCTGCCAAATGTCTCCTAAACGCTTTACTCCATATTCCCAAAGCAGGTCTTAGTTTAGGTGTCAATTTGTTACAATCAGTACTTGCAGAGCAAGCATTGATGGAGGAGCAGCAGAGCAAGACAGGAGGATTTATTTGAAAACTTACTGATTTTCTCATCCAGACTATTTGTTAACACTGTCCATCAGTTCACATTGCAATTAATACTTTGAAGGGAACTCTGGAAGATGTATCCATACTTACTTTCACATATAAAGTGCCTCTTTGTTCCTGACCTGTTGCTGACTTGCTGTGCCTCTTGGTAAATAGGTTAAACTTGTCTTGCTTCCTTGTGTACAGAATTATTTGGTATTATTGTTCTCTAATGTCTGTCTTCCAAGAAGAAGACCATGTGCCATGTATATAAAATATTTTTTATTGTAAGTGTTGGCTGATACTTAAATCTGGAGAAAAATGGCTCTCAGAAATTATTTTGTTTTGCTGAGCAGCCAGCAGTATATCCTACCACAGTATAAATAACACTGTGTAATAAGAGGTTCATTAACAACACCCCCTCATCCCCCTCCCCAAAAAAAAGCCAGAAAACCCCCAAGAAACAACTAGGTGTAGGTATAGAACTGGAAGAAATCATGAGAACTATTGTAAAATGTTCTAATTTTGCATAAATGTAGCAAGCACAACAATCAAACGTGCTTCCAAGTATTCCCATTACCATTTGCTCATGATATTTTTTGAAAAATGGCTCCAGAAGATAGATGCCTGTCCATTAGCCAAAAATCTAAATGTTTTAACAGTTATCTACAGAGCTGTATGCCAAGCCAAGATAGAAAGATGAAGCAGCTCAGAGGTTGAGCAATCTTGGAACCAAACGAGACAAAGACACATAAGATGTGATTGTAAGATGGCATCATACATGGAAGAGCTCCCATATTTTCTACTTTGTCAAATCCCCAAATTACATCACATCTTTTTAGAAGCAGAACTGTTTTCTAAACTTAAGCACAGAGCACATAAAAATTCAAGGAGAGTAAAGGATCCTCAAGCCCAACACACAAATCCTTCTCATGGCTTGAGTGCTGGTTATGACAGCTGTCCTTTTTTAGGTTATGTTGACCATTCCAGATGTTCATCTTCAACATTATGTCACAAAGTCCCCATGGGAACGTCTGTTATCTTGGCTACAGAGGGATGATAAACAGTATTGAGGTTCTGGACATAGATGGTAAAGTATAGACTATTACAGCTGTATTGCAGAGATCATGGGATGTAGTAATAGATCCCCTCTCTTAGTGGAGGCTGGTGGTATTTGATAGTGGGTAGGAAAAACTGACACAGGCAATGCTGGAAGCCAGTTTCCAGCCTTGGATAAAGATCCTACTGTAACAGTCTCAAAACAGGGCAGGCAAAGCACATCCCAAGGAGCCTCCACTGACTCATAGGTGTTAGTGGTGTCAAACTTAACTGGGATCAAGGAACAGTTGCAGACACGCGGTGAATCATTCTTCCAGTTTTATTCTAGGCAAAAACTCCCCACTCCTCCGGCTATATTATTAAAGCATAAAACATTTCAAAAACTGCTTAAAACCATCTTCAAGACAACAAAATGTTTCCTCCCTGCACGCTTCTCTTCCCAGTTACTTAGAGAAACTTGCCTCTTTCTATCATTCTGTCTCATTGTGTCTCTAATAATTTCTGTCTCTTACAGGGTAGGACTTCACCTTCAGATACCTATTGAGAAATGTAGAATATTAAATTGAGGCATTGAAACTGTTCCTCAAAGGTCTATTTGTTTATTTTTAAAATTCCATTTGCATTGGTTAGGATAGGGGTTTTTTTAACTGAAGTTGTAACAGATAATTTGTTATCTGATAGTGTTACCACTATCCAAATTATTAGTAGCATGTTATCTGCAGATGGTTTTACGTGCTAATGTAAAAAGATGTGTGTGCAATTCTTCTATTATCTAGAACACAATTGGTAAAAATTCTGAAGATTTTACCAACAAAATTAAGAACAATTATTTAGGCAGCTAAATTTCTCTTGAGCTCAGCATGAATTTAGGAAAATAAACGCAGTTTGGGACCTCAGAGACCTGGATGACTCAGCCTTCTTTTGGCTTCTCGAATCTACCGTGACAGATAAGGTGAACGATCACTGGTTTAGCATCCCATTTGTAAAACAGACCATATTCTTTGCAAATGCTTTTTTATTATTATTCCAAGATAAAAGAGAAAGAAAATATTCCCTTCATACATAGAAAGCTCCCGAAAGGAATTGCATTGCAACAAGTTCAAAAAGTTACATGAAATAGAAGTGTGCCAGATGTGCCTGGAAGACTATACACTTCTGATCATCACTTTTCCAGTTTTTGTTGGTCTGAAACTCAGACTAATGACTGTCAAAGTTCAAGCTGATGAAACAATTTTCGTCATGCCTTGATGTCAGGAGAATTAAGTCAACAGCAATTGTCATGTAATACAGGAAAGTGTTCTCAAGTATCAAGCATTGAGTGAGGGCTATCAAGGCATTATAACTGTCAGCAGCAATGTAAACTAGCATAAGTGCCCAACCAGAATTATTCACATCACCTTGAATTTCTGATCACAGAAACCTGTGAAATAAGGTTTCTTTCCACTGGCAGTTATAAGTACATTAAACTCAGTTCTGACACTACAGTGAACATAATTTTCTTGTTTTGCTGTTTTAGAAGGAAGCAAGGGAAAAAGAAGAGGTCACCACATTAGGATCTAGGATAGAATGTGTTATGGAGCTGAAAGACAAACTGATCAGCCTCATTCTGTTAATCATCAAACAGATGGCAAATTTCAAAACTCATATATAAAAGGTGGTATTCATTAAAGAAATTGTTGTTCAGACAATAAAACACTTGATTTTGCTACTGTAAGAAAAGAATGAGTTTTTCCATCATCTGTGCGCTTCTTTAAATTGAAAATTAAGCACTGCCTCTAACAGACTTCTGAATTTCTTCCCACACAGACTTACTAAACATCCAGATGTGACCACCTCAATGACTGATATTTGACCTGCTTCTCTCAATGGTTTAATGCTTGATATTTCCTGTCTTGTGTACCATCTGGCTGCAATGAAAGCATTCCAGGGATTTGCACACCTTCTCAGTCCAGAAATCTTATGTTAAAACCTGCTTATACAGCTCTATAAATCTGTTAGATCTTTAATATCTTGACCTCTTCAGCAATACCTTCCTCTGCAGGATTTAGTTCCCTGATTTTGCTGACACTGAAGCTAGTACCAGTTTGGAAATCTCTCATCTATGTTGTAGCAGCCTGCTGTGGTGTAAAGGATGAGGAAGACCCCAAGGCTATATAATTCTGTCATTAACCTCAATCCTTCCATGTTGCTGTATGTTCGTGCAACTTTTCATGATGCTCAGATCGGGTTCTGTCTTTTCAGGACTTTTTATAAGCATTATGGAACTTAAACGTCAGAGCTACTCCTTGTAAAACCTTGATGAATAAATGTTCATAATAAAATTTCAACAAAGGCGCAATTTCAGTCCTCAGTGAAACATCTTCTGTAACAAACCATCAAAATAGGATAAAAGAATAAGAGCTATCTGCAGCATCAGACTATTTTTAACCAAAAGTTATTGGGCATGTTATTCTTCACATCGACTCCCCACAGTTTTTTGACACTGTTTTTTATCCCGTTATTATCAAAAGCTGTTTCACCATAAGCATTTACATGGTTATATGGTTGTGCACATTTGCTTTTTTGAGACACAGTGTTTCACTATGTGTCACATATAATTTATTACATAAACATGGCCCAAAAGCTGTATTACTAGGGCTTTAGTAAAATACCAACACAATAGAGCCCTGTCTAACAAAACCTTTGGGAACAACAGCTCATTGCTTCTGAAAGTGTTTTCAGGAGCAGCTCTAGCTATGGGTACCTGGATCAGTTGACCTCAGGATTTTGATCCTGCCTTTTTTTTTTTCCCCTGTAACCTCCAGAGTGATGCAATTGTTATGAGAGACCTGAGTGGTACCTGAAAGGAGCTCAAGCACAGTGAACATATCCAAAGTGGTGGTAATGCTTGATGGCAGCCTCTGAAGTTATCTAAGAAACTGATTTCGATGTAGTTCAGGGCCCTTTTGGAATAGATACCTTATTTTGCATGTACTCTGAGATGTAAACCAATACAAACTAAACTCTATATAATTTTTTTACCACTTTTCTCTTTATCTTAAGGTAAAATGCTGCAAGCTAAGACATGTGGGATAAAAGCTTTCTTGAGATGTTGCAATGGTGAGAAGAGAGTGACTAAATTAGACAATAAAAATTTTTTTACTGCCACCATTGGATGGCAAGCATTAAACCTTTGCTTTCTGTCAATTGCTTTCAAGTGGTGTCATACAGCCCCGTCTCCCCACAACATAACTGCCAGAGTTTCCAGGCAGCCATGAAAAAGAGCTGTGAAGTTGTAGTTTCTTTGAAGTGGTATGGACTTATTTTTAAAATAGTTTTGAGCCCCCAGTTGTATTTCAAAGTGTTGTTTTACTAGGTCAGTGATTTCCACCTCAGCAGGCTATCCAACCCATTTCTGCTGCCCCATGACTCGATCAGCTCTAACTGCATAATTCCTGATCAGCATTTAACCAGACTGCTCCCAGCAGTCTCCAAAACGTGCTTCCTCTGGTTATTTACCTCATTCTTTGCTTCCCATGCTCCTAGGAGTGTCCTAGCTGATGTGCAGCCCAGGGTCATTTTTCTTACCCTATGATACATATTGAAAAATATGTGTCACCTTATCAGCAGTTTTTCATGGTGTGTAAACCTGTGATGTCCCTAATAAGCCATCCCTTCTTCTTCAAGAATAACACAACTAAATCCAGCCTTTCTTCAAAGACTGTATTTTCCAAGTTTCTTCCCTTTGTCATTTTTCTTCTCTAGACTCTTTCCAAGTAGTTATGTCCTTCTTTATGTGCAGTCCCCCAGCTAGACACAGAGTTTAAGTTTTGGCTGTGCTGTAGCACAATGATTCTTATGAGTCTTATTGGTCACCCTGTTGTTTATGCAGCCCAGTTTTTGCTCTTCATGTAGCTCTACAGCTTTGTTGACTCATGTTCAGCTTGTAGTCCCTTTCCTGCTGATGTGCTGCCTAGACAGTTGTTACTCAGTGTCTGCACACCACACACTTGTCTGTGTTGAGAAGTGTTTTATTTTCTTTTCATGATGTATTTCCTGTATGGCAATATTTCTTTGAGTTCTAACCTTACCCTTCTTCCCAGCTTCGTGTCACTTAGTACAATACTTTTTTTAGTACAATGCTTTATTCTATTATCAGGTCACACATGAAAATATTCCATTGTATCAGACTCAGAGCGAGCCCCTGTGGAATCCTGCTCACTGCATCTCTCTGACTTTGCAGATGATATGGTTTTTTAGAAAATTTTCCCCACCTAGAATCTTTGTTTTGTCTTGACCATGCTTCCCTAGCCTATTTATAAGTGTTATATGAAGCATGGTTAAGATATATGACACCTACTGCTTTTCCTTTGCCCACAAAGTCTATGATTATGGGAAATTAAATAACTTTGACAGACAACTAAGAGCAGAGAAAGGTATCTAGTAGTTGTGGTGAACAGTAATCAGTAAGACCTACAGAAGAACTATCTTGACTGGTATTTCAGATTGGAAATAAATTGAATTTCCAACAATTTCCAAGTGCACCCCAACAATAAGCGTTTCACCAATTTTCAGCTCAGCAGCTGCAGGCCACCCTCAGGGGAAGGCCAACCAGACATAGAAGAGGTTTGGGTGAACACTCATACAGAAATATAGGGAGGTTGTGGCAGCCCATCTTAAGTTAGGCCAGGGTTCGCACTGTGAGAGATGTGGGTAAGTGCTATGGCAGTCACATTTTTAACATTTGTAGATTTTATACATATGCATGAGCCAAACTGAAACCTCTTGATGTGTCTTAGATGCTGGTAGCTGTTGTGGCACAAACTGGTCATGAAATCCCAAACCCGAAAATCCAAGACTTGTTTACCGAATAGTAAGTAAGACATCTGTTTTTGAAAGGTTTTGTTGTTGGGAATTTTTGTAAAAAACAAGGAGCTCAGAAACATGACGCTTCTCTTCAAACATTTGATTATAACTGATGCTTAATTAGACAGGGAAAATGTTCCCAGGGCTTCACAAACCACAAGTCAAAATAAAAAATGGAGAGGCTGCATTCCTTGTTTTGAAGGAGTACTCCATACTTGAAACTACAAGTGTTTCCTCACTCACATCACAAAAATCCATTATAACACATCTACAAAATATGGAAAACTGAATTTGTTTTGCCCTATATGAATAAGCAGCTTTCCTAAACTCACCTTTTCTACCAGTTAAGAGAGGGCTAGGATTTCTTGGACCACCAAGGCCAGATCCTTTTATTACTACACTTCCCTTTCACAAGCACAGGATTGCTCCATCTTAAAAATTATCATATTGTTTTGCCTCCTGCTGCTCCTATGAATAGCGTGTTGCAAGATCTCCCTACTCTAATAGTTAGACACCTTTTACTCTCCAGCTTGACTTTACTCATGTATACTTTATACTCCATTTCTGTATTTTATCACAGAGCACAAGTTCATTTGTGAGGTCCCATATTACTTACATCAGATAGTGCATGCCTCTCTTCTCCTGGTTCCACTTCAGCCCTACCAGGAATGGATATTCAGTGAAGTAAACCAATGGGGAAAGCCACAAGGGTTGTATTGGGATCTTGCATGTACTGAATGTAACATTAACTGAGCAATGTCTGAGTCAGTGAAGCAAAGCATTCACCCTAGCACTGATTATCTTTCCCATCACTGTCATCTGGTTCAGCTGTCTCCCAGAAATTCATTCAGCTTGGTAAAATTTCTGGGAAGGGAAGGTTTCCTCTGTTGCCTGTCCAAGTCCACAGCTCTTAGAGTGGAAAATAAGGACAAGTCACTTTTAGCAGATGGATAATAAAAGTTATCTTTATTTCTGACTCTTTGAAATCTTTTCTTCTTGCACACAGGGTCCACATGTGCTATGCCATCATAATCATTGTGTGTTAGCACTCTCCCATGCCTTTCCCACCTTAAATATAACTCCGTAGGTCAATAGGGAGAATCCATAGGTCTCTGCTAGCCCTCCTCAAGACACCCTTCTCCAGGGCATTGAGCAGTAACAATGATATGAGACCAGAGGAAGGCATGACCCAAAGGTAGAGGAAGTCTTTGAATGTTTCTAATGTGTTCTAATACTGCCCAAGCATTCAGCTGTTCAGCACAGTTCAGCTTGGCTCCTCAGGGCACACTAACCTGGCAGGGTGATCTGGTGTGGGACCTCAGTGTAGTCTCCTGAGGTGCAGAAGGAGGTTACCAAGAAGAGGTCAACACCTTGGAGGCTTTCAAAGCTCAAGCAGACACAGCCTTATGCAACATGGTCTGAACTCAGCTCTGATCTTTCATGGACCAGAGACCTCCTAAGATCCCTTCCTGCCAGATGGACTCTGTGAGTCCATTACACAGAAGACACAGATAAGTGATCTAATCCATGACCAGCTCACAGCTAACATCCTTGCTGCATATAAATTGCCAAGTGTCAGCCACTAACAAGCCCTGCAATTGACAGCTGGAAATGAAGGAAGGTAAATAATCCAACATTGCAAAATACAGAAAGCAAGATGAAAGAGTCATGGTTACTTCAAAGTAGATACCAGGCATTGGAAAACTGAATCAAGCTGAAGGTCGTGTAAAATAAGTTGGCCTCTGCTTTCAGTTATTGAAACTATGCCTTCATTGCCCCCCACTGAGATTCTGGCAGGCATTGTTCCTGGACATCATCTATTGGAAAATTATTGATTCCTCTTTGACACAGCATCAGATCATCTTTGGAAATTAAGTTTCCTTATGTTTGGCGAGCACTTTGAATTAATAAGAAATGGAAACATCAGAATACAAGTGCTCACTACTCAATTTTATGACTGCATTGCCCAAGTGACAGATCTGTGCAAGATTAGAGACCTGTTTATGCTGGCTATTTTGAAACCTAGAGAAGCATTTTATTTCCTTGCAATACTATTATTTTCTGCCAAATTGACCAACAGAATGTTTCTAGATTCCAGGACTTCTCCAAAAAGTTCTTTGCACCCGTTATGTTGCAGGCAGGAAAGTTCAAAAATTACTAAACCAGTGTTGCCATTGCTGACCTCACTTTTTACATGGTCGGTTCAGAAGCTGGTAATTTATTTAACCATTTTGACATGATGACATTTAAAATAAATTACTCCAGAATTATTCTGTACTTGTATTTGGTCTTGCAGTCAGGAATCAAAGCCTAATGGTACATATGAAGTGACCCTTGCTTAAACACACATCATGCTAGTAAAAAGACAATGCATGTCAATACAGCACAGTGCATTTGCAACACTCCTTCAGTTTGTTCCAAAACTCTCATGCTAATGCCTCTTCCAAACAGAATGGGTGATCTCTTGTTCTGTATTTGTTTCATGCAATTCACCTGGGCAAATTCACGAGGCATAAATATTTAATGTGACTAGACTATTTCTCTCAAACCAAATGCAAATTTAAAAGTACAAAAGAACCAGAAAATGTGTTCCATTCCCAAATTAAACATCAGACCATTGCATGTCTTTCCTGCCTCCAATAAAGGCCATAGATTATAATATTATGGAGATTTTAAGCCTTTCACATTCCTGCAAATGAATGCATGTTCATTTTTTACTACAATAAATTACCTCAAATTGCTGCATAAGTTGTATTAAAATATTTGGTTCAAAGTTCTTGTTTGGAAGGAAATTATCTTTTTATGTTAATTTTTTTTCTGTTCATTTTACAGGTCTCAGTTCTTGCTCCTTCTCTTCCAAATGCCATTTGCATCCCTTATCCTAGCTCAGAAAACTGCTGGTTTCTGCTCAGTTACTCGTAGTTGCCATGCAAGAGCATCATGCATCACACTGGGGATGGGCAATCTTTTTAAGGAGGATCTGGAAGCACATGGTTGCAGACACTGAAGGATTTTTTCTGTTTTGAGGTATTGGCCAAGAAGACCCAATATAGGCAGCCCTTTCCTGGGTTTCCAGTCTGTACATGCCTTCCTAGGCACCTCAAGGCTGTAACTGTCGTGCTCATGGAGAACGGACTGAGCATGAAACCTAACAGCAGGATACAAATGGTGGCATTGCAGGTCTTTTGCAAGCCTTACTGAAAGCTTTTTTGAATATTTGATCTGGGGAAACTTCAATATTTAAAAGGCATTATCTTGTGAAAAACAATGGGTTTGTTACGGTTTCCTTCAAAGGCCTCAGTCCTTAAGTTCACTTCATTGTCAGTTTGTTGCAAATCAGGCTTCCTCAACTATTACTCCACCAAAATCCTGCCAGAAGCATCCTATTTCTCTTACTCAGGCCAAACACTTTACTGCCCCAGTCTCAACTTCACCAGCCCCAGGCCTTTTCCAGTCTAAGTCCCAAGCCCTCCTCCTGGGCCAGCACTTGGAGATCTCTCAAAATGCCTTGTATTCCTGAATTGTTTTGCACAAGCTACACACTGGCTTCTCTGGATGCTGGAGAGGACAAATCTGTCTCACAGCAAGCTTCTGATGCTTTAGCCTCACAGGGTCACCATCACAAAAAGAATATGAAGCTACTCCAGCACGGACAGCAAGTCCTGAGAAAATTTAGTTCTCCCGCAGCTGTGTGTTTAGCTCAGTCGACTTCTCTGATGTATATGTACCATGGTGGCTGAGCAAACTTCTGGTGCTAATAGCCCCGTACCTTTCTGGAGCTTAATTTAGGAAGGCACCCACTGACTTTGGTTGTCCTGGGTACAGTGGCCTGTTCTGATCAGTAGCAAGCCAATGGTAATGGGCTCTTCGCCCAATTGCTCTTGCCACATGGTCGTTGCGATCACATCCTGTCTTTTCACTACAGCTGGGTTCATACTTTGAAAACTCTGCTTTTCATTCTTCAAGCATTTATTACAAAATCAAATTATTAATCTCTGGTACTACTTCTTGATCTATAAAAGTCATGTCCACAAATTTTAGAAGTGTAATTGGAGATGGAGCATGTTTTCCCACTAGGGAAAATCCCATTGGGGTTTACTTATATACTCAAAGTAGCTTCAGAAATTTTTAGAGAATTTTTCTTTTAAGGTAGAAAACATCTCCATAACTTGGCAGAACACACATCTCAAGGAAGGATTTAAAGGGAGATGATAGCGTTGCTGTAGATTTTTTTACGGACAGATGCAGAATGAAGAAAAGTCTCAGCCATAAATAACTCCCAGGCTTCATGTTCTAGTAGAAATATTGCCACTTTTTCAAGTAAAACCGTATTCAACATAAAAATTATACCTTGTCATTTATTCAGACAGTCTGATTTATAGGGACTGTTGTTGTTCTGATCATGCAACTGTTCTGATTGCATCCTTGTATTCTCCATATATTGCTCACAGTATCTCACTTTGTGGCAATAAAACCTTGGTGTGTAGCACTTTTATTGGGCTTCCCCTCATTTATTGGGTAAAAGTTGATTAAACCTAATCAGTCAGGGTCACATTCTTTACTTAATAGAAATTTGTTTAAATAAATTAACTATCAAGTTTGACAGTATAGCACATTACGTTTTCTTTCTATGTATCCACATATCAGTTAGATGAGAAATACACAAAATAGAAACAGAATTGCTGCCACGTTGTCATCATCTTTTTTACCTTGAGTAAAAACTTTCAGGGATTATACAGTGTCTTGGAAGAACTACGTGCGTTGATCCTGCTTCAGTATGAGATTTTATGTATCGTACTTCTTGCCAGACTATATAAGATAATAAGTACATATATTATGTATATAGTATAAAAGTATATGGATTGCCAGACTGTAATTAATTCATGGAAATATTTTTTTTTTCACTTCTTCTTCCAAGAAGGGGGTGTACCCCTCTGTATACAATGAGAATTTCCACCCAGCTGTATTCCCAGTAGTCTGGAACTCTTTCTTGTCATGTGCTGCTGAAGAAGATCATGTATTTGGTTTGTCTGGGAAGGCAGAGACTCTTAAGCACAGAGCCTGGAAGAGATGGGATGTTTTGGAATTTCTAGAAAAGGACAGTGGTTTGATTTGCATAGTTTTGCTGCTGACTGGTGGCACAAAATTTGGACAGCATCTGTTTTATTGCATCATCGTTACTGGACATCACGTGATATGATAAGACTGATCCACCCTGGAATGACTAATCGAGTGGGATGCTTGAAAAGGTTTTTTTCTTTTTTACAACCCTCAATTACAGAAACCACATTTTCCAGGGCAAAAAACAGTAACTTTTAAGCATGTGTGAATGTGTATGTGTGTTGTGCTTTTTGCTTTTTGGATTTTTTTTTTTTTAACAAAAAAGGTTCTCCTGCCCACTAAGGAATTTGGTCAGAGACTTTTTGTTTTTTAAACCTGTAGTGAATCAACATGAATCATCTAATTTTAGCCATCATCTTTATAGTTTGAGACAAAAAGTAAGACTTACTCCCTAGGCGAGGCAAAAATGTATTTCCTGGCTCATGAAGCTTGTCGCCCCATTTATTGTGTGATATACAGCCACGTTAATTTTCCCACTTTCAGCTATGCCTATTGGAATATGTTTGGTGCGTCAGCTAACCTTTCAATATTAAAAATGGAGAGTGGCTTTGACAACTTATGCCAAAATGGAAAGGTGTAAGGAAACCGCAGTCTGGAACACAAGAACTCAACGTTCCTCGTGCTGAGGCCTCTCTGCATCTTTCAGCACTGAGGCCATGGGTGGTTTCTAGAAATAATATTGTGTTTGTAGCTGTGCACTGCTAGAAAATGGTCTTCAGACCTACCTGTTTATGACAAAGCCCCAAGCAATAAGCAATGGTCTTTTTTCTCTTCTCCTGCTGAAATTGGCATGTTTAATCCCTCAGTGAGATCTATGTCGCATTTTGCCCCTCTACCCTCCTCAGGATATATGTTCTACTGACCTCAGTAGGGCTTAACTATAGCATGCAGAAGATGGAGTGTGGGACAGCCACCATTCATTTGGAGCTGTTCAGGTGTATTTAGATGTCTTCAGGAGTTTTGTAAGAGTTTGAGAGTATAAATTGACGTGCATCACAGTTGAGGACCTCTGTGTCAGCTTGTCATGGAGCAGATTGAAAAGACATCCTACTAGTCACCACAGTGCAGTAATAACTATCCTTTCAGCCTGGTTGTCTAGGCTAAGTAGAGCAGGCAAACAGTTGCTGACCCAGGTTTTGGACAGCTGAATTTGGAGGAGATTACTGTCTACCAGGCAGCCTATGGAAAACCCCCAATCTTCACAGAGATTGAGAGGTCAGACATCAGGCGTGGCAGGATCCCTGGTGCCTGACCATATCCATAAATAAGTTTGAGGCTTTACAAACCATCTTCATATGTGATACATATGACATTGTATGGTTGGGGTTGTTTTTGTTATTTCTTTCTCTTTGCTTATTTCTTTGTCTTCAACAAGGTTTGAATCTACTCAAAACTGGGGAGTGGGAAGTGGGATTTCTTGCATCTATCCAGTATTGCTGCAAGAACATATTTCCATAGTAGTTATCAGCCTCTTGCAGGAGCTTCAAGACTTTTCCTACATGTTTTGGAAAGCTAAACTTTTAGAAGTAATGTGGTGATAAACTCTATGTTAGCAACATGCTCAGTCTTTCTCTGCCTGAGCATACTGAGATGACAGAATGGGCCATTGGGGTCTAATATTTTACACTGAATAGGGTGAAGAAATGGCTTTCTTCCAGCTCAAGTTTATCTAAAATTCCTTCTAGACATACTTTTTAGGAAGTGCTCTTGGACATGAAAACAGCAATCTCACAGACATCTTCAGGGATGAAACATCCTTTCTATAATTTTTTAACCTGGTTGCACACTTTCTTGATAGCTGTAGAGTGGGACAACATATTTTCTGCAGATCTCTTATGGTGCCCAAGTTACTTTAAATGAGTACAAAAGACCTCCCACCTCTCTGAAAACCTCCCGCTTTAGGTATCCCTGGAGGGCAGGTCTGCAGCTGGAGCTCTAGTGATGCCAAAATACAAGAATACTCCTTCAGGCAAATTGTGGGTAAATTAAAAGCCTGTGAAATGCTAGAGAAGAATTGGGAAAGCACAGCTAAGGCCTCCGGGGCTTATATTCCTGTCAGGTATACTCTCTAAAACAGTGGAGATGGATTGTGGTTTGTAGCTTGTAGTCAACTGGTGGATTTGAGCTGCCTTCGGGGCCTCCACAGGCTGTCAAAAGAAAACAAATGGTTGCTGCTGTGGCTGCAGCCCAGGAAATCCCTTGGGCCATTGGTCACAGTCTTCACACCCCGAGCTTCAAACTCAGCAACAAAACAAAACACTGCAAGAAGCTTCTCAAGACATCAACTTCCAGCCCAGAGAGCTGAAGGGAGACAGGTCCTGTAAAAGCATCCAAACAGGTTATGGGAGGGATCCTGGCCTACTGTAAAGGTAACAGTCTGTCCACAGAAACCACTGGTATTTTAGGGAGATTTCCTGCTCACTACAACAACTCCTTTGGATCCACAAAGCCAGGGCTGACTGGGAGCAGAGCAAATACTGGTCACCCTTCACCACCTCCCACTCTGCATGAATTGTCTTCCCAAGGGACATCTGAAACAAAAAGTTGGGGATCTAAAGAAAACAGTTATGAATATGTCCCAAACTTTTGCTGCTTTATTGAAAAGGACTAGCCTCTGGGCAAATGACCAAAGACTTCCTCTAAAATAATCTGCAGAAAAAGCCCAGGATATTTAGCAAAATCTTCACCTCCCCTTCTTCAGTTTCTTAGCTAGAAACCATTATGTAGCTGAGAGTATAGCTGGAAGGTTATAAAGAATTCAAGGAGTACTCTGTCACCCTTCTTCTTTCTGCCTAAACCTGCTAAGTGATCTGACTTCAGAGACCTTGGAGGATTGGTCAAGGTTTAAGGACAACTCAAAAGACTGTGCCATGCCTTAGCACTCTGCCTTGATGGGCTGAGCAAGTAAAATGCCTGCTACCAGGGCTGCCTCCAGCACATGCGGCTGCTGCCCTCTCCCTCTGCTCCTGCTGACACTGATGCTCTTCAGGTCTCAACAGAGCTTATAGGAAGTGCCCTGGGCTGCACTCTTGGGGACTATTTGCTCCCTATTAGCAGCTCTGACAGCAGTTCCCCATCTCCTCTCAGAGCACAACAATATGGATTACATCTTAAGGGCTGCTCACAAATGTATCAACTACAGTTTTTGGCCTTTCTATTCTTTAGGACACCAAAATAGATTTTAAAAAAGAAATTTGAAAAATTACTTATTTGTGTTCTTGTAAAAATCTGACACACATTTGAAGATACCGATAGTGTTTTTGTGCTGGCTTTTCAGTTTATGCTTTACCACAAATTTCCTATGGCTGTAAAGGCAAACATAAGCATGCAATTATCATGGTTTTCATCATTCAGTGGCATTAACTGGCTGGTTATAGTGGCTTTTATACTCTGGTTCCTAGCCACATTCTAAGATTCACTCATAAATTTGACCCCTGAGTCAGATCCATAGTTCATGTCTTATCGTGGTAGATTATTGTTTCCTCTAGCTGTTCTGTACCTCTCCAACCCCATGTCTACTCACAGTTACTGTATACATACCCCAAAAAAACCAAAAGTAAAACTTAGGGTAAGCACAGAGAAAACTCAGCATGGATACTATGAATGACTGAATTAAAAGAAATATGTGCTTTAATTAAGATTGTTATAAGATGAGCTTTTAAGGTGTTTGATAGAGTAAAACAAAATAACCATTTTGCAGTGAAATCACAGGAGGTTAATGGGACAGTTTTTTAAATATCCACATCCACTGACTGGAAAGGGACTCAACAGAAAAGCACTTGGATGCGCTGGTCAGCAGCTGGCTGAACATGAGCCAGCAGTGTGCCCAGGGGGCCAAGAAGGCTGATGGCATCCTGGCCTGTATCAAAAATGATGTGGTCACCAGGAGCAGGAGAGTGATTATCCCCCTGTACTTGGCATTAGTGAGGCTGCACCTCAAATACTGTGTCCATTCTGGGCCCCTTACTGCAAGAAAGACATTGAGGTGCTGGAACGTGTCCAGAGAAGGGCAACAAAGCTAAAGAAGGGTCTAGAGAATAAGTCATATGAGGAGAAGAGAAGACTCAGGGGACACCTTATCACTTTCTACAACTAAATGAAAGGACATAATCTCAAGTTGTGCCAGGGAAAGCTCAGGTTGGACATCAGGAGGAATTTCTTCACTGAAAAGGTTGTCAAGCACTGGAACAGGCTGCCCAGGTAGAAGGTGGAGTCACCATCCCTGAAAATGTTCATTAAGAAATGACTGGATGTGGCACTTAGTACTATGGTTTAGTTGGTGTAGTGGTGTTCAGACAAAAGTTGGACTCAATTATCTTGGAGGTCTTTTCCAACTTTAGTGATTCTATGCAGATTCTTATTGCAGATTCTATGCAGATTCTAGTGATTCCTAGCAGAAATGGTCTGGCCATGGAGGTAGCAGTGCAGCTCCATAGCTGTGTCTCCTCAATGGGAACAGATGATGGTAATGGACAAAG
Organism: Manacus vitellinus; assembly: GCF_001715985.3. Classification (NCBI taxonomy): domain Eukaryota; kingdom Metazoa; phylum Chordata; class Aves; order Passeriformes; family Pipridae; genus Manacus; species Manacus vitellinus. The sequence continues at coordinate 7,607,156 of NW_021940535.1, read as the reverse complement.
GAGAAAGCAAAACATTCCTTTCACTCTTGAGCATCTACATAAATCTGTGCCTTACTGCATTAGGAGGAGATAGAGATTGGGCTACTTTTTCTATCTTTCATTTTATATAATTGCAATTTTCATTGAAGGAAAAATGAAAAATAAGACTTTTTATGGGGATAATTAAGGTTTGATCCATGGACAATCTCATGGTAAAGAAAAATTTTAAGTCATTCACCAATGCATACAGAAATATTCATTTTTACTTATTAAATGATACTTATTAAATTATATTTATTAAATAAGTAATATTTATTAAATTAGCAAATAAAATCAGTGGAACATGATTTTAATGTCCTTGAAAAGATGTGACTAGAGCTCTTTCAGTTATAAGGGAAAAACATGAAAGGAATTTGATATCAGAACAAGCAAGCTGAACACAGTTGGACCAGCCAAAATAAAAGCCTTGTTGTCTATTCATTTGGAGTGCAGTGGAAGCCCATGAGTGCATGAATCTTGACATAAAATTTTATCTGCATCAGGCACAGGCTGGTGCCAGACAGCAGTAAACCCTTTTGTGCAAGGGAATTTTTACTGTGAGCTAGAAGGGAAAGGAAAATTCAGCAACAGAAATAAGAAAGCTACTTGCATCTTAGAAACTCTGTGGAAAAAAATTGTCCCTAATATATGAAGACAACACAGCTGAAGAGGTATTTTGTGCAATATATCATTAGCTGTGCTTTTCTTGCAAGAGATAACTGTTCTATAGTGTCCTGATACTAGAGACTATCTGGTGAGCTGAGTAACACAGCTGGCTCTGCCACACTGCCCACTTTCCTTCCTGAACTGAAATCTGCTCCTTGAGCAAGTCTGGAAGCCAGAATTTTACAGACTAAAACATGACAGCGCTGTCTGGCTTGATAAAAAGAAACATGAACCAGTGGCATAGCATAGAGGTCTTCATATATTCTGAGATAAGATGTATCCTGCCTTACCCTTCAAATTTTGACATAGTACTGCAGGATGATTCATACTAAGTAGAATAAAAACGCCAGGCAATATATGACTGCTGGGTGAGTGATCTTTCCTCTTTCCTCTCCATCCTTGCCTTTCTTCCCTCCTAGGTCCAAAAGGTTGCCTGATTAGGGACCTGTAGCATCAAGTATATAATTCCAACTACTACTACAATAAGTTAAAAAAGATTTCCAGATGACAGTTAGCCAGCAATTCTGATTTAATCTCTCAGGGTCATTATTTGCAATGAACACTAACTCAGCACCAGGGTCATGCAGCTCCTTTTGTCCACAAATTTGCTTCAACTGAGACATTGGAAGCCTTGTCCCCCACCTGAATGTCTTTCTATTTAATATTTTTTTAATATATGAAAGTGGTACCTCTGAGGTTCAGTGTGAGGAGTTTTGTAATATTAGTAAAAAACAGAATCACAAAGCACTGTGGCAAGTATCAAATGCACAGGTGAACAATTCCAGTTGTTTTTAAACTCTGCTGTCTGCCCAAGCACTATACAGCACTAGAAAGCTGTATAGTCTAACTTTGACTCAGGTCTGGCAGGTAGAACAGTTATTAAAAGAAAGGCTGCAGTGCCTGGAGGTTTCATTTTCTTGTACAAACATGAGGGTACATTGGAGCATGTGGTGTTGATGATATTGTGGGGACAAAGCACAAACTACTCGGGCCATTAAAAACCCACATCCCAGACTATGCCACATGGCAGCACAGAAGAAAACCCAAGCACTTCTTGCTAACACAAACCAATTAAATTATTTTTAGCTTTTACAAAAACAAAAAACACAGCAAAAAAGCAGACACACTGGTCACTAAGACAATAAGCATTTCTAAAATTAGCCTTGAAATTCTCTAAATACATGCACCCCCTCCCCCACCTCCCAAAAGGAAAATCATAGTAACCATTAGGGTGTCTGCGTTTATGACTAAAGACCATAGCCCAAAGATTTAGATTTAAGGTTGGAGGTTTTACTTTTCATTCTGCTGTTCAAAAGAAATTGTTTTGCTCTTCTTTACTCCCAATACAATGATCTATGTGGCCATTTTCTGTGACTGCGTTCGTAGCAGAGTGAGCTAATGGATCTATGATATGCTTTATTTTCTTGAGAACCAAGTTAGTGTGTGTGTCTGCCTGTCTGCATATAGATATGCATACATATATAAATACATGTATATATGGGTTTTTTGTGTGTTTGCAGATGTGTATCTAAGAGTCTCATGTATGGACATCAGGGCCAAAATGTAAGCACAGGAGACAAGGAAAACATTCTTTCATAACCTATAAGAATGCTTAAAAGCAGCCCTGAGATTTTAGGGAGGATAACAAAGCACTGTGCAGGCTCATACACAGTATTGAAAGTATCCAATAAATGTACCATGATAATACTCATTAAAGAAAGATAACTCGTGGAAGACTTTATAGTTGGTTATCATATGACTCCTAGAAACAGCAGAAGAAAAACCGGCAGGACTTCAGATAACACTTGTCAGTGTTCTTTGAAAATTTCCCTTAACATAATAAAAGGTGAACTTGCAGTTCCATTAACATGGAGTGACATGAGCTGTTACTTTTCTTACCTGAAATTTAGCTTGACGATGGTTATTGTAAATTTTGAAAAAATAAATATATAGTTATATATTTTTTAACTCTGAATCTAGCACCAGCATGTAGTTTTCAGAACTCCCAGCTTAAACAATCTCCCTTTGCCTTGCAGAGGTTTGGCTGATCGCGTAGGACAAGAGCAGCTCCTCTCTGAGAGCCCAGGGTGGCTGGGCGCTATCTCCATCTGAGCCCTGGATGGCTCACAGACGAGTCTTTTGAGGTTTGATGCACACGGGCCAGCGAGTGGCCCTACACAGATCTAATTCGTGTCCCTTGATACCATATTTTGTGATATTTTGCTTAAAAAATCATTGGGTTCTTAAAGGTGGGGAAACTCGGATATTTACTACCCTGCAGGGAAAACCATAGGCAACCTCACTGTGCACAACATGCCCGAAGTGAACGGCCACCCTAATTAGAGGCTAAAGCCATAGAGTAGCAAAACATTGGGCAAATAGGGTTTTTTAAGAAAGGAAAAGACTCCTTTTAGGAAACCTTCATTTTTTATGTGGCAAGGAATCTGTGTGGATCCCACATGCCACTGCACCCTCTTTAAAGAAATCACTTACTGAAATAGAGTGCTACAAGATCCACCCCAACCAAAATGCCTAGAGGAAATGACTAGTGGCAGGCAGACCAAGCAAGCCAGCCAGCTGCAAAGACGCTCGACAGGAAAAATGGGCATTCACGGTGAAAAACAGTAGCCAGTGGGGAAACTTGACATGCTTAGTAGCAGCAGGTCTCAATGACCTGTGGTCAACTTTTTTCCCCACCACAGTACTCTAGAGCTAAAATAATAATATTTTACAGCCATGCGTCCTCCACAACCACTTTCCACTAAGTGGGATGACAGATGGGGCAGGATGTATTCTGATGGAGAACAGTCGCTGTGTAGGTCAGTTGTCACCAAGAGCTTTATAGGAGATAAATATGTGCAACAAGGCATTACTGTTGGGGTAGTCATCGATGCTTGTGTTTTGTTTCTCATGCTTCTTTCTATGGTTCCATGTTGCTTGCCATGAACACAGTCCTGCATCATCATGGTAAGGCTTGGCTCACCAGCATTTGCTCCTCCGCTCTCTCTGAGCTCCAAGTAAAACAAATCATTGCCCTTCCTTGTGCCAGCCCCTTCAATTTCCCACTTTTAGCACAGCAGCACTGCCTGACACAGTCCATCACCTTCAGTGATCCCCTTCTGTGCAGGCTGGATAAGACTTGCAGACTTAGTTGATGCATTCAGCAAAATGGGGGAATATTTTCACTCCATTTTTTGCATCCAGAACTTGATACAGGTTGTTCCTGTGATGATCAGAAAGAAGCCAAAGTTTAAATCCATGTCCATCCGATCCATTGTGATGTCTTGTCTTTTAACTTCTGGTGGTTACAGGTTCTGAATCCTATGAATTTGTCTATTCTTTCTCCATGTTGTTAGTTCATTTCCCAACAGTGGTAGTATACTTCAAATCTGAATCTCTTACTTGTTATCCCTGATGCTTTGCAGTGACAGTACTTATTTTTTTTGAGTTACAGGGGTTTAGTTATTATGAGAACGCTTTCAATAAAAGTGCATTCTGGTAGCAGAGAAAACATGGCAAGTTCAATGCATGACATAAACACCATATTATCATGCCACGGATTACAAGACTATCCAAGCAAATTTTTGAACACCCTTTTGAAATTCCTTGTTAGCAAGATCACTGGCTGTGAAGTCTAATTTCATGGAATCTAAGCAATCACTTCTTTAGCAAAGGATGGTCAAAGATGGCAAAGCCCAATAGCCAGTCCATAAAACATACATCATGAAGATATATAATACAGATATTTTTTAACAAATTAATATTAACCAGTTACACTAATGCTTTCATTTCTTTTTAGGGTTTTCACTTTAGCTGTGCTTGTCAACATAATTTCACTTCAGTGAGTTTCAAGTCTCCTTTCAGTTTATACCAGAATTCAGTCTCAAACCCTGGCTTGACAATTCATGTTGCTGACTCCAGGGAAAAAGGAGCTGCTTATTTTAATTAAAAAATTTTTTCTATAGTCTGGGTTAACAATTATTTTTGAAGACCAGCAATTTCACGGATTTTATCTGCCTTTTGCTTCAAATTTAATGATGACTCTGCTGTCTGTCTTCCGACCTCATCCTTCAACACTCTGCTCTCCCGCTGAGTCATTTCAGAAAATTCCCCTGCAATTGTCTGGTGTACTGATTTGTGCCTAACTAAGGGATAGCTGCCTAGGCTGCTGCTGTCTATCAAATATAACATTTATTTTAATGGGTCAATTGCTCAGGTATCATCTATAAACGCATTAAAGACCTCTGTCATTTCTGCTTTTAATTATACAAAATTTTCTGTTGTACAAGGTCTAACATAGTATCAGAATGATTCTGTTAGTTTTATAATGTTAAACAACCCTTTAATACTAATCCCATAATATTGTATTTCACTGATGGCATACATTTTTTGTAGAATGAAGGTACTAAATATTCATTATATTCCATTTAACAAAAAAATTGGCTACAAAATTCTTAGTTATATTAAATTTTAAAATTTTATGAAATTAAAAAAATTTTAATGCATTTATGCATGAAAATTTGTAATAAGCTAAGGAAAATCTTATATTTCACACTGTGCTGTATACATAGGCCAGACCCACCATGTGAGTACATAGTCTTTCTTTGTGACCAAAAGTCCTCTCAGAAATATTTTTTGGCCACAAGTAACATAAAGTTTCCAACCCTGCTTTGACCACTGGAAAACAAAATACATTGATTTTATGCCTAATCATTGTAACAAGACCCTGTGTCCGCCTTGTGACATTTTGTTTTGGTTTCCTCCATAACAAATGATGTGATGAGGTTACAGTTGATCTAGAAAGGGTTAAAGCTTACAAATGAAGGAGCTGGTTAATTACACTTCATGGAAGTTATAAGTATATAGTTCAGATACATAACCCCAAAACCCTTACTCAAAACCCTAAAGGAAAGCCCCTGTTACTCTCAGTGTAACATTTCTCATGTTTATCATCCCTGACTTTATCACATATTTACATAAATTTGTGCATTATGTTTTTCTGAGTGAAAGGATTGTAGCAGATGGCTTAAAATAAAAGAAAAAGAATAAATTTGCTTGTAAACTATTTTCATATACAAAACTGATGATGTCCTTTTCAGCTAGGACAAATCTCAAAAGTGTTCCAACAAGCTTCAGGTGTGACAGTAGTACTTAACCCATGGGTTTCTTGAGCGAAGAGGATAACTCAGTTTCCTTGCCCAAAGCACAGAGATGTAAGACATTCAACAGAGCAAACAAATTTTGGAGGCAGTGGACAACTTCAGCCCCTTAGGATGGAAGAGCATAGAAAGCTACATCTGGAGAACTGGCTTAAAAGCTTCAGCAGTTGGGCAGGATGTAAAGACAAATGTGAAACTCCACATTGGAATTCAGATCTCTCATATCTGCATCCTGCCAAAATTTATGTAGGCATCTGAAACACAGAAGACTCTGGGGGAAAAAATGACAGGGTTTGATCAACTTCTGTGAAATGGATGGGTACCAGGAGAACTTCCTAAAGACAGACATACCATGAAAATATTGACAAATCTGAACTGAGGTGTTTCTAAAGACTAGTCAAAAGTGGCTCCTAGAAATAAATAATTCAGATTCTTCAGCCCCAGAAATGTAACAAGAATACTTGGAAGGATTTAATTCCTCAGTATTCATCACCACTGGGCACTCTTTGATTCTGTTGCTTATGTTAGGGACAAACGTTCTCAAATTGGACCTAGAGGGTCAAAATAACCTCACTGAGCCTGAAACTGGTCATGGACTTGCTTCATTCAAATAGTGGAGGTCCTCTGAAACCATAATACAACCTTAAAACAGTCAAGAACAACTGATGCTACAGACCTTGACTGCTGAAATACAGATACTTGGTCTCCTTTTAGACTTCTAATCAGAAACCTTGCTCTTCCCCTTAATCCTTTCACTGCATAGGAACAGGAGTCGCCAGACCTCAGACAGACCTGGAAGACCTCAGGACTTGTGGAGGCACAAAACTGTTCTTGCAGGTCTGTCGTCTTGCTGTGTGACTGAGGAGCCTGTCCAGAGACAGAGAGAAAGCCATGGAGCATAACTGTCTGCTCCACACAGGCAGTGGTCAGCCTTAACCATGCATGTGAACTTAAAACCACTCCAGAGTGACTAGACTTTCACCAGAATCCCTGATCTGGGATATAATTTTAATTTGGAGTTCAACACATTAACCAAAGCTTTGCAAATGAGAAATAGCAAATAATCTGACAGGTGTCATTTCAGTAATGTTATCCTTCAGCTCAAATGAACATTGTTTTGTTATCAGTTACTTAAATGGATCTGTGTAATAATGTTGATGTTTAAAGAACAGTTGAATTTCATGATGATAAATCAGGGTAATCATTATGAGAGGTTCAATTTCCCAACATGTTCTATCTAAGCTCAAATGTGTCAACAGACCTTGGTAAATATATTTGCCCAATGCTCATTTAAAAAAAAAACCAAAACAAACCAACACAAACCCCAACAAAACAACAAAGCAAGTACTACATTCACTGATAATCACTTGGTGTACATCCAATGTGGAATACGCACTGCTCATGGGTTTGTGTTTTTTTTTTCTGGTGTGGTTCAGTTATATCTCTCAGTTAGTCTTACAGGATGGAAAAGAACAACCATCTTGCTTTTAGAGTGTTATTGCAATGATGATATTATTCTTTCATTCAGAAATCTTACAAGACAATTTTGTGATCACAGAGGTCATGTCATTGTGGAAACTGAGCTGCAACAAGTTTGAACAGTCAAGTTGACTTCCCCAACCATTACATCTTGTTTTTATAGTGGCCGTGCTTACTGCCTCACTAGTCATACTCCATTTACTTTCAGAGCACAACAACACTGCAGCATGCAATTGTCTACAGATTGGTATTGGGTGCCATTCTGCACATTTGACTCTGTGTGCTTCAAAACTGGTTAGGATTATTCTTCCTACTAAGCAGACTCACATATAATATCATACATTATATTTCCTTGTGGGTTTCTGGATGTATCTCCATTCTGATGCTCAACTGAATAAGTCAGAGAGTAAAGTGCTGGCAAAGATGTGGGAAAGGAGAACCTTAGAACTAAGTCTTTTGGTAAAGTGAGAGGGGTGAGCAATGTGGGGAACAAAAGCTCTTTCAAATCATTATCAAAACCAGTTTTGCCATTGCAATGGGGACTTAATTACCTCTGCACCTCTCTAATAACTACTAAAAACACTGCTTTGGTGCCTGCCAAACCCTCCATGTGGCTGTGTATATATCCACTGCCTTCTCAGCCTGTCACTGACCATATAGACATGGTCACTGTCCCATTGCTTCCCAGTACTCCACAACCACTTGGTCACCACATCATTCCTCTGCAGACCCATGTTCTTTGCTTGACCTCTCACTCATCCAGACTTAAGCTGTAGTAAAACTCCAGCTCAGGCAATGCTGAGAACTGCGAATGCTAGAGTTTTGTGGAGATAAATTTTGTTTTCCTGCCTTCTGTTCTAGACATTTCTTTTTCAGTGGTCACAGCCACATCAAGAAACATCTGTTTCAATCCCTTCAGCACCCACAGATATCACCATGTCCCTAAATTCTACCAAAAATCCTGATACATGTGCCAGAATAGGGATTAGGAAATGCATTAGGAAATTCCACTAGCAAGTTCCCAGGCTGGCACAAATAGATGAAAGGCCTTATTTTGGTTGCTACATTCCTCAGAAAAAGCGGTTTTATCACCATCAGTTTCAACAATAGGCATTTCAAACCAACAGGAATTTATTAACAACACTGAGCACTTCAGTTCTTCAGAGGGGCTGGTAGCAGTAGTGTCTAGTCCTCATCTGTCCCATGGGGTTTCTCTTACAATCAGAGAGAAATGTCTGCTTTTCTTCACAGCCCACAGATTAGCAAATAAAGGTCTCCTCTTCATTCCCTTCCCTCCCTGTCTGATATTTATTCAGAGTTCAATGTGGCAGAGTGAAATCAGCAGCCCAAGGGCCATTTGCTGGATCTGGATACTCCTTACACGCTCTCTGGGGATGACCCATCACCCTCCACTCTAGATGATGCTGCACATAATGCTGTGATAAGCATAACTGGCAAAAGATGATGGCTACTGACATTTATTTGGTAACTAATGCATTGATAACAGTTTGCTTCTCTGTGATAATAGTCTAACTACCTGCAGCTGAACTTAACTTTACTTTCCAGTGGTTCTTTTCAGTCTGGTCTGGATGCTGAGGCTTGTGTAAGCATAACATAAATGCAGCTGGAAGCATGTCTGCCCTTTGGACTCTGCACTTGCTCTTCCCAGAAGGTCTGTCTTATTATTTCTGTTCAAGAATACATGAAGTTGGCTGCATGCCTAGATCTACATCTGGTGTCTAAAAAGAAAAATAACAATTTGCTTCAACACTGTATTTGGAGATGACAGAGGACAAGAAGAACCTGAGGCTGAGAAACTTTGTCACAGAACTGAGCAGCCACACACCATAGCCTGAAGATGATGATCCTAGGCCTAAGAGCAGGAGCCAGGGAATACAACTCTTTCCTTGTGTACACATCCTTGTAAAAGCAAACTACAGTAGACTAGAAAGTGATTTTTTTTTCCCCCCAAGATCCCACGAGCTTCAAATGATATTTATTGGTTACTTTGCTTGTCAAGGTCCTCCAGACAGCTAGAGCAAAGTTCATTCTCCATAGATTAAAGAAGATTTGTACCAACTTGCCACTTCTACTCTGAAAATTTCTTGAAGGTATTGAGATAGTCTCTTGGTACCACACCTCTAGCCCACTTCTACCCTGAAAAGCAGCTGAAGAAAAGGTCTAGTGTCCCCGATCTCCTGGAAAATCAAGTCAGCCTAAGGAAAACATGTACTTAACTGATCCACAGTCGAAGACTTAATGTAGTTAGAGTGTTTTGTATAGTGTCAGCATCTTGGTTAGCTAATAACTAACCTGTAATAACTATCATGTTCTCACCACAGGATGTGCAGCCTCCTAATTTTTGCGGGATAGATGATCAGCTTTTGCAGGATGGGTATTTCCGTGAATGGGATCCTGTTTTGCTCAAGTATGCCTCTGTGAAGAAAAACTCAGTCCTTTCCCAGGCTTGAGATACACATTGAAAAGGAAGACAATATTCAGTCTTCTTAGACTGTTGACCAAGTGAATTTTTCTTTCCTCAGACTATCATTTAGCCAGGATTATCTGTCTGAGTCTTCAGTCACCCTCAGTCTTAGTATTACTTTGGATGCCTCTTTAGGGAAATCATTGTTCATATTACTTTAAACATAGCTTTATAGTAGAAATGCATATTCCAAATATTATCTATGTACTGTAGCCATGATATATTGTGGATGTATTTCTATAAATTCACTCTAAAATAACCCAGAGAAAGAACAGATGGAAAAGATTTTTACAGTCTTCATAACAAATCCCAAGCAATTTCCAGAAACTATGTCAGTTAGTATAATAACATTTGCACCCACAGTTCTGCCTTTTTGAAAGATTTGATATTGTATGTATAGGACTTCTTAGTCCTGTATTGCATTTCTACAGCTTTTGAAGTCTTACTTAAATTTTGGAAAGTGAAGCTATTGGAAACTTGGCTATATCCTTGTATTTGATGGCCAACTAAAATACTGGATATGTCTTGTCAGATGTAAATGATAGGATCGTATGTTGTGATGTGTGTATTTTAGCGACCAAATCCTTGTTTGTAGAGGTTTTATGTTGACATGGGAATCATGCACCACTTCATCAGTAATTTCACTCTCAAACCAAGGTAATTATAATAAAATACAATAGAGTAGAACCAAGCCACAACTGAAACATTAGCTTTCTATCCTGGCCCATCACTTGTGAATGAGATGTGAAAAGTTCAGTCTTACCGTAACTCTTCACTAGTGCCCAATACACAGGATTTCAATCAGTAAAAACAAATATTTTCAACTCTTTACTGCTTTTTTTTTCTAGGTTGCAAGCAGAACAGCCTGTAAAAACACTGCCATAATTCTACCAACACGACTTGCTTAGCTTTGTCTGCTTTCTTAAATGCTACTAATACATCAATAGAACATAATTTTATGACTTGCCCATCTCTTCTAAAGTTTTCTTTCTTGACTGTCTTTCTGCATGGTGCCTGTAAAGCATGCTTAACTGAATTCCTCCTTACTAAGGTACCTACTAAGGTACCTTACTAAGGTACTTACTAAGGTACCTTACTAAGGTACCTACTACAGAGAAAAGTTTCTGACACATTTCCATTTACCCATACTGTCATTTTTTCTCCACTGCTTTGCTGTTTTGTTATCCGTACTTCTGGCAACCTTGCCATCCTTAAACAGTCCCTTAGCTGTGTCTGTTAACCTTGTGAATTTAAGGCACAGATAACAAATTTACTGCAATGCTGTGATTCTTGTATTCTTAATATCAGAATAATCCAAATAATAACCTCTGGGAGATCCACATACAGGTAAAAAGTCAGTATTGGTTATGAACTGATTTTGAGATACTGATTTAGTGTCTTGCTCTTGCAACAATTACTGGAGATTTGTCTGGTTTTCTGTAGTTTGTACCTCACCTGCACTTCCATAGCTACCATTCTCCTTTTCCAGGTGTATTGCCACACACCTTATGAAGTCTGATCCCCCTTCAAAAAGCAGCACCATTACCGTGCCTACAACAAGTGAGTTGTTCTCACTAGCTTTTAGAATTAATTAATGCAATTAAAAATGCAAGGGAATTAGTTCACACTTCACCAGCAGATCAGGAAATCAAAATGTTTCTCTAATTTAACCCTAAATTGTAAGTTTTGTCTTCAAAAAATAAGATGAGGAAAGCTTTTGGTTACAAAAGAGAAAAGCTTCTGGCTTAGGTTAGAGAAATATTAAGTAAACTTACTTCAGCCCTGATACATTGCCCCATTTTAGTGTTTGTTACTGTTTGCTTCATTTTAAATCTCTTTCTAAAGACAAACACTCTGCTCTTTAACCAGAGCAGAACTGCCCCCATTTCCTGTACCATGTGAAAAAAAAAACCAAACAAAACCAAAACTAAAACCTAGGCTTAGGTCTCAAAGGCTGGGAAGAAACCAAACAAACCAGCCCTAGTTCTTCACAGAGGCACAGGCAAATAATACTTTTAAAACAAACTTTGTCTGAGAAAGACTTTCTCCTTTGGAAGCTGAGATCTTCTCTTTGAAGGCTGTAACCTGCTGCTCAGAACATGGTCTACTGCTTCTAGCTGCAGCCTTTAGCTCTTTACCACCTTCTGTTGGGATCATGTCTACACATATTTATGAAATCATTACAGTAGAGGTGTATGTACATTTCTGTACTTCTCCATTCACAGATCCTCACTAAAAAAAAAAATCTATAAGATAGTTAAAGATGCAGTACCATATATTGCAAATAAGTTTCAATTGAATACAATATCTTCATAAAAGGGAATAAAATATGGTATCTGCATATTACTTATGAAATATTTGTATATGGACCTGTGGTCTATTAATTTGTTTAAACCCCTTTTTGCATTTATCTAAGTGACCTGCTTTTCTCCACCTGCCTTTGCCTCTGTCCCAGGGCTGCATAAAGAATGGCCTATTAACTTTGCAGTCCTTTATGTAGCCTTCAAATTGATTATTTTATTTGGTACAAGAGTGAGATAGTTATTCTACTCTTCATCTGGTGCCTTACTTGCTAAATTGTTGCTCCAAGAAAAATTCAGCTTTGAGAGTCCGTATTTCAGCCCTCCTGAAATAAAGCTACGATCCTCAAACACAGTGACTTTGTCTGCATTTTGAGCAGCTCAACGGAGTGGCTTTTAGATCCTGTATCCTTGAAGAAGGCCCTAAGAACATTCTCTGCCAACAGAGTGGTTATCAAAACAGAGGTGTGCATGTTTTCTAAAGCTTCACAAGACCTGAAATGAGCCCAAGATGAATGACCCTTTGCATCCCTTCAGTAGCCAATGCATCTGCAGAACTGCAAAGGCTTGGTGATAACGCACCCGGGTGTCCACCATGCTTAAAGGCAACATCTGCTGCCACATGTGGTCAGACACCAGCTTTTGGCAGATCTGCTGCCTGGTGTGGGAAAGGCTTAAGCTGTCAAAGCCATTGTGACATGGAAGTTGCCAGCTTGGAGCTGAATAATCACCCATTAATTGCATACACGTTTCTCTCCCTCAAGGGCAATTACAGAACAAGAACAAGACAGTATTTCACAGTGAGGAAGTAACAACATGTAGCTGTGAACACACTTGGGAAATGCATAATTACAGCATGGCTCTACTGTAAATAAGAGGAAAAAAGTCAGTGAATCCAGGAGGAAGAGATCTTTTCCATCAGCCCTTGCTCTGGGAGTGAAATATCCACCACATTTTTCCTGGCCTACTTGTGTGTGGCAAGATGCAACACTGCCCAAGGCAGCAGGATTTCAAGAGAAGTTCAGTGAAGTACTCCTGAGCAAAAGAGGCTTGTGTGAATAATGTCATAACCTGGCAACAATGCCAATCGTTAATAAGGTGTAAGTTCAAAATCAAAGCCTGTCCCCATAGAGGACACAGTTTAGTGGGCTTAGTGTCACAAGATAATGATTCAAGAGTTTCTTCTGTGTACTGGAATGGGAATGGGCTGTGTTACCTAAATGAAGTACCAGTCAAAACATACCTTAAAAATTAAATCCAGCTCCCACAGACTAAATGACAAAGGTTGCAGCCTACAGCTGCCTGCATCACTCTATGCTCTTTACCTAATGGCTGGGATTTCCTACTCTACTGAGGGGCAGTTTTAGGTTTCCATATCACAGACTGAAAAAGACAAGCATTTCTTTCCCCATTTCTGTAGTACAGAGCAGAGTTAACTACAGCACTAGAACAGCAGCCTTTTTAAGTAGCTTTACCAAGCACATAATTTTGCACTTAAATAATTATCCTTAGCATAAAGAGCCTCAAGCTGTCAACACTTTATGTTTACAGTTTCTTTAAACTACAAGCAGTTTCTTTTAGGAATTTTATTCATCAGGTTTAAGAATTCTTAGTTAAAAACATAAATTGTTATCAACATTTGCTTAAGATATGGAAAAGCTTGATTTTCTAAAACTAAGGTTAGATTTTTTGAAGCTCATAATTTTGTTACCTCTTCTTTAACTTGTATTCTCTCATCTATATAATGTCTATATAGTATTCTCTCACTTGTATTACTATCCATATGTGCCAGTATAAGATTATACAAAATGTATCACTATAAAAATCTGTATGATTTTAAAGTTACAGAACCATTTATTGCAAATGAATTACAGCTGAAAGCAACCTCAGCATAAAAGGGAATAAAATATGGTATCTAGTCTCATATATGAAGCATTTTTCTCTAACACATATGTGAAGAAAGATTATGCTCTCAATGACTGCTTAATTAATTTCTTTATACAAATTAATCCACATGGGTACAACTTATTATGAAATGCAATATATTTTCACTAGCTTAAGAATCCTTTAATGTCTGTAATGTGCATGAATTTGACCTATTGCATCCAGCCCTGTTTTCTGAAAGTTACAGACTACTGTGACACAGATGATGAAAATTATAAAAAGATGGCTGCACAAAACAAGGAGTTTGCCCTGCAGTGTGTTATTTCCTGGAAAGAAGGAAACACTCCTGGACAAAACCCTGGAAATAGTGTTTGGTGTTCTTTTTTAGAGCTTCTACAAGAGGTAGCTCAGATACAGCTGTTGTGGGTTAGACGCTACTTTTTAAACTTCCATAGATTTCTTTTTCCTTCTCTTTGTAGTGCAGTAGTTCAGGATTGCTAGACAACTCTAAGAACAAGAATAGAGCAGTGTTTTAGCTTGGCTGACAATCAAATGAACGCTGACAAGATATTTCATGCATCTGAAGGCCTTTTGTCAGTGGGTGCTCTTCTTATGCATCATCATCTCACGTCCAGCATCCAGCTTCTACATAAATGAATTTCTGACTTTCATGCTTTCCGGGTACCTTTTTCCTGACGAGAGAGGCTGCTTTGCCTTGCATAGCAGTGTTTACCACCGCGCTGAGCCACAGATAAGTGTCACGGTCCCTTTGTACCACGGACAAGAGCGATGTCTCCGCGTGCGGAGGTGACACGCCGAGGCTGATCGAGCCGAGCTGTCGGGGGACAGCGCCGATGCCGCGGCGCAGGGCTCGGCCGAAGCCCAGCTCTGCCTTCTGGGATGTGCCGGCGGGAGCTGAAGGTGCAGCACACCGGGCTGCCCAGGAGAGGGGGCTGACTGACCGGCCCCGGCTGCGCTTCCCGAGCCTTTTCCCGGGAGAGGCCGAACCCACCTGAAGCCCGAGCTGCTCCTCACCGATAGCGGCTCTCAGGCTCCCGGGGTAAGAGAACGCCGGGTTTCTGGGCAGCGTGAAAGATCCTTACTGCGCACCGTAAGTGGAGTTCTGATGTGCTCTCTTGGTTTAACCCCAGTGGGCAACCAAGTACCACGCAGCCACCCTCTCACTTCCCTTTTCCCCACCCCGTGGGATGGAGAGGAGAATCAGGAAAGGAAAAAAAAAATCATGCGTTGTGATAAGAACAGTTTAATAACTGAAACTAAGTAAAACGATAATAATTATAATTATTATAATAAAACATAATAATATTAATAATTATTGTAACAACAATCGTAAGTAAGGAAATCAAACCCAAGAAAAAAACCCCAAGCAATTCACAATACAGTTGCTCGCCACCCAGTGACAGATGCCCAGCCTGTCCCCAAGCAGCGATCATCCCCTTCTAGCCGACTCCCTCCAGTTTGTAGGCTGAACGTGATGATGTTCTATGATATGGAATATCCCTTTGGCCAGCCCAAGCCAGCTGTTCTGGACATGCTCCCTCCCAGCTTTTTGTGCACCTGCTCTCTGGCAGAGCATGAGACACTGAAAAGCCCTTGACTTAGAGCAAGTGCTGTTCAGCAAAAACTAGATTATCAGTGTATTATCAACATTATTCTCATACTGAATCCAAACCACAGCATTGTACCAGCTACTAAGAAAAAAAAGGAACTCAGTCGAAAACAAATCATATGCTTTATATCCCACTCAGGCCAGAAGGGGTTTTACAAAGGACTATCTGAAGAAGTAGGTGCAGTGCCAGCAGAGGTCCTGAACAGTAGCTTTAAAAAGAGAATCTTGATTTGGAGTGACTCAGCTAATAAGATGCAACTGAAATGCATCCCATTATTAATGAGGTCCATGTATATTATTTTAGAAAACAAACCTAAACTGCATGGGAATTGCACCAGAAAATGCAGTTGTGAGAGCAGTAAAAAAGTTGGAAAGGAGTAGATGACATCTTTCAGATAAGAGTAAGTTAAAAGAACAGAACACATAACCTCCAATAGATTTCATTACAGATAATTAAAAGATGGATTCTGCAGTTTATTCTGCTGGCTTTGTGCATAGTGTTTTGGTGGAAAAGGCTGTAGATATTTTAACATCTGATACCCACTTATGTGATCATGTGCTAAAACACAGAGAGAAAAAAAAAGGACAAGATTTAGTAATTTGAGAGGTTCAGTTTCCTTGCCACTTGCATTATTCTCCTTTTCTCATTTTTTATTTGCATGATTAGTATTTTATAATCCACTTACTCAGAATTCCCCCACAAATGTTTTGTTCAGAAAAACATTAGTCATACATGCAGGAAAGATGTATTTGATGTTAGTGGTATTCCTACTAGAACATCTTTAAATCCAAATGGAGAGGAGTAAGAGGAGAGATTGAGTGAGGGCTACAGAGACCACTCACTCTACCGCTGTTTAAGATGAAAAGATTGGACAGTAGATATTTCAGCACCACTTTAAATGGTTTTGAGCACCTTTTGCCCAAACACCATTCTAAGTAACACTTTTGGTAAAGCAACATGTCAGCACTTTCAACCTTTCTATAACTGACAGTGCTTTACACATTATTACCTCATAGATCAGTATATTTATGTTCAGAAAAAGTTATTGAACATAACTTGAGGCTGAGAACTTGGCACATATGGAAATTATCCATTAAACAGTTGACTTCTTGTTAGTACTGCATCGTTAACCACGTAAATCTAAAATCTGAAAGGTATTGACTGTTACTGAGGTGATGATAGTCATACTGATAATACCATTTAACTACAAATTTTTTATTGAAGGTTGCAACTGCACTTAACTCTGTTGGTCCAGTGTCTCAGGCTTTGTGGAATGAGCATTATAAATACGTCTTGAGTAAAGTCCATTTTAGTGGAAAACTCTGTCTTGCTAACAGTGCAGTTTCTGCACAATAATCTAGACATATTTCCTCTTCTAACAAAATAAAAGGTAACAAAGGATCACACAAAAAATCTCTGGTCAAGCGTGGTGGGTTTTTTCTTTTCCTTATTTTTACTTCTCATTTTTCACTTAAACATTCTAGATTCAGCATGTCTGGTCACATGAGTGGCAAAAACAATGTCTTCCTTTTAGAGGTTCATGAAACTACCACATGTTTATTTGGTTCCACAAGCATATGCATGTATCCCTAAGGTTAACATTAGTAGATATATTTCCATGCATAAAGAAACTTGTTTAGGAGGACACCATGGACAGTTAAACACAGAAATACATAAAAGCAGATAAAAGAAAATAAAGCAGATCAAGAGTTGAGTGTATATATAGCAGTTTATACACAAAAAAGGTAAAAAATGGGGCAAGTATTGATGTATGTAAAGACTGCAAATAGAAGGTTTCACCTAAATGTAGAAAGACATTTTTATGTACAGTTAGAGGGTTTATCATCAGTTTCTAGAAAAAAAAAAAAGCTGTAAAAAACTCCATTAATTGTGTGAAACTGCTTATTTTTTGCTCTCATTAAATTCATAATCTGTAACTGTGGGTGAAAGCACTTTTCCTGAGGAAGGGGAACTTGATGTGAAACAAAAAAGAAGCGCAATCTCAAAAAATCATTTTTTCATATGTCAAACAGGTCATCTATAGATGGAACAGAGAGGAATAGATGAGAGAAAATTAATGGATAATAATAATATGCGTTAGAAAGATAAGGCAGAAGAAGTGGGAAAGACAGAGTTCTCAGAGAGACAAACATGAATGTGCATAGCCAAAAAAATGAGAAATTGGCTGTGAAATGGCCCAGAAGCATTCTGCATGCTCAAAGCACTTTCCAGAAGCCAACAGAAATTCAAAATGGTCTTTTGTTTAAAAGTAAAGTACAGGCATTTCTTTCTTCTTCCCAAGTGAATAAGCTCTTATCTTTAAGACAGAATTTGTCTTGAGCTGATGACAGACAAGAGCTAAGAGAAGAACATTTCTGTCATTAAGCTGACTAGCAAACTGCTGTGGGTTTCAGCCTAATAAAGTTCCCATTAACATCAGAGAGAGTGGGATTTTTTGATTGTTTCTTTTCCAGGGAAGAAGAGATTCTCTTTAGAGCATAGGATTGTAAAGTTTGATTCAAGTGCATATTCAAAATTGGGGGACTTTTAGCATTTGATAGAACAAGCATAGGTGGGAGGTACCTAATTTCATGGAACAAAAAATAAAACAACAACAAAAAAGCCTGCAAAAGCATCATGACAGCCTTTTAGTATGGTTGTTATGGTTGTTACGAAATATTCTGAAGAGTGTTGCTCAGCTGCTGCGCTGAATATTAAGCAGGTATTACTCCTTGCACTAATACCATCACACTAACTTGAAAAAAACGTCTAAAAAAAGAATGTGTTTTATTTCAATACCTGACAAATGTTTGGAGTTTGACTCCTGGTTTCACTGTGTCATTTTTTTTGCCACAGAGTGAGATTACAGTTGCTACACTGGGGGGTTCGTTCGCTTAAACTGAACCACATCACAGAATAAAGCATTAACATCAGCTTTAACACTAAGTGTCACAGATAAGTTATGTGAGAATCCTAACTCTACACTTGCCTTGTAATTTCTTAGTTAAGAGATTTTTTTTTTCTGTTCTATTGTAGTAATACTTAATCACATCCTACACTTATTATCTATTTCAGAGGCAATCTTATCACCCACAGTGCAACCTACTTCACTTTTCTTGAAGGAGAAATATACATTAAGTGCTCACCAGCTAGAGAAGCAGAAGTATTAGCTCAGCTAGCCAGGAATGTCTTTGGTTGTGGCTTTGAGGATTGAGAACCACTTTTGCACAGGATTATGGACCTCCTATCACATCCTTACATGTATTTAAGCAGTTCCTTTGATTTCAAAGAAGGTCTCAGAGTGTGATGACTGTGTACGTCTTAATGTCTATCTTTAGACACCATGTGTAACTACTAGAATGTGCATCTATATTCTGTTGCAGAAACCAGCCCACTCATTTCAACCGTTTACCACCGCACGAAAGGACAGAAGAAAATAGTTGAGACACTTGTGTCAGAAAGTGGCTCATCTTACCTCCACTTACTTGATGTAATGAGGCATACTAGAGGTAACCGTCGCAGTGCCTGGATTTCACCTTAGAGCATTAGCTGCAGGGAGAACTTTTAACTGATGTCCCAAAGCCAGTGTGAACTGCAAAGAGCTATGACCTGCCTTAACTGAGACACTCTGCCTTTATACCTGCTCACTGCCCTGGGTGAGGGATCACGTGTAAACAACAACCCATATTTCAGCCCTAGCACAGTCTAGGAAGCTCTATACTGCAATCCATCTCCTGGAAAAGCCAAGTGACAAGAAAGCCACCTTCCTCCTTCCAAACTGCCCTCCACTCGTATTGCACTGACACTTCCTCTTTTCAAACAACACCGTTAATAAACTCTCAGGCATATTTGCCTCCCTTTGGCATCCCTCTTGCCCTACTCCTGCTACAGCTTCAGGCTGAGGAATCTTTAGAAAGTAATTTATATCACATGGCTTCAATCAGTTTTTACTTATTATCTGTCAAATACTGATAGTATTTTTTAATATGGAATTAGGATTCTTTCATCCTCAAAGAAGTACTGAACCCTAATTGTCTTTCTCCAGAAAGAAAGAGTATAAAGCTGAAAAAAAGCATATTGAGAACAATACTGAAATATTAACCTGTACTGGTTGCTAGCTACTTATTCTGCCAAATAACCTATTATTGCTACACACTTTTTACAGTGGGAGCAGAGCTAAAGACTGAAAATATACTACCTTAAATAGAAGCAGAGGAAAACCAAATGAGGAAGGCTTTAGGATGTAAATTATGAGTATTGTTACTGTGCTTCTCTTTCCACTTTTCTGGCTTCAGAAGATTACAGGCAGTCTTTCCTTAATGCCCTGTAATAAACACACATGAACACAGTCCAAGGTAACAATTTAAGTGGAATGTTGTCTGAAACCCACATGTAACCTGCTCCACTCCTTTGGAAGGTGGAGCAGGCACTCCATTCCCTGCACATGAAACTCAGTTGTTCACATTCAAACTTCAGCATCAGGACAGAGAGATGTGCCTCTGCTAGTAAAGCAGTTTTCCTGTGTTTGGCTGGGATAGAGTTAATTTTCTTCTTAGTAATTGTGGTTTGGATTCAGTATGAGAATAATGTTGGTAACACACTGATGTTTTGGTTGTTGCTGAGTAGTGCTTACCCTGAGTCAAGGACTTCTCAGTGTCTCAGATGCACAAGAAGCTGAGGGGGGAGTATGGCAAGGATAGGTGACCCAAACTGGCCAAAATGGATATTCTCTGCTATAGAACATCATGGTCAGTATCTAAACTCAGGGGAGTTGGCTGACTGCTGCTTGATGATGGGCTGGGCATCTGTCAGCAGGTGATGAGCAACTGCTTTGTGCATCACTTTTTTCTCTTGTATTTTATTCCTTTCTATATTTTTCCTTTTCCTTTTCTTTTTCCTTTTTTACTTTGTTTCTATTAATTAACTGTTCTTGTCTCAAACCAAGAGTTTTACATTTTTCCCAGTTTTCCTCCCCATCCCACCGGTGGAACAGGGGAGTGAAGAAGCAGCTGTGTGGTGCATAGCTGCAAACTGGGGTTAAACCACAATGGCAGTATTGAAGAAAATGCAGAATCCTTCCTTACATAACCTAACATTTTCTCTCCTTCCCTACGTTCAGATTCACTGACAGATAGGGAAATACCTCTGCACAGCCTGGAAAACCTAGCCCATTAGTCCATGCTCAGCTCATTTTTTCCAAATCTGCACTCTAAATATCCTCTCTTTGAACAGCATTACAAATATAAGATTAGCCGGGTAGATTTCTTTAAAAGGACTTTCAAAGCCAACTGCTATATAATTTAATCTTCCTGAAATCAGGTCCCCAGTGGTTACTGAATGTAAATGCAAAAAATCTCTCCATTTCCTATCCAAAGGCAGAAGCAGATTATAAAATCAAAATTAAGTTCTTGTTTAGTTCACTAATATGATCTGAAATAAAGACATCTAGTAACAATACTCTGTGTGATACACAGTAAGATATTTTGTCTCTCGAAGTTCTTAGTAGATTAGAAAACATAGCCTTACCATATTGTGCTAAGCACTTTAATTACTGTTTTTAGTACAGCATAGTAAAGTGTTCTCAACAAACCTGACTTGAATTTCCTTGATTAATGCAAGATGTGATGTCCTTGCAGTAGGAATTGAACATTTTTTTACCCACCAGGAACTCCTCCATACACCCTGCAGAACAGGAAAAGCAGAACAAACACTCTTTTTGACCGATTAGGATTCTGTAAAATAGTATTTTGACAAAGTTTGCAGAGGAGAGGAGATAGGCCACCTAGGAGGCAGAGACTCCAACGTTAATCTGACAGATGAATCTGTTATCTTAAGACAGAGATTTTTCATCTCTGTTAGGTCTGATCCAGGATCCCTTTTCCCCCTCCCTTCCATAGTTGCTTCATGCCTTTCCCTTAAAGCCAACCATCAATTTTCCAGTATTCCACCTCTCTATAGCTTAAACTCACCCAGTTCTCATCATCTCAGTCATCTAGACTCAACCCTCTAGAAGGGTTGTCAACAGGATGAGAAGATTGAAGAGAGAGTCAAGTTGCACTAACAGACACAAGTAACTTAAAAAAGGTTTTTTTCTCTATTGAAGTGTTACTTCACATTACTCCTAATACTGAAAAATTTATATTATTTGAAAGCAGCTAAGTGTTTGCTTAACAAAAGTAGATCGAATTGTTAGGCTGCAAGATGAATTTATCTGAACTCTATGGCTAGGTTGTATAAATCAAAGATGGATCCAAGTGAAACCTGGAGCTAACAATCTGAACGTTAGTAACAGGTAGACTAGACAAAGCCGGCAGCTTAACTACTACTTCAAAATTAATAGCTAGAGTGGAAAGCCCATAGATTGTGGTATATGAACTGCAACAACCGTATTACAACATAGGCTACAGAACTGACCGAAACCCCCACCGAAACCTCCATAAGAGGATGTGAAGATGACCACATAGCAACCACTCAATAATGAAACAGAAAACCAACGAAGAGCGAGAAGACACCAGACACTAATATGGCTGTTGGTCCAGACTGTCACATGACGGATGAGGAGTTTAGATTGTAAGGGTATAATTGCCCAGGGATTTCTTTGTTCATGGTCCCTTGTTTAGGCAGTTGGCTTGGGATACCAGATATCATAAGTGATCTGTGCCAATAAACCTATCTAATGGAGATGAGAGCCCAGTGTCAAAAATTTCTATAACATCTACATTTTCAGGAATTTAGGTTTTGGGGCTTTTCTGCTATTCTTTTAATCCTATATCTAGCATAAGTACAAAATAGAAGAGCCATTCTAGAGTTACAATCTAACTGCCTTCTACTTAGTCCTTTCCTTGCAGTCAGATCTCCTTTTTGCCTTTAACCAGCAAACTCACTATCAGGCCTAAGTCTCAGCTGGTTATAACTACCAAATATATAGTATTTAATTATTGGATTATAAGAAATCATTTCATCAAGAATATGCAGGAATATTGAGGGTTCTGCTTTCCTCATGATGCTACTGGTTACACACAACCTGCACAGGCTTTAGTCATCTGAAAGCTAGCCTCTATTTATTGGCTATAATTTCAAGACATCACTGGGCTTGTTTTATATTTTATAACTACTAACGAGGCCTCAAAACGGTGGCTTTTCATGTGTTATCACAAATTATGCTCCTCATCTGTTCAGCTAAATTTCAACCACACTTTATTCCAAAATACGTTTATTTCAAAGTATGCTGTGACAGAGGGCTGCTGCTTCCATTTTGCAATGTGTTAAACAACTTGTATCACACCTATTTGGTGACAGGTAATTAAAATACAGGCTGCCAACTGAGGTTCAAAAGTCTTTTTCTTTGCATGAAAAGTAACAGTAATTCCTAAAAATAGTTATATGACTGAAAGCCTGAGGTGATCTTTAGTACAATAACTGAAAGAAATCCAAAACCAAAGCCAAAGATAGACAATCAAAGTAAATAAACTTGGGTAAAAAGCATAAAAGTGTAAAGTGATTGCATGTTTACAAACTTAGATTAAAAAGAAATGATTAGCAAAAAAAAAAAAAAAAAGTAGAGAAGACATTTTATTGTGTTCTGGATTTGTGGAACAAAGATGAAGCAATTCACCTCAGCTATCATTTACAATGTTTAGAGTGCTTAGAGTATTGTTTCCAGCAGTGTTCTAACTCCAGGTTGAACACCCAGCATTCAGCATCACCTTGCTGCAGCTACTGTGCACCGATCTCTCCGAAGAGCTGGGGTCTAGTGGAGGGAGCCAGGCAGGGTGGAGTGGGTGCCTTCTAGCTGGACAGTTCCCAGACCTATCTTTTAACTCTTCTTCCTCCACTTCCCTACTATATAACATAATAGCTGTGACAAATTTTATTTTGTTCTTTTTTTTCTTGGTATAACTTGATATGTACAGCATACATACATTTTTTTGTTAGAAGAGGTGTATCATGGATCTAGCCTGCATCACTGAACTGCAGACAAACCTTATGACATATGTAAGCATTTGACAAGCTTTGGGCTTCAATAAGGATGGAGACAATGCTTCCCAAAGGAAAGGATTACTTTCTTCAGCGGCTGGTTGGTTGATTTTCTGCCATAGTTTCACGATGCCAACCACACTTGGATGTCTTCTTTCCAGCAACCGGTGACAGGACCTGAGGGAATGGCCTGAAGTTGTATCAGGGGAGGTTTAAGTTGGATATTGGAAAAAGGTTCTTCACCCAGAGGGTGGTTGGGCACTGGAGCAGGCTCCCCAGGGAAGTGGTCACAGCACCAAGCCTGTCAGTTCCAGAAGCATTTGGACAATACACTCAGGAACATGGTGTGACTCTCCGGGATGGTCCTGTGCAGGGCCAAGTGCTGGACTCAATGATCCCTGTGAGTTCCTTCCAACTCAGAATATTCTGCAGTTCTAAGATTTTCTCCTGCTAATATCCGCAAAGATAAGGACTATGCTATGACAAGACAAGTGGAATCTGGGCCAACGACAGCTACCAGTCCCGCCCCGCTCGTTTCTGTAGCTTTATTACATCGTGGGGTGTTCACGTCGGAAGAGAAGAGCCCCCACCGCGGGGCACACCCGGGCCACCCTCGCTGCCTCCGCCCGGCTCTGCCCCCAGTGCCGCGGGGGTCCGTCCCCGGGCCGGTCCCGGCGCATCCCCCGCTCCATGCAGGGATTGAGGCGCCGGGCCGAACCCGCCTCCTGCCCGCCGGCCCGCCCGTCCCGCGGGCCTGCGGCGCTGCTGCGGCGCTGCCCGTGTGTCCGGCCGGAGCGGCGCTGGGTGAGCGTCCCTGCCGCCCCCGGGAGCGGGGGCGAGGGGAACGGGGAGGGAATGGGCCGAGGGGGATGCGGGGCGTCCTGCTGGCGGAGGGCGGCGGGGCCGCCATTGCGGCCCGGCTCTTTCCTCCTTTCCGTTCCCTCCTTCCCTTTCCCCGCCTCCCCCCACGGCGGTGCCGCCGCTCTCCCCCGCGGAGGGGGCGCGTTTGGCTCCCCCCAGGTACGTCGCCCGCTGTCCTGGGACGGAGTGGGGGGAAATAAGCGGCGCTTGGCGGGGGCAGGGAGAGGAGGAAGAGGAGGAGGAGAAGAGGAAGAGGAAGAAGAAGAAGGAGGAGGAGGAAGGAGGTCACATGCGAGAGGCGGGCGGGGCGGGGGTCCCTCTGCGGGAGGGGGGTACCTGTGGGTCTCGGGGGATGCTCGGCGGGCAGTGCCGCCTCTTCTGCGCCCCCGCCTCCCGCATGCCCTGCGCCGCTCCTGCTGTTGGCAGGCCTGGAGGAGGAGGAGGGTTGCTTTTCCCCTCTCCTTGAGATCCTGGTCCGGCAGATACATCCTCACGGAGGTACGGCGACCTGTTTGTCCTGCTGGTAACGGTGTGAAACAACCCGGGGCGTGTGAACCTCCGGTTTCCACCGCGGGAAAATGTTATGCTGAGGGTTAATTTTAGCGTCGGGCTGGATTTAGGCAACTTTGGAGAGGCGCTATCCATTTTCAGAAGCCGAATTTAAAGTGGGTCATTCATTCTTGGAATGTGGCGTTTTGCATATATCTGAGGGGTCACCCTGGTAGATCTGCAGAGCGAGCTGGCGAAGCTCTCAATACTGTGATTTAATCGTCATTATCAGTTCAAGTTACGAATTGATGAAGTGCTTATGCTGAGCAGTTCCCAACTTCGCTGTAGTCAGGTGTGAGTAGACGCACTGATTGACTTTAACATGGAAAATATTCACCACAAATACTAAACTTGCAGAAAGAGGTTGTTTGTATGTTTGTTTGTTTTAAATCGTATTAGTGTTTTAAATCATGTTAGTGTGCTTAGAGGTAAAAGGCCATTGCTGTGTTTCTGCACAGTGTTGCCAATGCCTTTTATTATGTGCATTTGTCATCTTGGTTTTTATAATGCGATGTAGAATTGTGTTGAACATCAATTGCTGTGAAAATTGTCGGTTTGTGCTAGAAATCCTAGTGTTTTGGGGGACTGTTAGTAATCCAACATTGCGAGAAAGCCCATTTCTATTTATAAGTCAATAGCGTTGTTATTATTTTTAGTAGGTGTTTTTCATCAGCTTTGCAGTTTTAAGTAGGCCAGATGCAAAGTGATTCAATTTCTCTTGATTTGTTGACAGTGTTCAGGGCCAGATACTTTGCACCAATGGTCCTCTTGTTACGACAGGAATCCGTGACTTTAAATATTTAAATATTTGACCTTTTCAATGATGCTGAAATTTCTGAAATACTAACCTTAGTTCAGATGGACTAGGTCTTCTTTTTTGGTGTATTTGAGTGTGGTTGGCTTGATGCAATGTGGTTTAATTTTCATAAATTCTCAAGTGTTTAGCCATGATTTTTTCAAACTGAGTTTAGCACAATAGTTCTAGGCCTTTGTTCATGTGAAAGAATGTATTTAGACTACCATATTAAACTTTGTCAGTCCATCCTAGTTAAAACATTAAAGCTTTTTTGTTGAAATGTTTTACAGGACCAAACCTTATTTCTAGTAAGCAGGACTAATGATTTCATTCAGTGAGTTAAGTCAGCATACACAGTATTATCAGTGCTTTTTCAGAAGATATTGATGACATGGTAATGGTAAAGCACACTTGTGACAGCAGGAACTGTGATTTGACATGTTTAGGCAGCAGCATCCAGCAAACTCATCTGAGTCACTTCAAAGGATCACAGATTTATTGCTTGTTAAATGTTCTCTGATTTAACTGTATCTGTTAAAAATCTGTTCTTAATTTGAAGTCATCAGTGATTGTGTTAAAAGACAACTTGCGCATTACCTCTCTGCCTCGCTGTCTTCAGCTAGGAGAGGATTAAAAATGAAAGGTTGAAAAAAAGTAATGTTAGTAAAGAACCAAATGAATGTCTTGTAATGATGTCATGCTTTTCATATGAAGTTCAGCTACTCAGTCATTGGCTGAAGCCCTGAAGCAGCATCCCTTCAGACATCAGGAGTTAATTTCTATCTTACACTGACAGCAAAACTAGTTAAATTATGTGGAAGTGTGTTAAAATAAATATTTTCTGCTGAAGGTTCAGATGTAGGTCTTTTCTAGAACTTGCTGCTGTTTGGACTGGGTAATTATTTCCTTACAACGTCCTTTAAGCCTTAAGAAATAAAATGGAGGTAGTATGTAAAACCTGATATTTCCTTTTGCTTTGAAGCATCTTCAAGCGATATAAAATAGGAGTTAAGCATGAAAAAATATTTTAAAAGTTTGTTCTGTATTCTAAAGTGGATGTCAATTTCTTAAAATTCTGCATTTTTTAAGAGCTCTGAAGAATTTTTAGGCCTTGAGTTTACCTGGGGTAAACGGGTTTGCACCATTTTGTGGAATATTTTTTGAGTGAGTGACAGAATCCTGAGTGTTTCTCACTAATACATAAAATGACTGACCTGTTTCAGGAAGAGTCCCACAGTTCTGTGCTAGCAAAAGAATAGCTTTGCTTGTCCAAGTAATATCTGGCTAGCAGCCCTGGGGCATATGTTTATTGTTGCTCTGGAGAAAAACAAGCAAACAAATGTATATGAGTAGCCAATGTAACGAACCAATATAGTGGAGAAAGTTTGTGGTGAAATCTTCATTTCTGAGAGCTCAAAGCCCAGTCCAACCTGGCCTTGGACACTGTGAGGGATAGGGCATCAGTAACTTCTCTGGCAGCCTGTGTCAGTGTCCCACCACCCTCACAGTAAACAGTTTCTTCCTAATACCTAATCTAAACCTGCTCACTTCCAATCTGCAGCCATTCACCTTTGTCCTATCAGTACATGCCCTTGTAAAAAGTCCCTCTCCAGCTCTCTTGTAGGCCCACTTTAGGTAGCGGAAGATGCTCTAAGGTGTCCCTGGAGCCTTCTCTTCTCCAGGCTGAACAACCCCAACTCACTCAGCCTGTCTTCAGCTTTTCAAGCTGACTTGCTCCAGCAGATCCACATCCTTCTGATGTTGAGGGCCCCAGAGCTAGATGGGGGCAACCAGAGCCGGGTGAGGATGACTCTGAAGAGCTGTTCTTTCACATATCTGGTTTGAGTTCATTTTAGAAGTGAAAGTCTGGGATATGCTGTTGAGAAGGAGTCCTGAGGGGAAGAGACAATGGAGATAAAAGTAAGGGCAATGCTGATGCCAAATTTACAAGCTGTTTACTCTGCCATTTTCTCAGCTCCCGCAGAATAAAAAATGAAGTGTTTGGAAAAGGACAGCAGTGTTTTGCAGGACATGGCTCAAGTAGCAGGGCTTCTTCAGCTGTAGGGAAAAACTAGTCCAAGGTTGGAGGACTCTGATTTGACTTTATGAATCTGAATCTCACTCTTGGGATGGGGGAAGGTGACACTTCTGTTTCCTCAGATGTTCTACTAGCCTAAAAAATTTATTTCCTTTTTTTTCTTTGTCTTTTTCACCTTCTTTCGAAGGTCTGAGAAAAATATCGTTCCGTACGAATGCAGGATGTGTGCAACTGCCCTGTTACTTTTGTTCGGTCACCATTAGAGCATAGGAAATTGGGGAAACATCTTTCTCAAGGAAACTGGTGGTTTGTTGTTTTGGTTTTGTTTGTTAGTGATTTTGGGTTTTTTTACAGGTAGAAGTTATTTAAGGTAAGAACTGTTACTTCAGGATCAAGCAGAGCTACTCTAGGTCTGAACACTCAGATAAAGCCAAACTCTTTGTAAGGAGTTCTCTCCTGTGTGCTGGTAAATCTTGCCCTGCCCCTCCAATGGGAAACCTTCCCAGTCTTTAAATGTGTTGCATATTTGTAACTTGTAATTCCTGCTGTGTTGCTTAATTGAAAATCTAGAGTATTGCCACAATACTCTACAGTATCTTCTGCTTATGTTCGGGGAATTTTGTGGGTGTGTATCAGTTAGAAATTTTCGGTCTTATTTTATTAAAGTGTCTAGTTTGGTTTGGTTTGTTTATTGGTTTGGTTTTTTTAAAATATTCCCTCATGTTCACTAAGGAACATTTGTTTTGAACAGAACAGTGCCTCAGACTGAGAGGTATTTTTAAAGGCATTGAAACCTTAAAATGCTTCTGAGGCAATGATGTGTTACAGCTCAAGACAGAATGAGTGCAGCTTGGAAGGGATTTAAGTGCCCTTCAGGAATGGGAGCAATGATATCAGGAGGTCACTAGTAATGTATCCACTACAAGCGGATTTCATGAAAATTAGTTCTTGCAGTTATATAAAGAGAAGAGGGAGAGAGTATGTCAGTAGAGTGGGTTTTGTTCATTTATAGCATTCATAGTAGAGAACAATATAAAAAATGTGTCCAGGAAAGCTTTGGAGGCAGTCTCCAGCTCTTTGGGATTTTTATTCCCCCTGATTTACAATCCTCATTGCTTCATTTTAGAAGCAAGAAGCCAATCTGTGTTGGCTCTTAATCTGGGTGCATGCTAGGGTTGTTAGAAAACACACTGAGAGAATTCTGCTAATACTCCTTCAAGTTAATACAACTTTATACCAATTAGTCTCATTTTCTTGGACTTTGAATAAGCAATGTACCAAAGCAGTATACTCTGTCCAAGATAAAGGTGTCTCTGCCTAGATAAAGAATGACGTTTGACTTCGTGATGGTGAAAGAGCAGATGGTTATGACACTTAGTTCCCGGACCCTGAGGTCTTTCATTGGTTCTAGAGAAGGTATTTAGCAAACTCAGGTCTGCCCTACTGTACTGCACTGGGTGAAATCCTGGAGTGCCTGTGACAGGCTGTTCATTGTGAGGTGGATACTGCCCACTGTTGCCGTGGGAGTTAGGTGCTGAAAAAATCTCCGGGAGCAGTTAATTAGGGGTGAGATAAGAAAGGGTTTATTATGCCAAGGCAAGGATGTTACAAGACGCATGCAGGCCGTACCTGAGATGTTACATTTTATAACACCATCCATCCAATCCCAGATGTGTCCACCCTGTGGCCTTTACTCTGGACCGCCCCGGGTCCACCCCCTGAAAAATGGGTCTGGGGGCTTTCGGGACCCTCTGTTCATCCCATCTTCATCAGAGCACAAAGGGTACATAGTCACCCAGTTTTTGACCGTGTTCTCTGGTTTAGGCCAAGATACAAGCATTCTCCAAACAATCTGGGCCTTGCCTTGACAAAGGACTAAACATTTCTGCTGTATTCAGGGGTAGGAGTGATATAGGGAGCATAGAATGGGGTAAGAGGGTTAAGGAATGTGTAAACAAGGGTGCTAGAGGGAAAGGGACGAGGGATGAAGAGTTGCTGCTTTTAAAATCTACTTATAAAACTTATAAGGCTTACCAATATTAGAAAAATAAAAAAACCATTAGGGGCTTAAGGCATCACCACCCTGGCTGTGGGATGGGATATTGCCCAGGCTCCTCCTCACACAAAAAGCTGTCGACTCAGAACTTGCTGACTTGAAGACCATTATCTGAAATTGCCTTTAAGTATAACTTACGTATTTGAATGTTAGTGTTATAATGCCAGTTACTGTATTAAGCTCTGTTCTTGTGAGAAATTTTATTTTTATCTGTGCCATGTGTTGTGTTCCTACAGAATAACAGGTAGTGTAAGCAGCAATGTAAGCCCTTTTATCAGAAAATAACTCTTTTAGTAAGGAGAGGAGAGGCAAAGAACTGGCATATGAGGAAAGTTTTTGGCAAGGAAATGCGTTTTTCTTTTGTTTTGTTATGAATGGACTTTACTACTCTCTCCGTTTCAGCTTTTCTGTGACCTTGTAGTTTTCACAGTGCTTCAGCATCTTGGCCATTAGATTGGCCGTGTCATCCTATTTTACTCGATGGAAAGAAAAAATATTTTCAGATGAATTTTTTTAGCCTTCACAGAAAAGCTGTTTATGGTGGCAATTCTTGGGCCATATTTAGTGTTGTCAGAGACATATAATAGGTATTCTAGGTTTTAAATATGTTTCAACAGCAGCTGTGACACAGTGTTACACTGTGTGTCTAGTTACTTTATACAGATATGATTTCTCTGGTATCTTAACCTAAACTAGTATTGCCTTTTCCAAAAATTGCATCTGTGTGACACTTTCAGTTTTGATTTTGCTGAGCTGTTGATAGCCTTTGAGTAAGCCTTTTTTTTTTTTTCAATCACATCTGTTATCTCAGTTAAATTCTGCTCTGTGTTTTTTTCCTTGGAAAGAAAAAAAATAACATAAGAGGTGCTGTTGCTCATGTGTGATACAGTAGTATAGTAAACACAAAAATAGTTTAAAACAAAGACCACAGAATGGAAGGAGAGGGTTAGAATAATGATAGAAAAGAGAAGTAGTGTTCTGATAGTGCATCTCTAAGATATGTGTAAAACTGACACATGCAATGTGTGCCATGTGCTTCTCTCAGTATGAATGAAAATAATTACATTAATTGTAAATCTAACCTGAAATCATGGGCTAGCTCTCACTATGTATTTATTAGTCTTTATTAGACTTTGAGGACAGGGAAGGACTGCAGTCCTAAACTTGATTACTTTGCGTTTCACTTATTATACTAATTAATACTATTAATAAGTGTAAAATCTTTATTTTACTAGGATGTTTTGGAATTAATTTCTCTGTTTGGAAGCTTGAGTCACAGCCATAAGAATTAAGTGTTAAACAAAAAAACCCCCAACCAAACAAAAAAAAACCCCAAAACCCAAAACACACAATTGCTTTAATTTAAATAGATGCAAACTTGCCTTTTTTTCCAGGAAAAAAACCACTGTTGTCTATGATTTGGAATAGGTCAGTACATAAAACTTACTTAGCTAAATATTTTAGTGGTAGTTGAGTGAACGTATGCAGTTATGAAGAAAAGAAGAAAGAAACATTACCACCTCACATATCTTGAAATCAAGAGGAGTGAGGGTAAAGTATATCACCAATATACTGGTATGGATTCTTATTTCAGGATTTTTGATTTCCCTCTTAAATATTTTTACATTTCAATAAGCTTATAGATTCTATCATTTCACCTGCCTAGTAGATGAAGGGAGATTACTGATCTCTCCTCACTTGGTACCCAGTACCAGGGCACGTGGGAATAGCTGAAAGCTGCATCCATCAGGGTAGGGTTAGATTTGACAGGAGGAAACATATCTTTACCAAGAGGGTGGTCAAACCCTGTAAGAGTCTTCTTTGAGAAGGGGTTGATGCCCCAAGCTTGTCAGTGTTTAAGAGGCATTTGTGTATTGCCCTTCATGCCATACTAAAACTTTTGGTCAGCCCTGGAGTGGTCATACAGTTGGACTAGGTGACTGTTTCTCTCCCTTCCAACTGAATACTCTATTCTATTCTGCACTCATGATGAGTCAAATAACAATAAGACTGTTATTTGGCTGAAATGCCAGCAGTTTTTTAGCTCCAAGACACTTTCAAATACATGTAACACAAACCTTATGCATAGAAACAGGATTTTATTTTATTTTTCCAACTGTTTCAGGACAGGTGCTCCCAAACATTACTGCAATGTGCAGGTGTAGCCAGGAGCAGGTTAATGCAATCCTCAATTTAGCTTGAAAAACCATCATGTAAAGTCTGGCAAAGGAAAGTCAGAGCCAGAACATTGCAAATCCCCTCCATCTTGTGGAGAGCCATATGCTATTGGGACTGCATGGAGAAAACCAATTTCTGTCTCACTCACATGTCTCTTGTGGCAAAGAATTAATGGCACAGTTTATATTCAACACAATTGCTGTGAACTCCACCTCTCCAGGCAAGTTTGCCCATAGGGTTTCTGGCAAGATTATGAATTATGGGCTGTTCATCTTCCTGGTAAGAGTCCTTCACCCAGGCTCTACAGAGAATGAACATGCCAGTCTGTAAACATCATTTCTTCATAGGACATACTTTTTTTTGACCGCACATCCTTCCTGAAGTTTGTCATATAGAATAACCCAAACAATGGGACTGCCTGGAGCCAAAAGAAGTGGTGCCAGGTGCACCCAGACTCCTTCAAATCAGAGGCAGACACTGGGTCAACCTAGAGATGATACAACAGTTCTGATAATACGTAACTCATGTTGAAAACAAAACAAAACAAAATTATCTATAAAATATTAACCTTTATGAGAAACAGGAAAGCAGATAACCCATGCACAAAGAAGGCTCTTTCTAGAAAAAAAACCTCAAAAGTTTTAAGAATGTGATTTTCTCTCTTTATTTGCTAATGCATTTTTTTCTGCGTAAATTTATATTTTGGCATTCAAAAATGCCAAACCCCAAAACTCTAGTTACTTTTTCTCTTTTAAAATTATTTTGTTTCTTAAAAAGAACAATAACCAGTGTCATATATCACTTTGGATGCAAAAACTCAAGTAATATGCATGAATATGGGCGAAGCAGTCCCTGTTTCCTGAGGAGTGAGAATGAGGATCAGTAACAGTCACACACTAAAGAGTTGTGTGGTATTTTCAAAAGTATGACACATCTCGATGACAAGCACGCTTTTTTTGCCTTCCTAAACTCTCTCCACCACTGAGCTTCTTGCCCAGGGATGCATGAAAAGCACTCTCGTGCCTGCCTGGCACTTGTGTTGCCCACGTGGAGAGCTGAAAAGTGGCAGCTCCTGATGAGGCAGCAAGTCTGGAGTCCTTCCAAACACAGGCTGTTTTGCGCAAGCAAGAACCTATGGAGAAATGGAGCCAAGGAAAGAGAAGAGCTTACTCCCACTACAAACTTGTAATGGGCAAGAGAGCCAGGGCATGAGTGGTGCCTTGGAAGTGCCAGGGAAATGTTGTTGCTGGTAATGCTGAGATGGGTATGGAAATGTCTGGCCAGGTGACTGTATGACATTCCAAGGCAACTGTTGCTTTTTAATAGTCCCCAAGTGCCTGTAAGATAGCTACCAGAAAGGATTGAAGATTTTGCTTTTTATATGCCCACTTGAAACCACCTGAGAATGTTGGTGTGATGAAATGACTGATTATGTCATTCAGGTACAAAGGAACTTTTTTTTTTTATTATTAATGAAAGAAACTATAGTAAACAATCCTCTAGCACACAGTTTGTGATTAATCAGTTTGCAGAGCTGGTGGTATGAGTGCATAAAGCTGCCAGGTGATGTCTGTTCAGGTAAAGAATCTCAACATTTTGATGGCAGCTCAGTGTGACGAGACAAGCCCTGCCATATGTCCAGATGTGGATCTGATGGATCAGCAGGCAGAGCAAGGCTGGAGACAAATTCCCTTGCTGTGAGTATCCCCCATCCAGGGGGCTTTAAGTCTGTGCAGACTATATGGAATTTATAAACTGAATCTGAAGTTTTGAGTCACACTTCAAAACAAACTGGTAGCCAGTGCATTTTAAGACTATGCTTTTCTCTTTGCAGAGGGCCTCACAAAGCAAATGGATGCTGAACTAGCACATCCTGAAACAATTAGCTCTGGCTGTACTAATTACATTTCCATACTGTGCTGTATCTAGCAACAATCCAAACTGGAAGTAACAACTTCCTATATAATTGGCATTGAGTGCCACAGCAAAATAAAAAATTAGTCACGTATTTTAGCCAATGTAGATGGAAATTTTTTTGGAGGTGCACGTGTTACTTGGCTTTTTTCTTTTATTTTTATTTTTCATTATTGACATTGATGGCCTGATCTGATGTATCTCATCACAGACGTTTTCCTATGACCTGCTGGGAGGACTTCCAGTACAAAGCAAGTGTTGTTTATAGCACTCGAGTGCAGTGATTCTGCTCACACCCTCGGCCCAAAGGTCATTGTAGCACTCAAGACACCTGACCAAACACATACCACATATGTCTCTCCCCTCTACAGTTCTTTACCACCCATGTTTGAGGCAGCTGCTGTAGAAACATAGGAGGAAGATTTAAGGTTGTATTGTGCTCGACCATCCTTGTCTGGTGCTTTCAATTGCCATAAGGATGTTCTGTGTGACTTGACCTAGACCTTGTCCATCACTGGTTGGCTTACCTCTTCCTCAGCTGTGATGTCTGTGCAGCTCCCCGAACCAACTTTAGTTTCCCCCTGTGCCCTTGTCTCCTCCCTGGTGTTTGCCGAGTGGTGTGTTACAGATCCCCTGTTGTGCTTTGACTGACTGTGTTCTTGAAGTTGAAACACTGTTGAAATGCAGGAGTGGGAAGGGATTTCTTTTTTGTGGTTTACTAAAAGACAATCCCCACAGGAGGAGGCAAAGTTTTGTTCTGAAATTTCAAAAAGCTGTTCCCCCAGTGTTGCAAAAACTTGTCTGATGTGATTTGTACCACAGGATATATAGCTTAATCTTCTGAGCATTTTGCGGAAAATTAGATTTTCTGTGTGTTTCCTTGAAACTTTTGTAACCTTCTTAGTCCACTCTTTCTAGAAGCTTTAATTGGAAAAAGGTTCTCATGGAGGATTTGAGGGAATAATACATCTAACTGCTCCAGTTTTATAAGAAATTTAACCTAAAAATTCTTGTTAAAAGCCTTGTAGTCAGAAGAGGCTCAGGGTAATTGCATGACCTTTGACCACTGGTTACATACTTTTTTTCCCAGAGAGACGCTGTCTGGCAATCTAAGTTGTCACAGCAGCTGAATTTATAGTGTATGTGCTTTATAGAATGATTACTACATATTCAGGGGCTGGACTTCTAATCTTCTGGTTATGTCAGCTCTGGATGTGCTAGTAGCTAATACTGCCATTTTTCTGGAATTGTATGTAGATCTAAATCTGGACAGTGCTCCCTTATTTCCATCAGTCTAATTGAATATTAATTCTCTTGTTTCACAAATCCTCTGAGAGATGAAGGGAGAGTAGACATTATTTTAGGAACAATTTTTAGAGCCTACTCTCCTAATTCTTAGTCATGAGTTTAGCAAAAAGAGACCTTACAGAAAAGAAAATACCTATTGGAATTACGAAGGTTTTGTGACTAATGTGTTTTGGTTTTGTTTGTTTAGAAATCCTTTCTTTATGGATCAGCCTTCTAGTGATGGTGAAACTGGAAGAAGACCACTCTGAGCAAACCCAGGATGAATCGGGTGCCAGGTGACGCAGAAAATGCTCACAGTAGCAGTGTGGAATCTTGTCCTTCCTTGCGGGATGTCCACTCCATCAACCCAGCGCAGCTGATGGCAAGGATTGAGTCGTATGAAGGCAGAGAGAAGAAAGGCATATCGGATGTCAGACGGACTTTCTGTTTGTTTGTTACATTTGATCTCTTATTCATAACCTTACTGTGGATAATAGAATTAAATGTGAGTTGTCTTTTCAGTACCCTTTAAACTTTATTGAAGTATTTATTCACTTCAGAGGTGGTTAATAAGTTGCTTCTTTCTATCCAAATTATATGCTATTTGTATCTATTTGAATTTAAGCAGCTTATTACTTTTAAGCTTTCATAACCATGGTATCTACTCAACTGCATCTACTTTTATTCATTAGGATATATGTTTATCTTCTTATCATGAAAGCTTTTCATGTTTCCGTAGTCCGTGAGCCATGCTGAAGAAACCACTGGAAATCCAGTTAACTCCTCAGGCATCAAATAAACAAAAAAGTCACTGTACATCTTTGAATTTGGCAAAAAGTGTGCATTTTAAATGCTGCAGGGAGTAGCACCATGGCATTTTGAGCAAAACACAAGGCTTTCATAGTTACATTAACGTGGTGCTCACACAGCCATGCAGTGAACAGCTAGGAGGGGGGGAAAGTTGATCTTCCTTGTTTATGCTGGAAAGAGACAATCACACCTGATGCAGTAGAGTAACCAAGAGAAAGCCATATTTAGAAAGTTATTTGTCAGGTAGTCATAGAGACAAGGGAGAGGAGAAGAAATAGAAGAAATTTGGAGTTGGAGTGAATAGTTTCAGGAAAACACTGTCCAGCAGTATAGTTGGAAAAGTGTGGAAGCGTCTAGACTGCATTGCTTTGAGATGGTGAGCATATGTTGTTGGTCTGCTTTGGTACCTCCTTTCCTTAAAAAGATGACAGTAGTCAAACCCAAAGCCTTCTGTTGGTGTTGTTTTACATAACTATTTCATGCAGTGCTTAATTACAGAATTTCATATTAAAAACAATACGAGTTGAACACTGAGGTTTTTAATTTTCCACTAAGACAAATATTCCTCTTGTTCTCTGACCCAATACATCTTAAATTATTTTCTTCCTAAGCCTGTTTGAACAGTAAAGTGATGAATCCTTCTGCTAGAAAGAAAGATGGTGACTAAGGAAGATGTAATTTTGTATCTCTTCAGCAAATGAAAGAGTTAAACTTGCGTGTTAGTTATTTGTGGGAGAATGGTCTAATAGTTGCAGCTTCTGTGTTTTTTATAGTGGGTCCTTTTGCTCAACTTTTCTAAAACAAACTGAATGTGTGCTGATAAGGAAAAGATCTGAAGTATAAATTCAGTTACTGTTTTGTTTCCTGTTTGCTAACATGTGACTAATGACATCTGGTTTTTGGGTGGCTTTTTGATCAGCTGTTTTGATCCTCCTTATAAGACATAAAATGCTTTGTGAATTCATGTAACAGACCTTACATTTAATCATTTCTTCTTCCCTCAACAATTTGTTTGCTTTTATTTTGGGCCAGTCTGAAATGTAACTTGCCTAGGCCAGACGATAATCCTAAATGTTTTCACTTTGAAAAGTGTATATAATCATGAAAAACAAATAACAGTAATCTTGAAATTAACATTCTTAGCATATAGGTCCTCTGTATTTAGTTTAAGGATGTTCTTGTACATCATCAGGGAACTATTAGTTTCACCCTTCACATTTGTGTGTATTTTGTTTTTAGTAACTTCTGTTCTAAAGCTGTATGTGGTGTTGTTTCTTTGTAGGTAAAAGGAGGCATTGAGACTACCTTAGAGAAAGAAGTCCTACATTATGACTACTCTTCTTCATATTTTGATATATTTGTAAGTGTTCTTCCAAAAAGAAAAAAGAGCAGCAAAACTGTAGTTTCTCTGTTCCTCCTTCTACAGATGTTTCCTACTTTGAGTCCTGTGAAAAGGCTGATCTTTTCTTGATAATTTAGATCAGAAAGACTTGTGCAAAGTTTCACCCATCTAGGGTTTGCCCAGTCCTGCTCTGGAAGCAGGCTCATGGAGCCTGTGGATGGAGAAGCTTAGAGACACTGAAACTGCATCTTCAACTTCGGGGGGAATGGAAAAGCAGATGAAAAACTCAGTGAAGAATGTGAGACTGGTGTAACATAAAGGCAGTTCATTAAGAGGACAAGACCTGTAGTCCTCCAGCTATAAATAAAATCATTTTGTTTAAACCAATGTTTTTGTCCTTCCACAGGCATAAGTTGGTTGCAGTCAGGAGACACTTGTTCACAGGTTTTTTCAGATTTCTGTGTTTTAACTCAAACACTAAGAACAGATTATATTCTACTGTATTAGGAAATTCCTGTCTTTCAGCAGCGCTGTAGCTTTGCAGTTGCAATGCATTTTGCACTGCATGGCCTAAATAAAAGGTGTTTCTTTATGGTTTTCCTAAAAGGCCCCATGTTTTTGCAAGATCGTTAATTGTGCCAGAACTTGTTTGCCTGGCAGAGATGACTTGGTTTGCCATCCATCATTATGTATTAATGCCTATATGCAGAATCTCTCATTGAAATTGGTGTAAAAACCCATCCTTGCTTCTGCGT
Organism: Manacus vitellinus; assembly: GCF_001715985.3. Lineage (NCBI taxonomy): Eukaryota > Metazoa > Chordata > Aves > Passeriformes > Pipridae > Manacus > Manacus vitellinus. Next base: position 7,568,971 of record NW_021940535.1, on the reverse strand, counting down.
CAGACCATTTGCTCTGTCAAATGGACTTATGTACTGGATACAAAAATTTCATAAATTAGCAAACTATGATACTTCTCCCTTTCTCACTGTTGCTGGCAGGTTCTCCACAATATACCGTACTGCAGAAGGCAAAAAATGTTACCTGTAAATATTGATGCTCTGGAAATTATTTTGTCCCATAGTTGAAACAAGGATTAAGAACATGTAATGCAAAATAATAGATTTTTATTCCCTGTGAAGGGACTAGATCATTTGAATTCTGCAAAATGATTTGTGGGCTTATACAGGATTTCCTCTGTTTCCACTACACATTTGCATAAGATTAAATGGGTTCATTGTACTTCTAGCCCTAGTACATTTTTAAGCATTTGTTTCACATTTTTTAGATTCTGAACACATCTTTAAAACAAGTTGGAGACAATCTAATACGCAAGAAACAAGGAAATTGAAGGTTAGGGTCCCTGATCAGAAATCTCATCTGTCTGCTATTGATTTAATTTTCTGGCCTAGAAATACCATAACTTACCTTTCTTTACTGCAAAATAGTCAGAATGACTTGATAGTGCAGGCATTTCCATAAAGAATAATGGATTTTTGCAATGTTAATATTTTAAAAAAATGCTAGAAGTATAGTAAGTAGAAAATTGTTTTTAAAAACTCTTCTCATTTTCTAGTTGCATTTGTGAAGTCTTTACAGTTTTTAGTGATATTCTTGTGCAGTAGCACACCACTAAGATCAGTGAGATGCACAGTGATGCTCAAGGTATTTCTGGAGTAACTGCATCTAGATTTAACTGTTTAGATTCCAGTCAGGTAAAATGATCATGAACATACTTTGTGTAGTTTTCTTATATTTCTAACTTATTTGTGGAATTGCCCGTGCTTGCATATCTGAGCCTATGTAGTAGGCATGTGAGTGTTGTAATTTGCTTCACAAATGGGAAATTATGTTCTATTTCTGTTTTATAAGCACACATTCAAATTTGTTTCTTGATAACAGAACTTATATTGTCCTGTTTTAAGTTGTTTTGTAAGCAGTCAGTATATTCAGTGAGATGAGAATCTCATGGTTCTTCTGTGTTCTGAATTAACCAACAAATATTTTTTTCCTTTCTCTATAGCTGCTGGCAGTCTTTCGATTTAAGGTGTTAATACTTGCATATGCAATGTGCAGACTGCGCCATTGGTGGGCAATAGCTGTGAGTAGTAGCCAAGCATAATGGACTTTTTACTAGAATGGATCAGACAAAATTTTAGTTGCCACTTAACACTCGTATGCGAAGAATCCTCTTGATGCTATATATAAAAATTCATTGTACAGTAACATATTAAAAACTTCTTTTCTGGAAGATTTTCAGCCTAGAGGCAAGAATTTAATAGTACAGTGGATGTGGTTCTTATTAGGTATCATGTTAATACAAATTGAAGACTTATTTTTAATCCAGTATGGATGGCTAGTCATAACTGCTTGTTACCTCTGACTTGTTAATTAATGTTGGAAATATATTTGCATTTGAAATAGTGAACCGTATTCAGAAACAAGAATTGGCATTATTGTACCAGAGATCCAGCTTCCATTAACTCCCACATTCTTTGTTTTTAAAGTTTTTGGTGCCACACATGGAGCACTAGTACCTGTATTGCTTCATGCTGCAATATAAAATGTTGAATATGCATCCCTTCTTAAAAAGGAACCTCTTGAGAACTGTAGGCAATCACAGTGGTTTGGAGCCAATATCTTTAGTGCAGCTGTACTGTGTTGATAAGAAGGCAAAACTTGGTGACAGATTCATACTTCCACCAGTCAGTACAATTACAGATTGTAATACAACAGGCATATTGCTGGCTTAGTACTTTGTGGATCAGTAGATCAGTTCTTTTTTTTCCCTTGCACTGTGTTAGGTGCATGTAGAACATGTTCACGTATAACTTTCTCCAGGTGAGTAGCATGCAGTTTGTTTTGTAGTCTGAGGCTACATGCCATGATTTTTATAAATTGTATTACTAGCATGGCACAAACACATACATAATGGTAACTGCTGCTCTGACTGTCCTTATATTTAATGCGTATCTTAAAAATCCTTGCTCTTGGTTGCATAGCTTTGGAGTATTTTTTAATCCTCTAAGTTGATGCCTTTGTTTGTGAGAGTAAACCCATCATGGTAGTAAGCAATTAGATATATAAATCTCCACTGAAGGTTTTGGAGAAGCCTTTGATCTTAACATCCTACCTGTGATTGCCAGAAGCTAACTGGCTAGTTAGGTTCTGCTATTTAAAGAATTGCTGGACCCAAATGCACTAGTAGAGATAGAAGCCTTGCTTAAGTGAACAATACTTGTCCACTGCTTTTTGGGGACTTTTTTAGATGTTTTATGCAGCCTGCCATTTTTTAGAGAGTATCAAGTCTCCAGAGAGATAAATTTTTCATAGTATCAGTGTGTGAATAAAAACATTTATTCAAATTTACTCCTGTGAAGATGTTTTGTTCTTTGAAATGGATCTTTTGATTTGGATAGTATTGAAAAGTGTTTGAAACAATTGCTGTTTTCTTTTTTCCCAAGTTCATAAGTAGTTTGGGGTTTTTTTAAGGGACTTGGTGAATAGAGAAGTGCATCTGCATTGCACAGTAAGATCACAATTTATGTAATTGAGTCAGTAGAGATGCTACACAAATGTTATCTGCTGTGTGGAAATCAATGTTTGGAGGTGTTTGTATTAAAAGTTTATTAAAGAGGTTATTTTAATAACACTTTAAGTTAGTTGTATCATGCTTGTTACATTTTATTAATCTATGTGATCTTGCTGTTGTTAATAAATATTTTAAGTTGCAAATAATGCATAATGGCAGAAATGAGAAAGTAAATCCATTTATTAGTTTAACTCTTCTGTCTCTTTCAGTTTACAACAGCAGTGACCAGTGCCTTTTTATTAGCAAAAGTAATTATTTCACAGGTATATATTCTAATAAAATGTTTGTTTCACTTTGTTGTTTTCTTAAAAACAAAATTCTTCAGAATAATTTTTGTAATGTTTTGTTTCCACCCAGCTGTTCTCACAGGGTGCTTTTGGCTATGTGCTGCCCATCATATCCTTCATACTTGCCTGGATTGAAACTTGGTTCTTGGACTTTAAAGTGTTACCACAAGAAGCTGAAGAAGAAAACAGTAAGCTCTTGATATTTCCCCTCGATTGCTGCAGTTGGCAGTGTTTGATCCCCTGTTAGCTGGCATAATATTGCTTCTTTCAGCATCTCAAAATTTGAAGAGCTGTGGGAAAAATTAAATCATATGGCATGATTTTTCTTTTTTGGGAAAGGAACATATGCCTTCAAAGAAGTGAGGTTTTAATTGATTTAGGGAGGCAAAGTTAAAAGTTACAAGGGCCAGATCAACCATTTCATTCAAGCCGTTAGGAATGCATATCATTTTGTATCCTTAAGATACAAAACTTTAACTGACTTGGGCTTGTAAAACTTTATTTTTTGGGTAATGCATAGAATAAGTGTCTGGTTCCTCTTTTAGACACAATAAGTAATTCAATGTCACTAACTCTTCTTTTGAGGTAGAAAAGGAAAGGCAAACAAGTGTTGTAGAGAGTCTTCTTCATGCACAGGCGGAATGAGACCAGAGCAAGTATGAATTTCAGCCACTTCAAGATGAGGCAGCAGGTCATCTGATGCTCGATGTATTCAACTAAATGGAGGAAACCATTGTTTTAGTTGAAAGAGAATATTGTTTAAGTGGTGAGGAAAAGAAAGCATACAGGTGCTTTGTGATTTTTTCAAAAGCAGGAGAGTAATTATACAGCCAGCCTGTTGTTTATGCATCATTACCTGAAATACAGGCTGAAACTCTGTTGGAAGGGCATGTTTATCTGTTAGGTATACTTTACATAGGCATGGATGCCTCCGTGTTTTTTGTGCTCTGAATGCAATCTTTCTACTTTGATCCCTTCCCTCTTCTGTTTCACCGCTCTAAGAAGTTGGTTAAGTGAGAACAGTGGATTTTGCCTATAGAAAGAAAAATTTAGGGTAACTTTTTTGTCTTTTGAGGAGGTGAGAAAATACAGCTGCATCAGACCATTATCTAATTAGATAAGAAATCTAACAAGTTCAAAGACTTTTGCATTTTTTCATATTGAATTTTTATAGGCAAGGAAAGTATTCCGTGCATACACATGTAAATACTTCATGAAGGTTGCAGAAATTAAGTATGTTGAGACAGATAGGTGAAAGCAAGCCATTAATGAGAAGTCATAGTGGCAAGTGAGAAAACGTTTGGTTGGTTATGTGTGGCACTTCACTGATCATTAAAAATATACTCCAGATTTTTCGTTAGCCAGCGAATATTGATGAATTTACATACGGCATCCTAATCATGTAATTGCACATAGTAGAAGGAAGGATTCCTTAATTCATGTGTACAGTATCTCTGTTTTGCTAGTGCATGTCACCTTAGCTGCCTGAAGTTAAATAGAAGACATAAATGTTAAATTAACTGTTGACACTTTTTAAAAATATATTTACCTAAAGAAGTAACTAGTTAAGAACGCTAATATATAATACATTAGTCTTCAAGATTCTTCATTAATATTTGATTTTTAAGATGCTTTGTATTAGCACTGAGGAATTATTTTTGGATTTTTTTCCTTTCAGGATTTTTGATAGCACAGGATGCTTCTGAACGAGCAGCTCTTCTTCACCCAGGAGTCCTCTCTGACGGGCAGTTCTATTCTCCCCCTGAATCTGTAGCAGGTAGTTATGTTCACACAGTGAATGATTTTTCATATTCACTTTGAAGTCCTGCATGTTCCACCTCCCTCAAGAGGGTAAGGGAGGAAGGGTGAGGGGGAAAAAACATGTTTTTATTTTTAAATGAAAAGTGTACTTCACCATCCTAAAATGCAAGATTCTTTTTTATTCAGTATATTCTTTTTGTACAGTAATTCAGTTTAGTTACTACCTATCAGATGGGTTACAATACACGTAGTTAGTGTATTGTACGTCACGTTCTGACTAAAAACAAGATAAATCTGAAAGAAAATGGCACTGCAACTGAAAGGAGGCAGTTATGGATTGCTTCTGCCATCGATGATCCTTACAAGTCCCTTTCAATTCGAGATATTCTATGACTCTGTGATCTCTTTTCTGCTTGCAATAGCATTTATGCAGCCGTGCACTATTTAATCCAGCCTAAACTTGGAGCTTTACGGTATCTTAGAACAGACAATAGACTTCACTGCTATAAAGCAAGCTGAAGTTTCAATCAGAGGCTTTTTCTGTTCTCATAACAAAAAGAAAAAGCCCCCTCTGTGTAAAAAAGCTTAGCTGTGTGGGTATATTAAACTGGTGGCTACTGTTAAGTACATCTTGACTCTGCGTATCATATGCTTTGCTCTAGTTGAGGTATGAGCTGAGTAAGTCAAAAATAAGTGTAAATACCGCAAGATTTCAGAGTGTGTTTGCAAGCATTTCAAGGAAATGAATAATTTCTTTGTGGGTTGACTGTATTTCAGTTACCTGAGAATGCACTGTGAACCCCCAAATCCTGTCAGTCTTTTTATCTTAAAAATATAAATCTCTTCTGTAAAGCTATGCTGTATTATGCAATATAATTAAAATAATATCTGCTAATTGCTACAGATAAGTTTGCCTATCTTGCATTATATAGTTATACACAGTGGTATTTTTCATTTTAATGTCTGTCTCTATGGTTTCTCTGTGCTGAGCATTTTGGCTTAATGAATGACTTCGAGCTCCATCTAGGGGTGACGAAGCATTAATGTCGAGTATAACTAATAATTCAAAGTCAAAATGGATTTTAGTTAAAACTGTGAGTTTATCTTGAGGAATAATGGTTGGAAGAATCATGCTGGATTCAGCCTGGGGGGTTTTCTTGGCAACAGAATATACAGTGTGAGAAGAAATATAAGTGGAGCTAACATGTTTTTTTTAGATATTTTGGCTGGGTCAGTGTTGCAAGTGCAGTGAGGTATCACATCTGTGTTACATGTGTTGACTATAGGTGTATGATTGTTCCCTTCATTTCAGCTTATCAAATGGGATTCAGTAACAGCTTAGGTGCCTTCTAGTCTGCCCTGACTGCTTTGTTTAAGCACCCTTTGTTGGTATGAGGATTAAAAGAAACAGTCATATGGATATGTTTGAACTAAACACACACAGTGGTAGTCACGAAGTAAAACTGCTAGATAATATACAGCAAAAATAGTTCAAAATTAAAATATTTTCTTTAAAAATCTGCATTTCTTTCTGAGAAGACAAACTATGGATTGGTGTAAGAGAGCAATTTTTGGTTAGTTACTCTTACATATTGATTTGAAAATATTTAGGAAGAAACTCTGTGATCGTGCAGAGGGGAATAAACCCCTCTGCTGACATGGCAACATTTCTAAAAACAAACATTTGCTTTTAGGAGGTGATGTTTAAAACAGACTGTTGGAATTTGCAGCATATTTATCTTTCTTGAAGGCACACATGTCCAGGGCTATACCCCAGGCCCACTTCTTTATATGGATTGATCCTTCATCTTTAACATCAGACCTGGTTACCAAGTAACTGTTCTGGAGGTAGCAAATGGAAAATCAGCCTGGAAAGAGTAAATTTATTCAGTTTCTGTACAATTTGAGCTTCAAAACAAAAGGCAGATATGCTATTACAAAAAATGAAAAAACTTCAGAGTAACTTTTCCAGAAAAAAATGCTTAACCCCTTTGTCTGTCCCTTTCCTTTGTGAGAGGGAATGTGCATACATAGTTCAACTTTAAATTCAGGCCAAAAGCCCAAGTAAGTCTACAGGCCTTTTATCAAAGACAGTTCTTTACTCACCTTGTTGGATTTTTTTCTTTGGGAGTCTCATTTAAACTGCCCAAGGCATGTGTGGTGAAAGGCATGTGCTGATAATTTCCTCAGCTGTCCCTGACAAGGGCTGATTGCTGCAAGGGCTGACTGCCACCTCAGATGTGGGCACAGAAATCTGTGGCTTGGGCTGGAAGTCCAGGAAATGGGGGTCAGTGCTGCTCACCCTGCTTGCTTCTTGTCTTCTTGCTCTCCCTGAAAGTGGCTGATCCATCAAGCCACCTCCCTGCAAAGCAGTGCCTCCAGCAGGAACTGGCTCTGAGCAGGTAGCCCTGTGACTAGCTAAGGTTTCTCTTTGATGCCTTCCAGGGCTTTGTCAAAGCAGAGAGCTGAGAGTGGGCAGGGCATGAGGAAAAGAGAACTGGGCAGGGAGAGGCAGAGGGAGCTGGTTTCCGGCTTAGAGTGAGACAATCTCTTGCCAAAACACTAGATTATAGAATTTATTAATTTGTAGCAGCAGTATTTCTGGTTGCTATGAAAGTGTCTTCTGAAGTTGTCTTCCAAGGGGCAGGGTGTAACAAGTGGGAAAATCTGCTTGTCAGTGAGTAAATGTGGAGTTGATTGTCCTGAGTATGTTGTCATGAAAATTTGAAGTCTAACTGAATCCGTTGACAGGATATTTCAAGAAGGATCCCAGTGCTGGGGTTTGGGTTTGTTAACTGTGACAAAAAAACCCACAAACAACTTTCAGTGTGAAACATTTGAAAATGTAAGAAATCTGAAAGAAAAAGTAAATATTTTTATGGGAAATAGTTGCTTTGAATTACCTTTTGATAAGCCAGTACTGGTGGTGGTCTGATTTTTTTCTTTTTCCCTTCATCTTTTTTTTTTTTTTTCTCTCAGCTGATCTAATAGCATTTTTGTCTTCCTTTTCAGGATCTGATGAAGACTCAGAAGAAAAGCAAGACAGTGAAAAACCAATTGTATAGCAAATATGAGAAAGCAGGTAAGTTCCTTTGCATAGGACCTGGATATTCCTAAAAGTATGTTTTTCTTCTTAGTTCCTTCCCAAATAATTTGAATGGTGGTCTAACTCTTAGGAGTTCATCTTTTTTGAACTCACTTTGTCTCTCTTAGCAGTTTCAAGCAGGAAATCCTGCCAGGCTCTTGAAAGCTTGGAGGTGGGGTCCTCAGCATTTATTCGTTGGCTGTCCTGGAAAGGACAGTGGTGGACCAGATGTGTAAAAACTCCTTTCTTTGCTAGGTGGCAGAGATACTTCTTTGGAGATGGCAGTGCAAGAGTACTAAGAAGAGATTTTCTTTGGTTTAGGTCTAGGCCAAGTAAAGATTTCATGGGCGAAACTACTTTGGTATTTCTCCTCTTCAGTCTGTTTAATACTACAAGTGGGTTACATTTGGACCAGCTGCATCTTAAGATTTTTGTAGTGTACTTTGTTTAAATATGAGATATTATTTCCTTATTTTGGAAATTACTTCATTTACTTCTGGAATTATCTTGCCCCATGCTTTCTCTTCACCACCCACAGCAAAGCTCCAGCTATGGGAGATATAGCTGGAAGCTGAAGCTTCTGATTTGAAGCCTCTGTGTTTACAATGTCTGTTTTCTTTACTCCCATCTTCATTCATCCTGACTTGTGTAATCTGTTGCAGAAAGAAAATCTTGGAAGGAAGTTGTTGGGGTTTGGAAACTGGCAACAGAGTCTGTGGCTGACTTGCTGGTGGAGCTGCTGACAGGAGAATTTACTCCTTAGAAAGTAAAGGGAATGGTTCCCATGTACTGTAATACCTCATGAAGATGTACCTTGTTGACATATGTATATTAGGTTGCCTCCCAGGTGGTATGAAAGTATTCGTCCACAATGTATTTTATTATTCCATGATTCCTGAAGTTGATCTTCTAATGACTAGGTAATTACTGGAAAGTGTTGTCTTGTGTACCTAATCAAGAGACTGGTAATATAATGAAGTAAAACTCCTCTGTGGTGGAAGTATATTTAATAATTGTTGGGGCTCACTAGATAAAATTATTTTATGTTATTGCAATTTGTCATTAGTTTTATGTTTACTTTTTTTTAATTCCATGCATTTTCTTTTTTTTTAATGGATATGTTCACTTTCTAAAATAAAATGTTAAAACATGGGTAATGTATAATGATATTTTGTTGCTTTGTCATTAGAAAATCTGCATATACCACTCCTTTATTTCTCGTGGGGTAATAAGAATTCCAGTTTGCATAGATTTTGTGCAAAACGTGTTGTAGGGCTGATTGCCTGTAGGGATGCTGTGATAGTGGTAGTGGCACGTCAATACTTTGTTGCATATATGATATCAAAAGGATGCAAGGAGCTCTTTGAAGTAACCTGGTTCCCACTCCTGTACTGGTGGTGATGTTCTTCAGGTTCAAGGAGGAAACTGGAGTAAGTGAGCCTTTGCAAACAATAGTAGTAATTACACCAGTAGTGAAGTGAAGGTAGTCAGTCAGCAAAATCATCACCTGCCTTTTTGTTCCAAATAACAGTTCTGTAAATAAGTGTGTGACTAAAAGATTAGGCAGTCTAGCTTCCTTCATATTGAAGATGGATATACATTGAAGGCAGCAAGCTGTTACATTGGCTTCAGTCTGCTCTTTCTAAAATTCTCTTCTGTGATTACTGAATGAAAAAAAAAAAACCCAGGATGAAGTTTATCACTTACATTGCTTCAGAATATCCAAGTCTGTTTCAGAAGATGCCAGTAAGAATAAACCATTAGAAGCAAAAAAAAAAAAATAATTCAAACTCTATCTTTTAATAATGCTATGTTATGTTCCTAATGTTCCTAACCAAGTATTAAACTCAGTGAGAAAAATGCATCTGGGATAGGAAGGCAAAAGGTCCATTAAACCTACCAACTTCATCAAGGTCCATGACTTGTGACTTTACTTGAACACCTTCCTCAACCTGCAATATGGAATTCCTCTGGATATCAAAGAAATTCAACCTATTCTCAGTGTCTGTTTCTTCCTGAATTTCAGTACTCGGGGGGGAAAAATAGGAAAGAGGAATTGATACAAAAGCATTAACTGCAAAGCAGAACAAGCCATATGCACTAGTGCCAGAATACCCTTGGGGGGGGGATATTTTGTTACACCAAACATGACTAGTTATATTTGCCAAATGTAAGGTAAAGCTTTTGTAAGCCTTTCCTAAAGGAGCATCCTTTCTTCCTGTAGCGTATGGTTTTCAACTTTTCTGTATATTGAGTTAACTGAGATGCCACATTTTCTTACATGGGAAGTTTGCCAAGGAAGTTATTCCCTTTGGTGCATTCAAAGAGAATGACAGTTCTGGTTGCTGCCATGAAAGGCTGCATCTCCTATAAATTTAAAATGCATCAGTTATGGTATAGAAAGGAGTTAAAACACTCAATCTGGAATAATTTTCTTCACTCCTCTCAAACGTACCTATAAAACCTGCAAAGTTGACTCAAAAACTGTTGTTCAATCCTGCCCTTCCCAGGAATGATTCTGCTCTCCTCGAGTACCCCGAAGACATCCTCAGAAGCACTTTCTACCAGCCTTTTCTAAAGAAACCTGCTTGCTTTTGTTTCTAGTGAAAATGAGGTGATTGTTCATGTGAAAGGCCAGGTAATGCACTGGTTGCTTGGCGTGGCAGTCTGACAGCAAGCTGACTTACCACGTACTCAGAACAGCTCTCAAGTGGTCAGCGTTTATCCACGTACCCCAGATATGTATTGATTCCAAGATGTCCTTATGGGACAGTATACCAGCTGCTCAGGGATGGTTCCTCTGGCAGTAGTGTCCTGCAAGCATACCCAGTAGGAAAAATACAGCAATTGTTACAGTAAAGTCAGGGTGAAGCAGCTGTGTCTCCCAGCTTGGGAAAGTTTTTGTTTCATGGACTCTCCTTTCAGAGTTAGAGAACTGCATTTGAAGAATGATCACTGCTCATTTTGGTGTCACCTAGAGAAGTCACCTGGCAGTAAGGTGAGTTTTGAAATGAAGTAGCACGATTGAACTTTCCTGTTTCAACAACTAGAAGGAAGGAGCTTGAGACGAATGACCTTGTCTCTGGCTTACTGAGATGCAGAGACAATATGATACTGGCTGTCATGGTAGATTTCTCAAAGTTCTTTGTGATAGAAGTGCTCAGAAAAACAACAAAATAATAGCAGAATCTAGACTTGAACGTGTTGAGCATTTAACTTGGCTAATCTAAGGTATCTTAGGCCTGGAGAAGTGTTTTCATATCATTCTTCTGTGTTCCTGGGAATCACAAGTATTTGAACTGATTTGAGCAGCTAAACAAGCAAGTAAGAGAGCAGTTCACCCTGAGGTTTTCTAGTTTTGAAAAGCCGAATCTGTGAACTGTTGGAAACACAGCAATGTGGCTGTGTGGACTTTGTAACGTGTTAAGTTTTCTTTTTATTGGGCTTGAAAATGAGATTTAAAAAGACATTTGTTTCAAGAAGCAGATTTGAATGAAGAATCTAAAAGGAAAAAAAAACAACAGCAAGCTGTTGACCAAACTGATTCCATTAGCTGCTTGTTGTGTATCCATGACGAGCTTAGTAATGTTTTGATTGATGATTTATTGCTATCTTAACTTCAAAATATATTTTGTAAGAAAGATTTCCTGCCCTTTTTACCCATAGGGAGGCAGTTAATCTGTATTAGGTTGCTTAAAGCTCTGAAATATATAGATTGAAAAAAACCAAAACCAAACTATTTCAGCTTTCTTAAGGGTAGTTTTCATTTTGTGCAAGGAACTTGGCACTATGTAATCAAGTTTCTATTAAATACCAAAAGGATGAAAAAAATACCAAAAAGGGGAGAAAATAAACATAACTCAGAATGTACTTATGATTTTTGGAGTTATTAGCTTTGTGAGGGTCAGGAGCCTGCAGAACAGTGTGATCAGGAGCTTGTATTTTCACCTGGCATGACAGTGCACATGCTGCCAGACTTAACATACAATTTAAGCATGTCTGTGGTTATCTGTAGACATTTCTCACATGTACATGTACATGTCAGAGTCCAGGCTCTTTTGGATGTTCCACAGAGGGAGCTTTTCATGTTTAATCAAATTTACTTATTTGATATATTAAGCCATTATATGTGATTTGGATTTAGGAAAGTGATACAGCAGTATGCTGAGATCACAAAACAAGCACACTGTAGCAAGGGCAAGATACAGTGGAATCACAATACAAATGTAATTTCCATTAGTAGTTCCTATATTCTCCACCATGACGGTGCCCCCTCATTGCCAGGAAGTAATGTGGGCTGTGGCCAGCTCAAGCCAGTGGTTCGCTTCAGATTTCATTTTCTGGGCTGGCTGGCTCAGGAAGACATGATTCTCCAGTAGTTATGCCATTGACAGGATTGCCATCAAAGAGAGGGAGCAGAAGGAAGAAGATGCTTTCTGGAACAATGTGGATTTCTGTTATTAAGAACTTCACTCTTTTTAAGCTGGCACATCAATGGCAGGAAATGATCAGCATCTGCACTTGACACCCCTGAAATTGAAGTTACACAGCCCTTGTGTTAGACTTTACTTGAAGCCAGCAGATGCCCTTCTGAGAGGAGTTATCCTTCTGGACTCATATCAAATGCTCTCCTGTTGCAAACTGCTGCCCTTCAAGAGTATTTCTCAAAGCAAGGCAGGGTTTGGGACCACTGCAATCCAAGAGCATCCATGCTTCTCCTTATACCAGAGCTGCTTTCAAATGGAACAGAAATCTTTACACTGCAAAACTGAAGCTTGCTTTCCTTTTTGGTTTGGATGCTAGATGCCTCTTGGACTTAGAATAATGCTTTCCTTGTTGGGACACAGCCTTGTATGTAGCAGATCTCCCAAGCCCTGTTCATTAAATTTGAGACAATGAATATTATGTTTGCATGCTCATTTACTATCTGCCAGACCATTCCCATTTCTAATTTCTGATTCCTTAATTAAGAGGGAAGGGGTTTGCCTTATATCAGCAAGGGGCCTGAAGTACTACGAGACTAACTTCTCTAGTAACAGATGATTTTTAAGTGCTTTGCATGTATATTCTCATTGCAGATACTGCCAGACAACAGTCATAAAACAGGTTAGCTGCCTTTTTCTGTTTCACTTTCAAGAAGCAAACAAAGTTAAAGCACTCACATTTCAACTAAATTAAGCTCCATCTTCTTTCACAATCACTTAACCCACTTAATTTTCTGCAGTAGAAATTGTATTCTGTTAGCAGATTGGTTAATAGGGAAACTCAGAGCATAAGTGGAAATTTTATTTTAGGAACTTGGGCTGGGTTTAGAAAAAGCTAAAATTATTCTTTTTATAGTTTGATCAACAGAAGGAAAATAGACCATTTGCTGCCATGTTAGCAGTTTAGTATGATAGTAAATCCTCTCTTTTTCTTTCCTCCATCAAGATTCCAGCTTTATCTTCTACTATGTAAAACTGAACATAAAAGGAATGGTGCCTATCTAAAAAAACGGTCTGTAATAACTACTTGCTCAACATCTTTCAAAAACTTTATACAGGTCAGGCAGGTTAGCAAGCTGCAAAATGTTGCCATCTTCTGCAAAGTGTTCAGGAGGCAAAAGATGAGTCCTAAAAGCTTTGTAAATCACATGTTCCACAGTCCATTTCCATGTTTTTGAACCAGAGTCAGAATCTTCATTCTGAAATACAGGAGAAAAGGGACAAACAATTAAACAATTAAACTGAAGTTCTCTTTTACCAGAGAACATTCCTTAAAAGACTTTATAATGTAAGAAGACTACAGCAACTGTAAAATTCTGCTAGTATTAAAGAAGTTCATTCTATGCAGTCAAGTTAATTTTAAGCTCTGTTAAGTAATTGCAGAGTGGGTGAGAATAATGGAATAATTAAGCAGGTATTTAGACACAGTCATTTTTCATTTATATGCATCCTTATTCTTCTGTAGAAATATACCATAAAAATACATCCCAAACTCAGAGGCCAAGGACTCTTGTAATAATATAAAGTACACTGCAATGCCCAAAGTCAAAAGGTTCTCTCAATACCTATAATACCTCAGAAAATTTAAGCCACATTGTTTCAGAACCTTGCCACAGTGCTATACTTGATTCACTTCATTGAAAGAGCTGGGATTAGAAGTCTGTAGCTGAAAAAGCAGAAGTTTCCTATAGGTTGTTAGTTGTCTGTTCATAGGACTAGTTACAGTATTCTTGTACCTGAGAGTTTGTTGGATTGGCTTCACCTATTATATACTGCTTTCTGATGGAGTAGAACATGGAAAGTTCTTTACTTAGGCTTTCAAAACACTCCTTTTCTTCATCCCAGTTTACCTGTTACAAGAAAAAGAAGTCATTTTACAGAATCTGGGTAGCAGTCAGAGACTTGATAGAATCTTAATATGGAAAAATCATAATAATGTATTGGCCATTTTTGTGCTGATAAGGTAAAGGAATAGAACAAAGAAAGTGTAGGAGTGCAGGCTTTTAAATCAAAATACAGGCTCATTCAGTCAGGAGTTATGAATACAGAGGCAAAGCACAACTATTCAGTAACCATAGCAAAAGTGTCTGGAACACATAACAGTACATTTAAGCGGCACCAGAAACTGCAAAGAAAGGGCTGGAGTTGCTTAAATGTGAAGTAAAAAAAAAGTAATTGCAAATTAATAAAATCATTGATAGAATATACCTCTGTGGCCAATCGAAGGATAAACATAGGCAGTCCTTCAAGCGGTGGAACGTAGTTGTCTATCAGAAGTGGTAACCCAATAAGATTTCCTTCCTGCAAGGCAACATTGTTGCTTCAGTAAAAAAAAAATGTTCTTTCTTGCAGTTAAATGCATCAAAACTGTCACGTACCAAACTCCGTGAGCCTTAGGAGTAGCTGAAGCTACAAGTTTTTAAAGCTTGATGCCAGGCAGACATTGCAGGAAAAAGGTTACTGGCATTGTTTAACTTCACAAGGCATGGATTTAAGCCACTTGGCTCAGGAAAACCTGAATTCAGCCTCTTCCTCTAGCTCTAGCCACTGACTACACAGATCCCACTTCCCAGGACAATATCCAAATGAAGTGCCTGGGCTTGATAAAGCTGTTCGCTTCCTTATAAATTAAGGGATGCACACCTTGTTGGTTAAAAGATCTGCATTCTAGTTATGGAAGCAATGACTAAACTGTGGATTGCCCAGACATGTTGCCCAGTCTCCCTCACTGGAGACATTCAAAAACTGTCTGGATGCAATCCTGTGCAATGTGCTCTAGGATGACCCTGTTTGAGCAGAGAGGTTGGACCAGATCATGGACTGGGAATGGGTTCCAACCTTACCCATTCTGTGACTTGGTAACTAGTTAAATATAAACTTTGTGTAGCACCCTTCTTAAAGGCACCATAAGTCCTGAGCATTTTTAATGAAAGGGGTAAGCCATCTAAATTGTACTGGAGTTAGTTCTTAGTGATACTAAGCATTGCAAACAAACTATTGCAGCTATCTGTTACCAAAATGTAAAATCATGGAATCATTTAGGTTGGAGAAGACCTTTAAAATCAAGTCCAACTGCAAGCCTAACGCTGCCAAGTTCACCATTCTTACTGTCTATTACTATAGCAGGAGTCACCTCATCAATTTCAAGAGAAAAATAATCCTTCAACATCTCAATCTTCTGTTTCAGAAACTCCACAATGTACTCAGCAAGCCCTTCTTTTGGGCCATCTTCTTCTGTCCAGCCACTTTCAGGATCCTCCAAAGCAAGCATTGAAAGTTCATATAAAGGAGCTGGCTCCTAAAAATGGAGAAGGCAAAACTTTTGTTAACAAACAGCATGGTCTATTGGAAATCTATAGCTTCTTTCTTCACATAATAACTAATTACAATATGGCACATCTGCCCCGCAGAACAAACAGTTCTGTTTATCATAACCAGTCTAAAAAGGTTTTAATTTCTTTATGATAGTTCTGTGCAGTCCCCAATCCTGCCAAGTACTGCAATATTTGCAGGATAAATACTGGCAATCAACACTATATTTCTGTAGATTGTGTATTCAAATTAATTATTTGTCCTAATGTAATGAGCAACAGCAAAACTTGGTGAATATCTACAACTGGCACTAATAACAAGCAGCCAGGATGACAATTTACTAGTAGAAGACACAAAAAATTAAGAGTATTCTACATTCTGTTCTTACCGTAAAAGAAACAAAACAACGCTCTTGTAGTGGACAATAACCAACCTGACTATGCAACCAAAACTATGCATTTGTCTGACAGGACAGACTTCTTTAAAAAAAACTTGTTATATAGGATGTAATGTAAAATTATACTTACAGATAACCTTAAGACTCCGAAGTTTGCAAAGTCATAAATAAGTATCTGGTAGAAGAGTTCTTGGCTAAATTGAAGCACAAAAATTAGTTGTATGGACAGGATCACATATCTTCAAGTTACCATAATTAAGAAGGGAAAGTAAGAATCATCCCGGAAACATCAGATTACATATCCAGTCATATTAATAAATATCTTGCTTTAACTAAAGAGTTTAAAGATTCACATGTACTATCTAGATATTTACAGTTAAATCTATTTCTTGGTTTCTGACATTATCAGCCACACCGGTGCAGAAATGTTACATACTGAGCATCCAACCAATATCAATTTATTCCCTGATAACTTATATTTCAACTTCTTTACTCCTTTGTTGCACTGCAAGAAATGCACAGGAGCTGGGAAACTGATAGACATGTGTATCTCAAGTATATTTTCTGATTTGTTACAAAATTTATGTAGCTGGCCCTGTAAGGCTGCAGATGCAAAATTACAAACTTTGTGTTACAATCATGTCCTGCAGATACTCTTAATCCAACTGGATACAATGTTTTACAGGACTTTTCTGAAGCTTCTGCTTGCTCATCTTTATACAATGTGCTGTAGATGATCCTGAATCAAATCATGATAATGATCATAGATCATGGAGACAGATGATCATAAAGCAAGAAAAAGCCTTTTCCTTCCCAGCTACAAATACAGTAGCTGGCATTTTAATTACACTGATTCCCTGAAACTTCTCCAACGTGGGCCAGAATTCCTTCCACTGTTCTGAACTGAATGCTTAAATCTTTAGCCTCATGACTTTTAGGATAGCCAACAAGCGAACGGTGTTTTTCCTCTCATTTCCTTCCTTCTTCTAATTAGCTTCGTAATTGGTACTTATTTCAGCTGCCAACAAGTCTAACAGCTTCTTTACCTGAGTTTTGTTGTATTGAGAAGGTACAGTTTTGTCTGATATTGGGCCAGAGCCCACTGTGGACTGACACAGCCAACAAAGGAGTGATCACGTAGCATTTCCTGAAGTTCTGAAACAACACAGGAGTGTGGCAAAAACAAAAAGGATATAATTACATAATTATACATAAATTCAGGATTTGCAACCCTGCTCTTATTTATTCAGTTGAGTGGTGTCTTTTTAGCATTAAAGTCTCAGATTATTGTTCAGTCACTACTATAATCCTGCTTCTTCTTATGGGCCTGTCCTACCAATTATTCACATGTTTTGAAATATTAATAATTTCCATGCACACTCATGCTATTAAAACAATTATGAGAACAGTTATATAACAGTTAAACTACAAATGCAAATTAAAAAAAATAAAATTAAAATCCCTGTGTTTGAATAGCCTTCCAAAATTAATTTCCAGCCATAGGAGATTAGTGAGGGAGAACTGACAAACTTCAAAGAAGACTGCAGATTTAAACCAGCTTTGCAACACCATCTAGTACTGTCAGATTAAATTCTGAAACTGTGATAGAATAGGTCCATAATTTATTTTTTGTCATAATTTTTTGATTTTTCTCTCACTAAGTAAGTTTTAGTATATATAAATGAGAAGGCTGGGAAAGATATGAGAAGTCAGATTCCATAAAAGAGTTGATTTTAGGCATTCCACAAAGAAAATTCACTGGTTGCCATCCTTGGGAGCAGCTTTGTTACAGAAGCTCAGCATTGCAGTCACAGCATGTACAAAGCACTACACTACCCTAATTCCACCAGAAAAGGTAACATTGTGAGATTTCTTTCTTTCCAAAGTCTCATAGGTATTTCTTACACATGTGAAGGCAAGACAACTTCAGGGAGCTTCACAAGTTTTATTGTGTATTTTGAGACATTTTTTGAAATTTTATGGCTCAGGGACAACTCTTTGATTTCAGCATTTAAGCAGTGACTATCAGATATGGAATTACTGGCTCAGAATTACCAGTCTTCTGCAAAACATTTTCTGAAGCACAAGTAAAGTGTAAGTACATGCTTTTTAAAGTTCAAGACTTTTAGTAATTTATAAAAAAGTTATTTATTACAATAACAATTCTTACCAGAAAAGAGAATAATATTTTATCAGTTTCATCATTTCATGTAAGTGGGACAGATACAAATGAAAATGAAAAGCCAAAGCTTTTGTTAAAAGCTTGCTTAGCAGCACAGTGAACTGACTGAGCCTCCCTTTAAATACCTTTTTCCTCAGCGGTTCAAACAACCATAAGGAGTTGCTGAAATAAAAATAATCTTGGGAAGCAAAAGGCTTGCTTACTTGCATGTCCCTGGTTAGTGATTTCCTCCTGGAGAGTCAATACACTAGTCAAATTGATAATTCTTCTTCTAGGGGTGCAGGCAGCAGTCATGTCCTTTGTGGTGTCATCTTCCTCCATTTCTAGGTCTGTGTCTTCCCGTGGTCTCTTTCTGCAATACCAAACCAAAAGGAATTAGGTCAATTCTCCTATCACTTAGGCAAAACACAGCAACAGAAGGGATGCTCAATTCACATGCTGTACGTTAACACAAGAAATGTAGACAGTTTCCCAGAGATTCCCAGAGTGACAGACTATTTTATTTTGCTTCCGAGGCATAATCTGTTAGGAAAAGGTAGTTCAGAATTTTAAGAGAATTTATGACACACCAATACTAATCACATCAGACAATTGTTTAAGCACCAAGCAAACTGGCCTCTAAAGGACACATCGAAAAAATGTTGATATTTCTAATGATTTTTTTTTCATGATAATTTCTCTGTAGTACTGGGAAGGGGAAATCAGATTCCATCAGACGACTTTCGCCTCTTGTAACAGCTCCTGCAGGAGCTGCACTTTTATCTTTACTAGGTTAATCTCTGCAAAATTCAGTGATGTAGTTTCTCATGTAGTAGGATGAGGGGCCTCCAAAGAGAGATAGACCAGTATGACATCCCTAAACTGATGTCATTATTTATACTGCTTCCTGCCTTTCAGTATGAATGGAAATCCCGTTCCAGTTACAAAATTTATCACAATTTATGTAATTTACAGTTCACAGATTAAGTTTAATTTCCCAACAACTTGTCATGAAGAGTTATTCTAGGAAATTTTTCCCTTCTGGAAAAGCAGAAGGGAAAAGAGATCAGAAAACCTACAGTTTCAGGGCCATGCTATGAAATAAATAGGTAGCCTTGCACCACCTCAGGAAAGATGAGACTTACCGAGAAGGCACTGTCTCGCGAGACAAGTGCCCACTCTCACTCAGCCCTCCAGGCTTCCCTATGTCCTCCTGAACATTAGCCATTTCAACCAGATCACTGACTTCTTCCATTTCAGCATCCTGTGGTCTGCTTGCACCCTCTGGAGGTCCTGCATCAACCTCTGTTGTCACTTCAGTGGGGCCTGTATCTGGGGGGTTGTTCACTGGCTGAAGAAAAGCATCCAATTTCTGCTCTCGGGAATCAGTGCGGACCATCTGATGCGCATAAACTTTATCACTGGTTCCTTTGGTAGCCACAGAAGAGTTAGCTGCTGATTTTACAACCTCACTGGAAGAAGAGTCAGCCCCTGGAAGCAGTGTCTTCATTCAGACAGATACGAGGAAGCAAAGAGATTGAACAGCAAGAAAAAAAAAGAAAAGAAAACCAGAGAGATCAGCCACACTTCTCACAGTATCTTACTGCTCAGAGGCAAGTTTGAAACCCCAAAAACACAGTGTCAAGTGCTTAAATAGGCCACCATTGCATCTGCTATCCATATAGAGTGAATGTCATCATCTTAGCAGTTAAAATCATTAGTTAACATTCTTTTGTCTCAAAGGAAAAAAAATTATTGTAATTCTTATGCTATGCTCTACATAAAGAGAGATTAGAAAATCTTCCTGATTTTTTTCTGGTCAGATTAAAAGTGTTGTCAAATACACAGAACAGTTTCCTCAGCCACATCTTCACATAAACCAGGGCAGAATAAAAAACCAATTTACCACATGTGAAGGCCAACATACTTGCAAAATCAAGAAGACTGGTCAGATACTTGACATAAAAGTATTTAAAATGTTTTCATAGTTTTTTTCTCTCTTTTGCTCCATTGTTAACATTGGTACACTAAAGCAATTTCATCCCTGAAACAGAGAGCAAAGATCTCAAGGTACCAGTAGAACACTGATGATTACCAATCCCTGCATATTGAACAGAGTAAATGTATCCCTGATGGTTAAAATAGTGCAGAACTGCAGTCACTTCACATATGTTCTCACCTGAGTGAAGTACATCCTTGAAGAATTAGAGCCCAATAACTTGCTCTCTACATGCTGTTGCACGCGCTCTAGAATACTGTCTTCATGAAGAAAATGGACTTCATGTTTTGTAGGGTGCACGTTCACATCTACATTTTGGGGAGCTATTTCCAGACTGAAAAACATTTTAAAAGAAGTTAACCTGAAATATCCCACGGATGGCAGAGAGAGCACAAATTGGTTCAGTACAAAATTTCTCCAGCTTAGGGGCATTACTCTGTGCAAAGAAGTCAAAAAGATTCTGAACCCTGCTAAACTTACGTTACAGTCACATTTGTTTAGTACATTAAAAAATAATTAATCTGAAGGACTCTACTCCAAACTCACCAAAATCAGCTTAAACCAATAAGCTTAAACCAATTTCTCTATTTTATAACTACAAAAACCTGTTTTTAGAAATATCTTTTACTTGCAGTGTCTCACGAATTAATACGAAAGGACTTCAGCTGAAGTTACAGACATTCACTACTTCTAAAAATAAGGTCTGTTTTCTTAAGATTTAATGTGATTTAATTATCTCCTGTCTGGTGATTAATTACCTCAGTGCAGCGCTTAACATTATTATCAGGAACAGAAGTGTTTTTCTAAACCTACTCAGCCTAGCTATATCCTACAAGATAGTATTAACAGGCTACTTCTTCCTATTACTTTACCTTAAGTATAGGAATGGATGGGTACTTTTTGGCAAATAAGCAGCGTACACAGTTTCTATGGCTTTCCGCAAAGCGGCTGACTCTACCAACCGATCTGAAACACAGAACAAAAGGCTATTTCCAAAGAGCCCGGCTGAAATACACTGCAAAGCGCCCAACCACTCCTTCAGACCAACACCTTCATGCTTGGGATCTTCAAAGGGTATCTGTTATACCCATTTTTCCCCCAAGGCCTATTTATTCTTCATATAAAACCAGGAATAGACAGTATTGTCTTAAGTGTGTTTTATAAGATTTTTTTCCACAAATACCAAAATAACCAAACTACCTTTTTATTATTTCAATACAGTCAAGGTTTCTTGCATCCCAGGTCAGTGTTCTTACAGAATGAAGAGATCACTCTGTGTAAGTTAGCAGGAAACAATCATTACCTTGATACTCCAAAGCTTAAGTTTCTTTAGGCCCAGTTTTAGCTGCTTTCATTATTTAGAGTGCAAAGCATGATGCACATTACAAAACTAAAAACATTTTAAGATCTACAAGTAACTGAAATACTTATTCTTCAAAACGTGTTTAAGAAGGCTTATACATTTTGTAGGTCTGCAGAAAGTTTTGTCCTTATGATTATGTAAGCAACATACGACTGTACAAAATGCTGCCTTTTTTTTTCAAACTTACGGTTTATGAAGAGTAAAAATATACATTTCTTCACAGAGTAGTTTGCATTCGTGATGTAACCTTTCATTTTAAAGGCCAGATTTGCATCTTCACAGCCCACTTCTATCAGTTCCCTATTAAGTTTGACAGAAACAAACCAAAAATTAATTCTTCTGTTGATGCAAATTTCTAACAGTACTCACAAGTAGCGATATACTGACCTATATTCTATTTATATCACAGTAATGAAAACATTAAAATTATTTGAGAATTCAAACATTCATTGCTAGGCCACAACAATTATTTAACCTGAACTGCATTGTTTCTTCTTCCTAAGTAAATGTAATCTAGTAATGTTGTATGATTAGAGCCTGTAAAACTACTCCCATTATCTTTTTAATACCATATCACAGTATTCATAATATTATAATTTATTGATAATTCTAATATGCATTTCTTTGTGTAAGTCATCGACAGTGACAAGGACACTTCAAAATTGTCAGCAGCCAGGGGAGAACACGTTTTTTTCTTGGACCTCTCCGTCTGCTTTTGTAATCTAATATTTCTTGATGAGATGTTAAGAAGTCATTAAAATGTGAAAACTTTTCTCTTTCTCATGCACACAGATTCTAACATTAACTATTTTCATAACAGTTTTAATAATTTTCATGATTCATTAGTTAAGGAAATCCACTTTGGTAGTTTGTGAGCACAACTCTCTAACAAGGCATTATGCCAACTTCTAAATTTAACACAGAAAAAACTTAAGGGCTACCTATTTTCAATTCAACCTCAATATATACCGAGCACCATTTTTATAATTGATTTTTATCAATGTGTTCATTTTTAAGTCAAAATAACATCATTTTCAACTGGGTAAAATAAAAGTTTTCCTTTAAAACAAACGACCAAAGCATTTAATTTGACATGGACTGTACTGAACTGTATAAAGGAAAAATTGTATAAAAAGAGCATCCGTAGTAGATAAAAACAAATGCATAACAAAGAAATAAAAACAACACCACGACCTTTAATACTAACCAGGCTCTCTATTTGCTGTGCTTCCTAAAGGTGCTTCCATTAAAAGTTACATTCATTATATCTGTGTGACTTTGGTAACAGAATCAAAGTGACACCCAAGTATTTGCGGGACAAATCCGTTCAATGAACTCTTCACAGCTGAATGTGAAAGAGAGATTTTTTCCTAAAGTGGCAGGTATGTCTTCAGAAGATGATTGGTTTTATTTGGTTTTAACTTTTCTGTCTGATTTACACAGCCTTAGCTAATGCAGCTTTTCTCAAAATAAGAAACCATAAGATTTTAGAAAAACTACGGTGAGTAGATTTAAAATTTATCAGATAGCAGACTGGTAAGAAGCAATAAGATTTTCAAGGCATAGGAAGAGCCTAGGAACTTGTAGAGAAAATAGGTTCAGCTTGCTGTTTTTGCACGAGCATGTAGAAAGTTACAAGCAGATGCCTCCCTTTTTGTGCATTAAAGGAACAACTTTGTGACTTCCCTCTTCCCTTCAGTACAGAAATAAAAGCTACATGTTCTTCCAGAGAAGGGAGAGCTCTCTTATTGCAGCACTCTCTCTTCTCTGCAATTCACCTCGCAGGAAACAAGGAAAGTTAGCACAACCCATGGTCTTTAAAAGAGAAAGGGAGGGTGATTCACTAGAAAACTTTATGTCAAAAGTAAACTTGACATCAACATACCTGCTAACAGCATTTCCAAAGATGGACCTAATGTTGTCCACTGTTGAGGCGTTGGACAGGGTTCTAACATCTGACACGGTATCACCTTGCTAAAGAGAACAAAAATGAGTATCAATCAATTCACATTTATGGCTGAAGTTTTAGAAATACTTTAAACAATAGCATTTCTAAAACAAAGGCATGGAACATAACATCATAATAATGCTTTCGTATTCTTATTTACTTATTTATGCTTAAAAAGGCAAATAGATGGTAAATGGCACGGGTTTACAAGATTTGCTAGAGCACATCAGACCCATTCAGGCTAGTAACTCCATCTCGGAAAATGAGGAACACACGCAGTTCAGTAAATAATTATCAACAATGCCAATGAACAAAGGCAATCCACCCCATCCTCTTTCATACAGTAATTTGTAATCAGACTCTCAAGAGAAGCTGAAACAGCTCATAAAGCTAAACCAAAACATAACATTGACCACATAGAAAATTTCAAACTCCTGACAAACTTTTCTTGTTTACTTCTAACTGATGTGCTTTCTATCCAAACTGCACCAATGTACAGTTCAACATTTTAGTACATGGGAAGGCTCTGTGTGCTATTCCTGTTGCAAAAGATGCAGTGCACATTTTCAGATATACGTATTGTGTATATATACACAGACACACAGTCAAGTTATAAAGACTTTATCTACACACCTTTTTAACTGAAAAGCTGATGCCTGAGTTATGGATGGCATACCTGAAAAACAGGTAAACATAAGTCTGCAGTATGTGAAAGAAAAGATTATTTGCCCTGATTGCTGAAAAGCAGCTAGTAATGGGCACAAGCAATTTCACTTCCTGTTAGACAGTAATGCTATTTGAGCCAAACTGAGCTTTTGTAGACTGAACTACTATAAAAATTAACTGTCTTCTATTTATAACTCACCTGTAACCATATGAAATTCAAGGATCAGATTAGCTTATTCCTCAAAATAAAGGATCAACTTCTATAGACCTGGTTAGTTCAGTTTCACTTCATAGGTTTAACTAAATAAAACCAGCAAAATGTCCTCAATATAACAGATTCAAGTCTCAACTACTATGGAGAAAGACCTGAATAATGGCTAGCTTGCCCTCCTACCTTCCCCTACCCAGATGGTTCAGCTGCCTGTGATCCCAGGGCTGAGTTCTGGTACACTACAGCTGCATAACCTTGGCTCAAACTTTTAGGGAAGTTACTGTGTTGTGAGAAAAAAACACACCACAGAACCTTGCAAGATGAGAAATGTAAAAATGCAGACAGGGAACAGACTGCTGTGACTGGGAATTCAAAAATTCAAGAGAAAAAAAAAAAAAAAAACCAACAAAAAATTAAATAACAGAAAAATCCTAATGAGAACAACAAAATACCAGTGAGCTGGAAGCCTGTACCTCAGCAAGACTTTAGATCATGCTGTTCCACAGAGCAGCAGGACCTGATTCTCCACCTCCTGACTGGTCTACCTGACCAGTAAAGACTCTTAAACAGCTCATTCGGGAAACAGGCTAACTCCTGGTGTACAGTCTTGCTACTCTTTGCTACCTTTTGCATTTTCTGAAACTGTGAAGCAGTTCTTTTGTTTAGATTGTGTAGATACTGCTTGCAAAGCCTCTGCACATGGCAAAAAATGCAACCAAGGGGCCCAGGAAGGGAACATCCAGTACCTAAAGTGATATTACTCTTTTTTGTGGATGTGAAATTGCCATTCAGCTATTTTGAATTTCACCAAATCTCAATGCTCCTGTGCAGTTTTTACATGGATTCTATTTAGCCCAAATGCATTTAGAGTTCAAGTCTATCACCATTTCTTTGCTGGAATTCTTACAAATAATTAATAGTCACAGATAGAATACACTGTTTCTCCTCTGAATTTTTCATATCAAATTGGATGGACTGTTATCTGACACTGCACACTAACAAATAGTTTAAAAAAAAAGCCTAACAACAAAACCAACAACAACAACAAAAAAAAATTACACCAAACGCACACCTGCCAGTCCCTCTGAAAAACCCCATACTTCTGCCATAGGAGTATACAAAATTGGAGCTTCCTATTTTAGTTTACCTGCTAACAACTTCTAGTATTTTTGCATATTCTTCATTTGGATTTTTTAAAGCTTTTCTCCTCGTATTTACATTGTAAAAGAGATCTTCAACCTACAGAGGGAAAGATCACAATTACAAATAATTTTAAAAATCCTCTCTTACTATATAGTTAATCTAAATCCATTTTATTAATTTTTTTATATATAAATTTTATGAGAATACTTTAGTTTATGAAGGATCGACATTCAATTTATTCCTTACCTTCTAGATTCACCTAACAAAATGTAAATCAAGAGAAACACATGTTTTCAACTATTTTGGTACATCAGTATTTTCACCAATAACAACTCCACAGCTCCCTTTTCAGTGAAAGTTATATACCTTCTACCAAAGATGACAATGGATTCCCTGATTACACCGTGTTTTAACGAAATGCTAAAACAGTTGCTGCACTCAAGGCTGTTAACGTAATTAGAACAGCAACTTAAACTGTACATTTTCACTATTTATTTAAACAACATGCAAATTATTTTTCTGCTATACTGAGAAAGGCAGAAATTTAAAGTCCAGCTTCTTTTTCAAACACATTATCCTAAACATTGACACGTGAAGCTTGCTGGGTGTATGCTCCCACAGCAGAGACACATCTGCAGACTCCTAGGCCAGACTTCCCCTTCCCACCGCACGCTGTGCAAAATGGATACTCCTTCCCAATCTGATCTCCTTATTCTTCATAATCCTAATGCCAATCTTAATCCCAACTCACATTCAAGTCTGGCTATGATATATGAAAGATATGACTGGAAGACAAAGCTATGACTGGAAAACAGTGGTTTTGCAGTTTCCTGCGCCAGCCCTCATCTTCTCACTGTGGCTCATACAGTGTAGACCCCTCTCCATATTCCCAGCTTTTTGTAAACCCTAACTATCCACTGAGGTTTTCAGCAGTCCAGACAGACTATGAAATATTTCTGGTAGTAAATGACTATGCTGTCCTCAGAAGGAAGAAGGAAAAAAAAAAAAGAGGATCTTCTGAAATTTACCTTGCTGCCTTTGGTGAAGAAAACAAGACCAAAAACCCAACAAAACCAAACAACATATTTTACAAAGTGATACTGTCACATATCTTACAACAAAATTGGTGCAAGCCCAACCACCAGGGAACAGAAAAGAGACAAGAGAAAATGGGCACAAAGCCTACTGTGATCTGAGTTCCTTGGTTTCCAGCACAGGGTTTCGGAGGGGCTTTAATTTTTCCATCACTGTAAGTAGCTCTAGGCAGAAAATAAAAAGTTGTCAAACATCTAGATTTAGAGGAGGGCAGACAGAGACAGATGATGACAATGGAATAAGACAAAAGAAATCCCATTATCATCACACTCCTCCCAGCAAAGAATTTGGACCATTGAGAATCAATCCCTCCCCCCACGTTTCTGCTAGAGCAAAACTGTTTTCATTGATTTTAAGAGCCAGAGGGGCAGTGGGGGAGTGGGAATAATAGAAATGGAAAAGGGGCAGATAATGACATATGCGTATTTAAATTGTATTACTGAGACTTTTCCTGTAAAGGCAGGACTGTTGCATTCTATCTTTCTTCAGAAAATGAGACACGGCCTAATAACAATTCTTCCACTAGACTTTACACTTCCGTTATAGTAACAAGAAAGTCTTGACTTTACTGTAAGATCAGTTCCATTCTGACTGTAACAGGACTTGGAGCATAGGAGATTTCTGACCTATGTAGGTCTTTCAGCAAGTTATACAGAGGCATAATTTCATACAAATTGTGAAATTTTATCCTGAAATGGAGGTAAAGACAAGTGTTTATCCTACATTAGCTGCTGAAGTAGAATCCCCTTTAAGATTCCCTGACCCCCAACCCCAACTTTTAAAATACACAGTTTAGCTAAAGCTTACCTTTACAATTTGGAAAAAAAAAAATCACTCAAACCATGTTTTCTCACATTCTTTTTTGTAACTACCCTTACTCTACCCTCCTCCTTAATAAAAGCACTGAAAAGAGATACATCTGTTTGTTATCCCATGCAGCAGAAGTCACATGGATCACAGGCAGCATACCTGAATGCACACTTAGCATCAGCTGTTTTAGTTGTTACTGTAACATGGGCAACATGACTGATGCTCGCCAATGCCTAGGAAAGGAGAAAGCATCTTTGTAAACCTTGCTCTGGAGAACACTGAGGTGTGTACACACTTTAAACAGGGTGGCTAAATTTTGGTATGCCACTTGCAAGTAATTAATAAAAAACCTTAAAAGAAAATTGCAGGTCAGTAAAGCTTTAACAAACTTTAATACCTTCAATGCTGACTTTTATCTGGGGACCTTCTTCTGGCCTTTCTAACATTTCGTTACCTCTTAAAGTGCAAGTGGTTAACCATGTAACATAACTAAAAGAAATTTGCAAATTTATTACAGTTGGGCACTTTTCTTTCTTCCATATTAACAAAAAACAGCTGGAAGGTTTTAGCTCTTATTTCTTCATCTTGACCCAAGTTCTTATCTTGACTGTAGGTAATACTACAGAGTTAGGTAACAATGGTTTTCCTGGAAAACTCAATGGACAAGTCTGCACAGATGCAACCAGCCTCAGGACCAGATTCCACTGGCTGTGGAAATTATTATGTTGCAAGTGTGTGAGGACAGGACTTATGCAGCTTACCCTCTGGAGCATGCAAGGATCTATGTATCTGAGCACAGGTATATATCTTGTTGTTTACCTGGCACGGAAAGCTAAACTCATCCATGACTGTTCTTCCAGAGAAGCTTAGATATAGCCTATGAGAATATGAAGAACTCCTATATCTGAGAGTATATCTGATAGTAACTTTATTTAATAGCAAAAGCAAAGGAAGACAAATGTACATTTCAAACATCTAATTTTAAGTGTGGTTTTAGAACAAATGTCTGACATCAAAGAGTCACCTTTCACTCAGATTTTTCATTGCCTTTTACCTGCAGCATTTGAGAAAAGAAGCCTTGTTTTACTTCAAAAAAAAAAATCTTACCCCAGAAAGCAAGAAGAATATATACCTCTCCTTAGGCATCCATCCAATATTGAAAGACACAAAAATGTATTTTGAACTACATTCACATGGCAGACTCTTGGAAAACAGAAGCTTCTGTTAAGAGTACTGGGAATGAGATAGTATACCCCACTACAGCAGGATAGCAACAATGAACAGTTTCAAAACCTTGATGAAGAGCTCACCTCGCCCCTAAAACCATATGTAGAAATACTAGCCAAATCTTCAAATTTTTGCAGTTTACTAGTAGTAAATCTCTCACATACAATGTTCAGATCTTCTTTCTATGGGAAAGAGACAAGCAATAGTCACTTTGCAAGTTTTTCAGGATCAAAAACATTTATAACTTGAAATAATTTTTAAAGGTCATATTAAACACCAGCACACAGCTGTCAAGTTTATTTACTTACTCTGATACCACAGCCGTTATCTTGGACCTGGATGAGCTTCAAACCACCTTCTTTAACTATTACCTGGATACTTGTAGATTTAGCATCCAAACTGCAGAAACCAAGAAAGCATTCTAAAGAATAAAGGACTACACGATGATTTAAATTTTTTTTTCTCATACAAATGATAATTTGTTTCTACTCATCACTCATACTGGAATTCATTCTGTTACATGTGAATCTTTACTGTCTCCTTCCTTTTTAACTACAGCGATACATAATTCTAAATCACCATCCACAATACTTATGAAGAACTTTCAGAAATTAAAAAACTAAGGAGATACCTAGGCCAATACATAGATCTTCTCTCCCCACTACTGAAACCTACTGCAGAATCTGCTGCTTGTTTTCACATAGCTGATACAGCTCACTACACCAGACAGAGTTCTGTTTAATATTTTTATATATGATCTGGACAAGGGGATTGAGTGTACCCTTAGTCAGTTTGCAGATGACACCAAGTTGGGTGGGAGTGTTGATCTTCTGGAGGGCAGGAAGCCTCTACAGAGGGATCTGGATCAATGGGCCAAGGCCAATCCTATGAGGTTCAATAAGGCCAAGTGCTGGATCCTGCACTTGGGTCACAGCAAGCCCAGACAGCGCTACAGGCCAAGGGAAGAGTGGCTGGAGGCCTGTTGGAAAAGGACCTGGGAGTGCTGGTCAACAGCCAGCTGAACAGAGCCAGCAGTGTGCCCAGGTGACCAAGAACACCAACGTCATCCTGGCTTGTATCAGGAATAGTATGGCCAGCAGGACCAGGGGAGTGATTGTCCCTCTCTATTTGGCACTGGTGAGGCCGCACCTCAAGTACTGTGTCCATTCTGGGCCCTTCAATACAAGGACATTAAGGTGCTGGAGCAAGTCCAGAGAAGGACAGCAGAGCTGGTGAAGAGTCTGGAGCACAAGTGTGATGAGGAGCAGCTGAGGGAGCTGGAGTTGTTTAGCCTGGAGAAACAGAGGCTCAAGGCAGATCTTATCACTCGCTACCTGAAGGGAGGTTATGACAAGTTGGGGGTTGGTCTCTCCTCCCAAGGAACAAGCAATAGGACAAAAGGAAAGGGCCTCAAGTTGGACCAGGAGAGGTTTAGATTGGATATTAGGACAAATGTCTTCACGGAAAGGGATGCCAAGCATTGGAACAGGCTGCCCAGGGAAGGGGTGGACTCACCACCCCTGGAGGTATTAAAAAGACGTGTAGACGTGCTGCTTAGGGACATGGTTTAGTGGTGGACTTGGCAGTGTTAGGTTAATGGTTTTACTCAGTGATCTCAGTGGTCTTTTCCACCCTAAATGATCCTATGAATTACTAACCTGGCACTGAAAGCAAACGATTCATAAGTTTCTCAAACAAGAGCAAAGCACGCCGAACACAAACGCGAACACCGCCCTGCCGTGCGCTCCGTACGGGCACACAGCACCGCTCCTCAGCACCCGAGCCCACGCCCGCCCCTCGCTGCACGCCGCGACGCACGGCCGGCCGCGCCGGGGGCACGCCCCGCCTTACCAGTTCTCGATCATCTCCTTGATGGCGTTGGCCGGCCTCTGGATGACCTCTCCGGCCGCGATGCGGTTCACCACGGCCTCATCCAGCCGCGGATCACGCCGGCCATGAGTGCGGGGACAGGCGGCGCCCCGGCCGCCGCGCGCGGGGAGCGGCGCGGGCGCGGGGGGCGGGGTGCCGGGGCGGCAGCGCGGGAGGCGCGCGCCCCTGCCGGGGGAGGGCGCGCGGCGTGCGGTCGTGCTGCGGTGGGCGGCCCCGCGTCTGGGGCCGGGAAGGGGTGGCCGGGACCCGCTGTGGGTGGCCACGGCCCCTGGGGGCCGATGTATGTCGGACCTGCGGGCCCTGGTGGACAACAAGCTGCCCATGAGCCAGCAGCGTGCCCATGTGGCCAAGAAGGCCAATGGTGTCCCGGGGTGCATTAGGAGGAGCATTGCCAGCAGGGCGAGGAAGGTGATCCTGCCCCTCAGCCCTGGTGAGGCCACATCTGGAGTGCTGTGTCCAGTTCTGGGCTCCTCAGTACAAGAGAGACATGGAGCTCCTGGAGCGGGTACAGTGGAGTGCAACAAGGATGACTGGGAGAGTGGAGCATCTTCTTATGAGGAAAAGCTGAGGAAGCTGGGTCTGTTCAGCTGTGGGAAGAGATGACTGAGAGGGGCCCTCACTAAAGTGTATAAGTATCTATAGGATGGGTGCCAAGGAGATGGAGCCAGGCTCTTCTCGGTGGTGCCAAGAACAAGATGAGAGGCAATGGGCAGAAACTGATGCCCAGGAGGTTCCACCTAAATACGAGGAAGAATTGCTTTACTGTGCGGGTAACTGAGCACTGGTACAGGTTGCCCAGAGTGGTTGTGGAATCTCCCTTTCTGGAGATATTCGGGAATCCTCTGGATGCAATCCTGTGCAATGTGCTTTAGGATGGCCCTGCTTGAGCTGGGAGGTCAGACAAGCTGACCCACTGTGATCCCTTCCAACCTTACCCATCCTGTGATTCTGTGAACTGCTGTGAGCACTGTGGCTGTTGTGTCTGTCGAGGCTGAACTCTGTGCCTATAGACAGCAGGACATACTGCACTGGGTGTCTGACTCCTGTATGTGTGCCAGGATTCTTTCCAGGGCGTCCTGTATGCACTGTGATATATGTCTTTGGAATCACAGTACACAGTTACTCTATAACCTCAGGAATTGCTCACAAATATAAAGCAGATTTGTGCCATTTGTACAATGGCTAAAACTTGGCAGCAACTGCCAAGCTTTGGAGTCTGCTGAGGTTTGGAGACACTTGTCCAGCAGAGCTCTTGCTTTCTCTGTCAGTGCTTACAGAAATGGTGGTTAAGCATTGGAACGGACTGCCCAGGGAAGCAGTGGAGTCAACATCCTTGGAGGAGTTCAAGAAATGACTGGATGTGGCACTTGGTGCCATGGTCCAGTTGACAGGATGGTAGTTGGTTGAAGGTTGGACTTGATGATCTCAGAGGCCTTTATCAGCCTAAATAATTCTGTGATTCTGTACAGCCTCATGTGTCGTTTTGGTCCTTGTGGTCTGAGTATGACCAGTGTAAAGGAGACAGGAAACCTCTTCCCTTCCTTGCAGCTGGGGAAGAGACCCTAGCCACAATGCAATGAAACCTATTGCTCATGTTTGGAATCATACACTAATTGTAAAATGTTGAAAGCAGTTTTCACTTTGCAGAAAGAAAAAAAAAACATCCTGAGAGGTACACCTTCACAAGTTCACTTTAAATGGGCTCCCAGCCAATGGCATGAAGATAGAGGCCTCAGGAGGAATGTGTAAAGCGTGAAGCAAAACCATTTTTTGTGAGTGTTAAGTACTAAGTGTGTGAAGGGTGGACTGGCGGTATCTTGCTAGAAGGTGCTTTGCCTTGCAAGGACATCTTGTCCTCAGGTGTCCAGGGTGGCTGCTACAAGGTGTCACTCTGTCCATATGTACAGGTGCCTGCAGTGCCCCCAGGCATGAAAGATGCCCCTTTTGAAGCTGACTTCAAGTTCCCCACTTGTTGACCTTGGCAAAACTATCTGGGCAGAGGCCAGCAGTCCTGCCCCACCACCTCTCTGGCTGTGGCTTCCCAAATCTACAGGTTGCAGTGACAGCTACCTCGGCCATAGTGCACTTTTGCTTTGATTTGCTGGACAAAATATGGGAGCTTGATACAAGCCCAGCTGTGAGCATGAGTGGGGCAGATGGCAAAAGGTTAATAGGTACAAAGAGAGGGTGACCTACTGTGCACTAACCTTGATTGTGTACTGACCTGGGAAGCACCAGGAGCATGGGGAGCACTGAGCTTCAGATCCGAGGAATCTGGCTCTGCTCCAGGATTTCAACTTAGGGGAAGAATCTGTTTTATGGTGGCCTTGGATAGTCTGCCACAAGCTTCAACCAGAGCATCTGGAAAGGGGGGCAGGAAAGCAGAAGGCATCTGCTGGATCTTGGCACTCCATCTGGGACAGAAGACATTTACTCAAACTCTCCCTTGTCTGTGCTGTTGCTGACAGCTGTTTGCGCTGTCAGTATCTGCCCTAGACCAGCCAGAAAATCTTCACCTTTATTCCTTGTACCTGTGTTATAGTTTGTATCATACAAATGCAGTTCATTTTAGTGGATGTTGCTTGCATGAAGCTTTAAAATTTTGTGTGGTCTGTGACAAACTCCCAATTTCCCTGTGGAAGAAGATGTGAAAAAGTTTGGCTGCAAAGAGCCATCAAAAGACTTTTTCATTATTTGCA
Organism: Manacus vitellinus; assembly: GCF_001715985.3. Taxonomy (NCBI): domain Eukaryota; kingdom Metazoa; phylum Chordata; class Aves; order Passeriformes; family Pipridae; genus Manacus; species Manacus vitellinus. The sequence goes on along the minus strand of NW_021940535.1, from coordinate 7,535,743 downwards.
TCACAGCTGCTCCAACTGGAGGTCAGCCCTGCCTGTTCATACCCTGCAAGCTTTGCTCCAACACATTCCAGTTTAAACTGTTGTTTTGAGTGACAATCTGTTAAAAAAGGGAAACGTCCTTAGTAACAATCTAATTGCTAAAAATACTTCATCAGAGAAGCCTGGGAGAGTTATATGTGAAATACTTCTTTGAATTTTAGATTTTTAGATTTTCTTTTTACTGATAAGGTAAAGAATGTATGAATTTGTTTTTATTAAACCAAAGAAAAACTAAATTATCTAGATTTCATTTAAAATAATTAAGGGAGATATAACCAGTGTATTTTGATGCCAGGGCTCAAAAGTGGTGTCAGGGCAAAAGAAGTGATGAAGAATGAATGAAAAGAGCCCATTGGAATCTTAATGCTTTTTAAGATGCCAAAGAGGAAAGCTGATATATTTAGCAGTCAATGCTAAAAAATATCTGAAGGCAAGAATTAGTTTCTTAGAAACACACGAAACTGAAATAAGCCCACAGTCATTAGAGAAATGTAATGAGTTTTTGCCTTAAGACATAGAGGATCATTTAAGTAAAAAAAAAAAAAAAAAAAAAGAGTTAAAATATACATAAATAATACAATGGAAGTGCTGCAATCTTACCAAAATCTTTCTCATGCCGGGAAGAGGCGACCTAAGTATCACTAAACAATATGGATTTTGAATGCTTTGATTTTTATTATGAAATCTATTTTCTTAAATGCAAAGATTGATCTCTCTAGTTTTGCATCTGATAATCTTAATCTAATATATTCTTTTAGATATACACAGAAGTTTTATATAATGAGGGTGGTAAAACACTGGAACAGGTTGCTCGGAGAGGTGGTGGATGCCCCATCCCTGGAAATATTCAAGATCAGGTTGGATGGGGCTCTGAGCAACCTGGTCTAGCTGAAGATGTCACTGCTCATTGCACAGGGGTTGGATTAGATGATCTTTAAAGGTCCCTTCCAACCCAAACTATTCTGATTCTATGAGACTGTATACAATTTTGAAGTCCTATCGACTCATTATCTGCAGCATGCGCTTGCTATTCCAACTCAAATATATTAGGAAGCCCAGAAAATAGATTCTAGAGTTATCTGTAAGATGTTACTGACCCATTCAAAGTCAACATTGCTTTATTTGGCTTGAGCAATTAAAAGAGAGTATTAAGAAATAGTAAATAAGATTTAAGAAAGAATTGGTGCATGGGATTAGAGCACAGGGGAAGCAAATAAATCCTGGTTGGCATAACACTGTCTTCTTTACAAAACTAGAAGCCAAGAGTACATCCTGTAACATGAGACAAGGCTGAAAAAAGGCAGAGATCTGCTACACTGAACAAAGGACTGAAGAGGTAAAATTTGAAAAAGTAAAATTATCAGAGTTTTAGACTGAGGCTCAAGCAGAATAGGAGGTTAAAAGATGAGGATTGCTTGAACAAAAAAGCCTGATTTTTTTGTTTGTTTTTAAAGAGAAGCAAGTTGAACAGCATTCCAGTATGCTACTACTTTTATAGAATTCCTTGTAAAAACAGCTTTTTTTTTTATGGGTGACAGTCCAATCTGAAAATATCTTTTCAATTGCCCTTAAATAATTTTCCTTGATGTGCATGTCAGTGAAAAACGGTATCTTTCACCCTTCTTACAGTTTTTCATTCCAAACAGCAGCGAAGTTTATGACAGTTTCTCCGAAATGTCTCCAGTTGTCTAGGAACAGATAACTGAAAGAATGCAAACAAATAATCTTGATTCACAGACCTCTGCTTCTTTTCAGCTTATCTTGACAAGCACCCAAAGTGTCCAGGCAGTTCTTTTAACCCTTAACATTGTAGAATACAGACCCACTCTTCTTGCAGTGAATTTCATGAATCTTTAGGATGCAAAATAAAATATTAACACAAAATTTGTGTGGCAAAGATTGGCTGTATATCAATAGCAGAAGCAATAGCACTGGCAGTACTGATGTATTACTAAACCTATTTACAGAGAAGGATCTACTTCGACTTAATGTCGTGCCTACCTGTGCTGGTTTAAAGGTAAATCGGCAGGGGAAATGAACCCAACTCAAAAGAGAGATTATAAGTCAGAATAACAATTTAATAAAATAATATAATAAGTACGATTATACAGACAAACAATTGGTTTTAACCCACAAAACCCAAATGTATAACCCAGCACCCTGGGGCATGAACAGAGTGGTGTTCGTTGGGCCCCCTGAGTCCAAAGCAAAAGGAGAGGGGAAAACCTGTTGGTGAGAGTGCTGATGCAGCCTGGTCAAGAGTGATGGTTGCAGTCCAGTCAAGGGTGGTGGTTGCAGTCCAGTTGAAAAGTGGTGGTTGCAAGTCCAGTCGAGAGTGGTGGTCTGCAGTCTTCCTCTGGATCCCACCAGAAGTTCCAAGACTCCAAGATTATATATTTTCCAGTTCAGGCAGGAATGCCCAGTACCTCCCTCAGGGCAGGGAGTTCCACAATGGGTGAGGACAGGGGGCACCCTCCTATCTCTCAGGCCTCTTAACACCCAATTTATAGCCTGAGGAGTCAGGCTGCTCTGGGCAGAGGGTGTAAAAAGTCTGTTGATAACAGTTTCTGGGAAATGGCATGGAAGGCTATAGAATACACAGTTTTGGGTTACGCTCATACAGTGATTAACTGGTCCCAGCTGTTCTAACTAGGACACTATCTCAAAAACAACATTGCACAAGAACCCCCATCCCAAGACATTAAAAAGCATCAGACTCATATTCCACTGAAATCTAATTATCCCATGTATAATTCAAGACAGTAACTGACACAGAATCACTTGCTTAGCTATAGTAATTTTATTCTGACTTGGTCACTCATGGTCCAGAGCTTGGTAAAAATGTGCTTCTGTGAGTAGAAGAGCTGCTCAAGACTACTGTCACATGCCTTTATACGTAGCCTCAAGCATCTACATAAGGCAAGAAGAGTTTTTGCTAGACAATATTGCCCCAGTTAAAATTTTTTTCACCCTAGTTTACAGTTAATTTTTATGAGTTCTGAAGGTTCTGGAAGCTCATTATGAGAAAATAACTTTGAAGTCCATATGTTTTGTATTTATATCCCCTCATCACACCCTGTGCATACAGTCCTGTCAGGTAAACAGTTGATATTATTAAGTCCACTTCCTAAGACCCTGGAGCACCCAGATGAGCAGGATGATTTGTACAAGGCCCTATAGGACACGCTTAACAGAATTTGGAATCAGAGCTCTTCCTTTTTTTCATCAGTATGTTAACCATAATATCACTCCTGTACCTAGAATATGGGCAGTTATTTCTACAGACCTTAAAACATCTACAGTTGCATTTCTGAAGTGTAGGGTGATCGACCAATTTAAGTCCATGGTGAGGGTCCTGATATGGGAAACACCTCAGCACCTGGAGGGGGCATTCTCAGAAACCCATTGTCAGATGATAATGGGTTACACAAAAAGGGACAAAGAGACCCCGATGGCTTCATTAAAGTTCTCAACAAAATAGGGAGACTTCACAGAAACAGACTGATAGGATTAATGAAGGATAGAGTGTTATGGAAATAGCATGGCCCTTCTTCGCAACATCCTACACCAGGAACCGACCCTTAGGCCTATGTCATCTGTCTATCACCCCAAAAGTTAGTACTGACAATAGTCACTCAAACTGCCTAAGGAAAAAAGTATGAAAAGAGATCGGACAGGAGCAAAAATCAGGGAGAAGTTCCATCATCCCTGAGGAGGTAACTACGAGCTGCCCTGTCTCCTTCCACAACTTCGGACACTGCAGGGGTGAGCAACCATTTACCCTGCTTTCTTTAACTTGATCTTGCCTTATACCTTATAGATTACCATCTTTCATCTTTACCCCATAGATACCTTATTTCCTAATTGTACTTTGCTACTTTTCTTTATAGATACTAATTTTACCTTGCCCTACACCTTGTAACTTACCGGGTATATATCTTACTTTATATTCTTTTTTGTTGTTGTTGTCGTCCTATATTGTACTTTATTGCCGACCCGTGGTTCGGGGTTTGCTTTAAGGTGGGCATTTCCTTATCTTAGTGAGTTAAAATGTGTGTTGGTGGGAAGTGGCTATATTCTTTCTTTTTTGCTTTGTGTTAACGAGCGTGTTTAGATTTTGTTCTAGTCTTTGTAAATTGGCCTGTTGTGGAGGAGGGTTCCTTGAGTTTTGTATTAAGGCTTAGGTAGTTGTGTTGTTTTGTAGAGTGTGCTTCTGGTTTATCATAGAATAGAATCATAGAATCGATTGGGTTGGAAAAGACCTCCGAGATCATCGAGTCCAACCCTTGGTCCAAATCCAGTCCATTTACTAGATCATGGCACTCAGTGCCACATCCAATCTGCGTTTAAAAATCTCCAGGGATGGTGAATCCACCACCTCTCTGGGCAGGTCATTCCAATGCCTGATTACTCTCTCTGTAAAGAATTTTCTCCTGATATCCAACTTAAATTTCCCCTGGCAGAGCTTAAGCCCGTGCCCCCTTGTCCTATTACTGAGTGCCTGAGAGAAGAGACCAACCCCCACCTGATGTTTTTTATTAGTTAAGTGCAATCGTGCAGTTAAACATTATCACTGGCAACGTGGACCCTACAGTAGTTTGTCACATACTTGTATTAATAAAAGTTATTTTGTGAGCTGCTAGAGTTAGTCCGGTTTGTTTCTGGTGCTGGCAGCGTCGTAACTTGTAGGAGAACTTTGCTGAGAAGGTTCTGCACTGCTATTAAGTGCCATCCCCGTATCAGGGTATCAAAAGTCCTGTCCATTGCAGTGAATCCGTCTAGCAAAGGGCCTATTTAAGTGAGGTGCACACAGACTGTTTTGGGTTTTAAAGGGTTTTGATGTTCTGGGGACACTGATAGCCAATGAAAAATACATTAATACAGGTGGGACAAGAAATCTTTGCATTTCTGCCCCTTTTCACATGACACTAAGGAACAAAAAATTGCTCTGCTGTACAAGCTGAAGATTTGCTACACTCCAAGTCTTACAGGAAAAATGGGACACACTGTATATGTGGAGTTCCCTTAATGCAATCTGTGTATTGGAACTTGCTTCCCAATTGTTCAATTTTCTTTTCTTTCTTTTATATCTGAACTGGTTTAACAAGATTATCTTCCTGTACTGACCATTGTGGTTTGTCCTCATAGCCTGGGATGTCTGGTAACATCCCATTTTTGATTCTTGTGCTTCCCATTTTGTTCTAGGATAACAGATAACACAGTCAACAAAAATAACTTCATGTTGTCACAATCACCCAAAACTATCCTAAACCCAACCTCACCACTGGATAATTGCTGTCACTGCTAAAATCAGTCAAAGTCAGCTTATGCCAACATAACCCAGACAAGTGATGAGACCCTGTCCTGTCAAGCTGGTGCAAATCCAGAAATTAGGCTTTCATTTGTAATAGCAAAAATGGTATTTACTTCACTACAGACTAAGTCCTGATTCTTAGGGAGGGCAGTGGTGTAGGCAAGGCAGTCTATATTTGCCCTTTGCAACCACACCAGAACATTACTTGTTATCTCTTCTTTTCATCTGACATTAAAAACTGTCATAAGCAGAATATTTACACAAATTGATCACACGTTGCTACCAAGGCAGCATTTTCCACGTTCCTAAAATGGTATATAGATGGAATTTATGAAACCACATTTATGCCAATTTTTTTTCTCCCCTTACAGTAACTGCATCGTTGCATGGTGCTTAGATTTTTCCAAGGTACTATTCATGATGATGCTAGTTTTTCTGATATTCTACTTATATTTTCCTTTGAAACAAAAAAAATCTGGACCAATCAGGAAGTATGAAACAAAAGGCCTGGGTTTTTTCTTTCATTTTTGTAACTTATTTCCTGTGTGATTGTGTTCAGAATATAACAGTACCTCTATAAAGTATTTTGAGAGTTCTGGATGGTGTAATACTACTGCATAATGTTGTATGTATTCTGTATTTTTTTTCCTTAGGGCTTTAGTATATTCTGAAAGATTTGGGTTTTTTGGCCTAGTCTCAGAGGAAACTTAAGATGAACTTAAAAGTACTATATTAACTATATAGAATTATTATATATTAATGGGAATAAAGATAAGAAAAAACAATTTTTAAATTTTATACAGGTGTCTTCATCTTCAGATATAAAAAAGACATTTTTTACAGTCAGAACAATCAATTACTGGAAAAACCTGCCCAAGGATCCAGAAGAGCCTTCCATCACAGAAAATTTCCAAGATACAAATGGACATGATGCTAGATAATTTCATCAAGGCTCCCTTTCCCACCAAAAATTGGATGAGATGAATTCTGGAGGCCCCTTCCAATGTGGGCTCTTCTATGGTTCTGTGATTATTATGCATGATTGTACTGTAGGGAAAAATAATTGTTTTCTAATATTTTCATTGACAATAAATACTGGGGGTATTTACTCTTTATTGTGACTAAAGTCTCATTTTGATTTTGCTCTTTAGCTTACATACTCTACAAGAACAGACAAGATAAGTATGCTGAAGTTTCAATACCTCAGCCTTTCCTTTAATAGATGAATTAGCTCTTGAGGGACATCTGAGTGCTGGGCTAAGAAATCCCTAATGACCTCTATTTTGCTGAACCTTCTAAGGTAAAATTAATTAAAAAAAACCCAAAATGCTTTATTTCTAGAAAGAAGTGAAATGGAGGATAAATCATACTTTTTCACCTCCAGTCAGTGCCCCGCAATGCTTTAAAATTTAAAAGTCACATTTTAGTAAATAGGTAACTATTCTGTTACTGGGCAGGGTCTGGAAAAATTTTACCACTGCTGTTCTCAGGGTATTTAGTTTCTTTTCAATGGACATCAAGAGTAGCAAAAGCACCATGGATTTCAGTCAGCCAAATTTTCATTGTTGAGTTTCCCTTGAGCAGAGAGACCATGCCTCATTGACAAGAAAGCCTAAAACAAATAGTTATAAGTCCAATCAGAGAAAAATGCCTTGCTGCAATATAGGCTATATTCCATAACTGGAAGAACACCATGACCTGCAGATTTACATAAAATTTGTGTCAGATTCTGCAGAAATTTCTGGGGATTTTAAATAATTTTATCTGCAGCAAGTAATTCAGAATTTGTTGTCTGCTTGAGCTGTAAGGAAATAGCTTTGTAAACCCATAGGATTTAAAAGAGCCATGGAAACCTTTCTGAGACATTTCAATAAGTAGTATTCAGATGTCAATTAAAGAGATCCCTGCTACTTTTGAAGATAATCAGAGCTATGTTGTCTTCCTCTAGCAGTATGACAGTAAATGTGTAAACCAGATGTGCCTTTTTCAGATAAGGCTCTTTTCTTGACAAACTGGAATGGACACATAAGCAGTGTTTTTCACCACTTCCTATGTGAATGAGAGAGTTGGGTGTAGTCCTTGGAAAGGAGTAAGTAATTCAGGAAGAGAAAACCTGCCAGCATCTCCAGATGGCAAAAGTCTAGATACAGACCAAGTAAGCTGGAGAAAACATCCCACATGGATGGAACAGACACAGGTGCAGTGGCTGGATGCTCAGTTTTACAGGAATGGCCATGTCAACCATGCTGTACCCCTGAGATGGAGGGGATCACCCTGGCTCCGTTGGAAAGTCGTGAAGGATGGGTGGCAGAAGGTGTCCTTTTTAGTAGTCACTGTCATGATCTGGTTTTGAGAGTTTAAATCACATAAGGGGACGAGTGGAATTTGGAAAAGCTGTTTGCACCCTTGAACTCATCATGGCGGTGCCCACTGTTGTCAGTAAGAATAAATACCTTCTGCTTAAAACCTGGCATGGACTCATTACAAAAACAAACACAGAAAACCTGCCAATCTCTCCTGGTATTCAGCCAGGAGTGTGCTGGTGCTGAAATCTAGATGGGTACATATTTGAATTAGTTGCCCTAGTAATCCTGCACAGATTCTTGACGGTTTTTCTGATGCATAAACATCTCCTGACCTTTGGACATCTCTTCCTAGGAGCATTCATCTTCCTCTCTGTCACCAAGCGTGTCACCTCCTTTTCTCATGAAGTAAGGCTCAATGCCACTTTCTCTTGCTAAAATCCTGTTCAGTCCTTGGTGGTGTTGTTGGATATGTTCTTTAATTAAAATTTGACCTTCATGCTCCAAGGCACCTGATGGTCCACTGCTACTGTTATTTTCATGATTGGCTTCATGCAGTCTTAGTGATCTCAGGGTTTTTGGCATTCCTATTTCACGCTATACATAGGTGTCTTGCACCCCTATGTATATATCCAATATGTTCTAATGAACATATTGGGATGTAAGCAACAAGGATATGGATCTAAAGTTATTAACTAAAAATTACCTGAACAAGAACCGGGAAAAATTTATGGATTTACTTTAAAACAAAAGAGTACAAAACCATGTATCTGTTTTATTATTACAGGTTTCTTCCAGGATGACTCATCTCTGACCACAAGCCTGACATTTTTGTTTGTTCTCTTGCTGCCAGCTGTTGGTTGCCCATTCTCCAGATTCCTTCAGGTACCGCTGATGGGGAGACTCACCAGTCCCAGCCTGCACCAGTGAGCCTCAAAGAGTGCCTTTCCCAAAACCTTCACCATCTTCTCCATTCTCCACCTTTCTCCTTCTTCCTTTGCCCCCCACTCATCCTTGCTCAGCTCTTTTGCCTTCAAAACACATAGGTTGAGGTGACAGGTGCAGAAAGTGCATGTTTATTTACCCTGGTCACACCTATTGCTGTCCCTGCCCGTTCTTCATTACTCATTTGGCTCAGTTTCTGCCTCTTATAAGACTATTTGAACTGCTCCCACAGGGGTGACTACACTTCATGTAAGCAGTCTTGAACTGGGTGGGTTATTCCAAATTGTTTAGCAGCCAGAAAAGGAGATAGCAAAGGAAGGTAACTATTTGTGCAGTACTAAGTGAGTTTTGTGCTTCTACAACTTTAATCCTGCTATCAATAGCTGGGTTAAAGCTTAGCTAAGAGACATCCCTCTTTCCACGCACAACAGATCTTTCCTAACAAGATATGCAATGGTTGCTGTCACAGGACACCGGTCCCCACTTAGGACATACTGTGCCACAACTAAATGTGTAAAGAATAACACTGGAGAATGGCTGTGCTGGTAGCAGACACGAGAGGAACAAAAAGCTTTGTCTTGGAAAGTGCAGCAGAGATTGTGTGTGGATCACTGACAACTGCTTGTACAATGATACAGACCTCTTTATGGGGGTCAAATAGTCCTTCAGGGGGTTTACAAGTATATTGGCCTACATGATGCTGACACAGGCAAGGTTAAGCAGTCAGGTTTTACGGAAAAGCCGTAATAGGAAAGGATAATGTGCAAGAAACATTAGACAGGAGAGATGTGAAGACATTTTTCATCATGAAGAACAACTAGAAGCAAAATAATAAATTAGGCACGTATTTGCTGCTAGTTGTGTTGCACTACCCTCTACTTATTATGTGCTTAATTGAAAGTTCTTTTAAAGCTATTATTCTGAAGCACCTTGATTTCTCTGGGACCTGTTTCTTGACCTCAGAAATGAACTAGAGTCGACAGAAGTTCATCCCCAGTATTACTACGTCAGTTTGGAGAAATGCTTTTAAAGTCAATTAAACATTCAGAAATAATCATCCTCCACAAAACCACACCTATACCACAAACTTTTGCCTTCATAGCTGTAAAAGCTGGAGATATCATTTATGGCCAGTGTATTTTTGTTAACAGCTGGTCTTGTGTTGGGCGGTTATACCAGGAAATAACATGTTTTTCCATGTACAGTATCAGGGATCAACAAAGGCCAGTTACTCCCCAAGGGTTGGGGAGAAGTGGAGATCCCCAGGAGACCAGCCAAGCAGAGGCCTCCCCAGCTAGGGTGCATCCCACTGATCCCAGTGAGGGAGCTGGGCAGGTTGTGGGGGAAGCAAGCACAGTCCCCAGCCCAGGACACTGGGCAGCCCCACGGGGATGGGGATGCACTGAGGCCAGGCTGGGATGTCAGCTTGCTGGCATGGATCAGCATCAGGCCTGATGAGGGGAACTAGGGTCAGACACAGCCCTGTGATTGCCAGGCCCATGGGCTGGAGGGTGTCCCAGGTGAGCTTGGTCAGGGCTCTTGAGGCTGGCAGATGTCCCCAGGCCCTGATGTGCAGTATAGTTTGTTTGGGTCTTCAGGGGCTGTCTGTTCAGGTTATGTCGGTGTCAGGTGCAAGTTGCCACTACAATAGATGCAGTGTCTTTAGTTGAGAGCTGAGTCTGCATTGCACCAGATGCAGGTCTATGGTAAGATGCATGTCTGATCCAGGCTCAGTGCTGCACTCTTAGGAGCCAAGAGATGCTGACAGCTCAGGAAAGCAAGAGCTGTTGATTGAGTAGCTGTTTAAAGCTCAACACAACTGAAGACTTGTGATGTGCACTGCAACTCTCTTTCCTGCATGTATTCTTCCTCTCAAAGTGAGGTTTTCCCATCATTGAAAAAGGAGCAGAGATAAAAAGCAAGATTGCTAGCATGATGTCAAGACCCATCCCTTCCATGCAATGTACGTACTTCCATCATGAGCTCTGATATACAGGTTCACGTGTGGAGTGACAAGGAAGTGGACGGGTCTAATACTCCCTCTGTCATGCAAAAGAAATTTCTCTTGGAAATGTACCCACACCAACACCTCTATTCTATAGTTGCAACAGAACGGGTGTAGGATCTACTTATAAAGGGCTTTATAATTTCCTGCTGCCTTGCTGGGCTTTATGAGCACCTCCTCCCACTGTTCCTTCTCATTTATGAGCACCCCATATCAACCAGTGTGCCTAACTCCTTACTGGTCTGAGTGCCTGTGCACTCAGACATATAGTACTGCCTCCCCAAATGTGTCCACCCTTTCTAGTTTCTATTTCTTCTCCACTCATTTAGATCAGGAAACACAACAAAATTTGCAGACTCAGTAATTCACTGGCAATGTGTGTGCGTGGCAAGGACATATTGCATGAGGAGGAAACGCCCCGCTGTGCACCAGCGAAAGGTTTACAAGCTGCCAAGTTTCATTTCTACAGCTGTTATGAAAAAAAAAAGAAAAATAGTTTCGTTTTCTGTCTTGTGACTGTTTTGACAAACACACCCATGGCATGCCAACAGATGTAGCAAAGACTGCTGTGATGGTGTTTAGGTCAGAGTCCCTTCCAAGTCAAAAAGCAGTGAGTTCCGCTTTCCATATCATAATTAAGGTGGGTTGGTCCTTGTTTTCTCTGTGCTGCAGTGAACATATCCCTAAATAACAACGGTAGGGAGTTTGGAGGTCACATGAAATGCCAGATACATTAGTATACATCAGCCACTCATTCCTCTCAACATTTATATCATGTAATTCACTCAAGCACTTTTCCCTGAATAAGAACTGCAAAATCCCACCCATGGATTTGGATTTCTTTAAGTCACTTAGGAAAAAGGATTACACTGTACTTTTCCTGCCTCATGTTGATGCAGCTACAAAACAATTGTGGATGTACTTCTGACTACTTTCTTTAAAAGTGGCTTTGCCTATTATTTTGATGCACTCCACTAGGAGCCAAGCAATATAAAACCACCTGTGCTAAAGTTAGCATTACTTTGTTTCTCCACTCCCTAAATGGGTAGCAGGATAGTTTATGCGAATACTCAGCGCAGAAGATAGATGATTGACAGAAATTCATTTTTCTATAAGAATAGGATGGGTTCACCTTGGTTGGACACCAGGTGCTCACCAAAGCCACTCCATCAGTCATCTTCTCAGCAGGAAGGAAGGAGGGGAATACGTTGGCAAAAAAACCTTATGGGTCAAGACAAAGGTACTTTATTAAAACAAAAGCAAAGGCCATGTGCAGAAGCAAAGGAAAGCAAAAGATCTGTTCTCTATTCCCCATCAGCAGGCAATGTCCAGCCACTTCGCAGGAAGTAGGGTTTTAGTATGCATAGTGGTTGCTCTGCCTCCAATAAAGACAATTCTTGTCATACCCCTGTCACTCCAGAGATCCAGATGAACCCCTGTAGCCTGTGGCACCAGTGTACACTGTACACTAATGTCTACCAAGGCTTTTTACTTCTGTGGGTCTGATGTGCCAGGCAACTGAATCCACACAGTCCAGTACGCCTGGTCATTGCTTTTCTCCTCCTGGTCACACAGAAAGAACCGAGTGTGCCATGTGCTTCCTTTCCCTCTGATCAGGGCAGGAGAGGACTGATTTTTTGGGGCATGCCTGACAGCTAAGGTGCTGGCCCATAGGGATGAAGAGGTACCAAGATTATCTCCAAAGTTTTGGAGAGGACGTGACTCCAAAATTTGAGGTCGATATCTGGGCAATACATCACTGCCAAATTGTTAGAATATGAAGCTGGAGCATTTTCTCCATATTACTTGTGTGCACAGGACATCCTTTGGATCTTTGGGGACCTCATAATTGTTTAGATCACTCTATATGACTTTCATCACCAATAAATCTCTCAGAATGGATGCCTTCATCTGTGGTAGTACACTTTCCCAGTGAGTTCACAAGATCTCCCTCGAATGGATACCTTGCCCTCACACTTGAGAGGAGCTGTTTTCAGAGACTGGAAATTACTGCCTCTTTTCCAATTCCTCTCTCATCTCTCCAGTTTCTAGTAATGGATCCTAGCTGTTTGGCTTTCTTACGTTCCAACTGTTAATGGTTGAATGCATTATCCCAGCATCGGAGCAGCCAGGCAGAAATCCACTCACCTGCCTAGCAGCTGTAATCTTTCAGCTTATTTCGAAGTTCAGTTCAGGGACCAGGTAGTTTCTGCTTCCTGTTTGAATCCTCTCACTCCTTCTTCTATTTTCAGACCTTTACTACTCTTCCTCCTCCTCCCTTACTAACTGACAATATTAATCCATTCTTTTTTTTGTCCACTGTTTCTTGGTACTGGGAGAATTGCTGTAGTTCTGTTTGGGTGCCTGTTTCAACCACAGTCTTTTGAGAATACTGAACTGTGGCTCGATAGGCACAGACCAGGCACCAGTACAGTGCTAGGAGCTGCTGGTTTTCATTGGGGTAGGCAAGGCACCTGTGCTGCATCAGTTTGTCAGGGTCACTTGCCTCTTCAGGTATGAAGTCCCAGGGTATGGGAGGTGATAACTGCCCTAGGAACCTGCCCAAATCCTTCCACACACTCTGCCACCATGAGACCAGATGCCTCAGGGCACATTTCAGTATTGGCTCATCCAAAAGTTGTCTTCTCTCATATCAGGATAACACTGGATTTCACAAACCACATATTATGCTAACAGTGTTAATTAGTAGTATTAAACAGCTCATATAAGGATGAACAAGGACCTCGGGAGCCTGCATTATAAAACCACCCACATAATTGCTGAGTATGGAGAGAGATATGTATTCTTTCATGCTCTCCACAAGATACCTCCCCCAGGACAGCAAGGCCATCAATGCCAGGGCAAAGCACAGTGCCATTGTTTTAGTAACATGTTCCCAAGCTCAACAAAATAAAGAGAGAAGCAGTGCAGCCAACAACCTCCGTGACCCGCATAGGAATTTGACCCTTAAGAACCACTGTTGCTACAGCATGCTTAATACAAAACTGTTGTTATCTCATGCCCCATATTCCAGGTCAAAAGGACTGTGGTGGGCAGACCTTGGCTGGAAATCAAGTGCCCACCAAGCTGCTCTGTCACTCCCGTCCTCAGTAGGATGGAGGGGGAAGGATCTAAGATGTAAAAAACCTCATGGGTCAAAATAAAGACAATTTAATAAAGCAAGGGTAAAAAAAAAAATAGATTTTATTCTCTACTTCCCATCAGCAAGGATGTCCAGCCATGTCCTGGGAAGCAGGGCTTCAGCATGTGTAGCAGTTGCTCTGGAAGGCAACCACTGTAAATCATGAATGCTCCCGCTTCCTACTCTTTCCTCTTAGATGTTGTATCTAAGTAGGCGTCATACGGTCTGGAATATCCCTTTGGTCAGTTTGGGCCAGCTGTTCTGGTCGTGTCCCTTCCCAAGATCTCGCCCACCCCCAGCTTACTGCTGAAGGGGCAATATGGGAGAGATGAGCGGCCAAAGCAGTGGCGTGTTAACCAGCTCCCAGTGCAAAGCACAGCACGGTGGGGACTGCTTTGGGGGAAATGAACTCCACCCCAGCCAGCCCCGATACAGAGGCAGAAGTGCAGGCGGTAATACTCAATGACAGAGAAAAACTCGATTAGAAAGGTGGTTCACAGAGAAGTGAATTATTGAACGATCTCCTGTGAAGTATTCATCTTTGGCTTATTGATTCTCCCAGTGTGAAAAGACCACAAGAAACGATGAATTAGGAAACAATTGCATTAGAGGAGCAGAAGCCTTCACTCCCCAGGTGACCTTTACGCCGTGGAAATCCAAAGCAGCAGCAGCTTCCTCTGGGCGGGGGCTGTCGTGAGAAACCAGGGGGACAGTACGGCGCCTCAGGACGCAGGGGTGCCCGCGGCGGAGGCGAGCGCTGATTTTCCAGGTATCCTGAAGACACCGCTACACCATTTTTAAAAATGGCACTTCCTGGCTCCCGCTGCTGGTGGGGAGCCCCGGAACCATCCCGCCGCTCCCTTGAACGTGCTTGGCAGCAGCACGGGCGCCTGACCACCCCACCCCCGCGGCGGAATCCGGACACTGGGTCGGAGATGGCGGGGGAGGACCCCGCCGGGGCGGGCCGGTCTCGGTTTCGATTCCCCGAGCAGGCCCCCCACTCCCGCGCTGACGCGGGGATCGGGGGCGGGACGCGGGGCGGAGTATTAAGGGGCGACGGCTGGAGCGCGTCCCGGGGCTTGTCGGTGCACGGCGGCGGGGGAGGACAGGCAGTAGGGCAGGCAGGCAGGTAGGTAGATAGATAGGTAGATCGGTGGGTAGATGCGCAGATGGTAAGATGTCGCCCGCAGCGACCCCTTTCTACCTTCCGGTAAGGGGAGCCGGGGGGGAATCGGCCGCCCTGAGCCCCGCCGTCCCGCTCGTGCCGGGATGCGGCCCGGGGGCGTTGCGCCGGGGAGCTGCCCGCGCCTGCTCGGCCCCGCCGCCTCCCGTTGCCGCGGTGCTTCGCGCTTTCCGGCAGCGCTCGGCGTGCGCCGCGCAGGGGGCAGCGGCTCCTGGGCGTGTGGTTCTCACCTCTGTGGAGGTGGTGTGAATTCCTGTATATTGGACCAGTTCCGGAGGGCGTCGTGCTGCTCTGATGGGACGCTCGGGTGCGGGATTTGGCGTGTGGGCAGCGGGGGAGGCTGTGCTGTTTGGGAAGCCTGCCAGGGAATGTGTGGGGTGGTTGAAGGAGAAGAGTGCATTCCTGCTCCGGCCAGGCATCTGGGAGTATGTATTGACCTGGTACCGTTTGCGCGGAGGAGCTGGGGGAGTTGAGCTGCTCTGTCCGTGCTTGAAAAGAAGAGGGAGAACTCGTTTAGCATAGCCCGGAGCGAAGCATTGTCTTCAGTGGTTTTGGATCCTTTCCCTGAGAAGCAAAACTCTTTTACAAGGTCGTGGAGTGGTCACTTAACAAAACAGACTTTTTCAGTTGGAAAGGGGTTTAGGCACTGTGTGTGCTCCGGAAGAATGAAAGCAAAAAGATCTCTCACTGTTTTCTGTGGTTTTCCCCCTCAGTTTGCGGAAAATGAACTTCAGATTGATAGAAGTTCATGGGTTTATTGAGAATAGGAAGAGGTTTTGATTTCCCATGAAAACATGCAAGAGGGAGTGTTTCCTACCAGTGTTTTTACCAACATGCAATTAAACTTGTCAAGCATTGGCTGTCAACTGCATAAGCTTGAAAACCTTGATGTTAGAGCAATCTTAGTCTGTTTTGTTGTTGTTGATTTTTTCCCTCATTCCAAATTCAGTGCCTTCTATACAAAGGAACTATGCAGGTTGTTTGTTGCCATTGCTTTCTTACCTGGTCTTAGAATCAGAGAACATGCTGAGTTGGAAGGGACCCATTAGGATCCCTGAGTCCAATTCCTGGCCCTGCGCAGGACACCTCAAGGATCACACCGTGTGCCTGAGAGTATTGTCCAGTCGCTTCTTGAACTCAGACAGGCTTGGTACTGTGACCACTTCCCTGGGGAGCCTGTTCCAGTGCCCAGCCACCCTCTGGGTGAAAAACCTTCTCCTGATATCCAACCTAAACCTCCCCTGATTCAGCTTCACGCTATTTCCTCAACTCCTGTCACTAGTCACAAGAGTGAAGAGATCAGTGTTTGCCCCTCTGCTTCCCCTTGTGAGGATGTTGAAGATTGCAGTGAGGGATCCCCTCAGTCTCCTCTTCTCCAGGCTGAACAAACCAAGTGACCTCAGCCACTCCTCATAAGGCTTCCCCTCCAGACCCTTCAACATCCTCGTGGCCCTCCTTTGGATGCTCTCTGATAGTTTAATGTCTCTTTTATCTTTTGGTCCCTGAAACTGCACACAGTACTCAAGGCGAGGCCGTACCAGTGCAGAGTAGAGCAGGACAATCAGGACAGGAACATTTCTAGGCTGAGCAAACAACTGCAGCAGTGTAAAGATCTCCCTCTTGGACTGAGTTAGGTCTTGTATGGCTGAGCAAGACTAGGGATTTCAAGATTGTTTTTGTTTCAGAGAGAAACAGGAGGGTTGACTTTTCCCACTGTTGTGAGGTTTTGGGGTTTAATTTGTATTGTAAAACAGTAATGACACTGTGTAAGTAGAGTATTGAACATGCTTCCACATCAGGTTTTTTGTACATAAAATGGGAGATGCAAGTCCTTTCTGAGTTTGCTGGAAATCATAGGTATTTATATGTATAAACAGATGTGTTTCTTGAAAATGCAACTTCACACAGGGCTCAACCGTATGTTCTCTTAGGTATAATTTGTTACCGGTAGGTTACACAGAGGGGAGAATCATTTGAAGCTGAAAGAAAAGAATCATGTTTTGTTTCACTTAGCAAAACAGGATGTGCTGGGGAGCAAGGCCAGACCTGTCACTGCTGCAAACTGTGAAGCAGTCTTCAACGAAAGCTAGTCAAGTGCTTGAGCTGAGTTCAGCTTGCAAGGAAAGGAGGAAGGATGTTCCAAGAAGCCACCTATCCTGGCTGGGATAGAGTTAATTTTCTTCCTAATAGCTGGTATGATGCTGTGCTTTAGATTTAGAATGAGAATAATGATAAAACACTGCTGCTTTAGTTGTCACTAAGCAGTGCTTACCCTAAGTCAAGCTTTTTTCAGCTTGCCCCACCAGCAGGGAGGCTGTGTGAGGGCACAGGAAACTGGAAGAGGACACAGCTGGGACAGCTAACCTGAACTGGTCAAAGGGATATTCCATACTCTTGAATGTTATGGTCAGTATATAAATTAGGGAGAAAGCTGGCCAGCAGCTAGTGATCAGGGACTGGCTGAGCATTGGTTAGTGAGTGGTAAGCAATTGCATTGTGCATCACTTGTGTTGTTCTTGTTTTGTTCTTGTTATTATTATTATTATTTCCCCCTTCCTTTTTTGTCCTATTAAACTGTCTTTACCTCAGGCCATGAATTTTACTTTTTTTTTTGTCTGATTTTTCTCCCCCATCCTGCTTGGGGTGAAAGGAAGGGTGGGGAGTAAGTGAACATCTGTGTAGTGTTTAGCTGCCTGTCAGGTTAAACCATGACACCTCCTTAAATCCCAAATGATGTATCATGGCCTTGTGTGAAGACCTTTGTCACCAAATTAATCAGCAACGCATTGAGGTCTTGGGTATAAACAGAGAGGCGTCTGAGATTTTTTGTCTTTTGGTAGTGTTATTTTTCCTTTTAATTTTTCTAGGGGCCTTGCCAAGATGGATGCCATTTCAGTGACGTGAAGGCACCTTAGGGACATGCTATGACATACAAAGTGGTCTGTAGGAGCCGGTCTATCAGGTTTCTATTGCCCTGTTCGTGGTATAAAACTCAGGTTTCCTAGGGAGCACTTAGGGTCTAAGGTAGGTACAGAGCTGGTGTCCTGGGGTGTGTGCAGCCACCTCTTGTGGAAGGTGTTGTCTTGTTCCCGATAATGTGCTTCTAATTTTCATTTCCTTGCTGTGTTGCTTCTTGCCCAGTACCTTTCCTGTGTGCAAGTCAACCACAAATCCCTACTCTAAACATTTGTAACATTTCAGTGTCCGTGTCTTGGGGTTTTCCATGCGTTACTGCAAGTCAGCAGGGCTGGCCCAACACTTCCTGGCCAGGTTTGGGTCCTGTTTCAGTGGTCTTGTTTGTTGGTCATGCATCTGAAGAAGAACTGAGCTACCAAGAAGTGTCAGCTCTGTGAGTTTGGTATGTGACTAGCTGGAGACATCAGGCATCTGGACTTTGTTATTAGTTGTTATTGTTATTACACAAAGAGAAAGCAACATACAGTGGTAATCTGGTAAAGGAGGACCTCAGGAGGTCATTCAGGTGAGTCCTACCCAGAGCAGGGTCCTGGCCCTGAGCTTGGGTTTTCTTGTGTCTGTATTCCGCTTACTCCCCTTGTTTCATTCAGACCTTGCACATGTCTCTTCTTTATGTGGTTTGTAGTAGCATTTTAGGTGTTACCAGGCCTTTGAGATGTCTGTGCTAATTGCATCCTGAAGTGCATTTGACAATTGTTGATAAGGATGTTATGTCTTGCTTCTCACAATGTCTGTGCCCTACAATCATCTACAGTCTACTACAGAGCATGTTTCCAGGGAAAACCTTAGTAAAAAATGAAGAGCAACTTGGGAATTTCTGTCTCACTCGATGCACCACCAGCCATTTAACATAATTTGAAAGCATAGCCAGAACTGAGAAGTCGCACAGCTGACTTCCAAAATACAGAAATAACACTTGCATGTTAGACCCAGTTCAGGTGTGAATCCCATCTCAAGATTGAGACGCGCTTTGTGCTGTCAAGGTGTGCTGATTCAGTGTGGTACTGCACTGGTGGAGCTACAAAAAGGTAGTCTGAATTCCCCTAGTAGTAATTCTGGCTGAAACTTAGGAAGTAAGGGTATCTAGAGAAGCAAAACTCTGTAAGTGGTATTTAGGGTTGCTTGTGTCCAGTTATGGAGATTGTGTTCAGGTCTCCACTTCAGACTGAAACAACCCGATAAAGTTTTCTCTCAATTTACTTATCTCGGAAACCGTATTCTTTGTCCTTTTAGAGGCAAACAGCTACAGAGATGCATGCTGTCTTTACCTTTGCAGCACTGTGATGCATAGGACACTGAGCAGCTGTAGAGCACAGAAGCAATAAGGGAACTTCATTGGGTCCAAGTTGTGCTAAACTCAGGGCAACATGCACTGTTAAGAAGCTATCACTGTACCACTCTACTTACCCTAATCGAAATTTGCTCTTGAATCTCATTCATAATTTTCCAAGTGGTGCTGGCTTTTACCGGGAACAAAGGGTCTTTTGGCAGTTCCAGTTTCTGGTAGAAATCTGGCAAGGTGACTTCTTACAGAATTGGGTTTTTTTGTGTGGGTTTTTTCGTGTTATTTCATAGGGCAGAGTGAGAATCTATCTAATGATTAGCTATGTCTATCTGTCTGAATATATCCCTAACGATAGGGATGTCTTACGAGAAGCTGTCTAAATGATAGGCTTTTTATTTGAGTTGACCAGCTTCTCCAAGATGAGATGACATTTTACAAGGGCTGAACACATTCTTTATGAGATAGTGGCTAAACACTCGATTAAAATGTTGCTCAGATAGTCACAAATAGCACTATGACCTTTTCCAGACTAAACAGATCCATGAGGATGTCCATGTCTAAATTTCAGCTTCTTTCTCCTCTTCTGTGAGAGATTTCCAAATGTGCTGCTTGTAGCCTGGTTGGTTATAACCTGTTCATTTTTGTCTCTACTGTTTCTCCAGGGCCTCCTCTGAAAGTACAGGTGTTCTCCAGATTTTTCATTTGACTTTTCAGCATTCAGTGGAAAAGCAAGACTGAAAGAAGGAAATTTTTTCCTGCTTTTCACTGCCAAGGTTACTCAAAGGTTATGTATTCAAAGGTGGCTGTGTTCTGTAACTATATCTTTGGTAGCTGTTGTTGTCAGGAAAACAGGTAAAACTGGCTAACAGTTATGACCTGCTAGAACCTTCTCATCCTGTATTTTTCCTCTCTTTTACTGACTCTGCCCTGGCATTCACATATGCCTTTATAAGGTTATAATGAAAGTCATAATGAAAATGTCATTTGGAAAACTTGCATGCAGTGTCCTTTTGGTAAGTGACTGCAGGACTGCCTGGACAAGTGGTGCCAGTGGTGGGCACGTGGCTGGAGGGGTCCCTCTGATGTAGCAGGCAGGGTGATGTGATGGTTCCTTCTTGGTGGCACCATGCTCTGAGTCAGCATGCTATTGTTGAGCAAGAGCTAATGTGGTTTCCCGTTGAAAAAACATGAATTATTTGAATGCTGATGAAATGTATTTGGTTGTCACTCAACCACAGTTTAGATGCATTGTTGGGTTTTTTTTCTCTCTACTTATTGCCAGTTTCTAATGTCTGCCTTTTAGGTTAAGGAGGAAGAAGGAGTAATTCTTCTGCTTAGTAGGACTGAGGAAAGTACCATCTTTAGAACTTATATTTCCTGAAAATATGGGGGTTCTCATTTGTAACCACTATTTTAATTCAGATACAGAGCTTCTTAGGTTGCTGTACTTCATTTGTTGCTTGCGTTATGGAAATCTACTGTACCTCGAGAATAAAAACATAATTCTACCAGTGAGTAATGCCATAGGGGTGAATCCTTAAACTTTAACTTGCAGTATCAACAATAATTAAAAGCATGACTGTGTAGACCTTCTGCTTTTTCTCTGTAAATTAAAGTGTCACACAGTTTCTTATTTAAAAATGTGTAAAACAAATGCAGACAAAAACTGACTGCTTGTGCTCACTCTCAGATTTATAAAGTTTTTAGTATTGCCAGCTTCAGATATTCAGAAAGCACAAGCTGGCCTCTTGAGACTGATAGCTGGTGTAAGGAACACAACATTTTTCGATAATGACAAGTGGGTCTTCTGGGCAGTCTCTGTCTGTGTTTTCAAGCTTATGTTCTGAAGCAAGAAGAATCAAAACTTAGCCTCGTAATTCCTCTAAAGCTGCCCTGCTTCTGACTGCAGTCTGAATGAAGCAGTTCAGTGGGACACTGACCATCACAATAACGTAAGAGTTGGCAATGTGTGAAGTAAATAGAAATTTTGACCACTGGCAGCAGTAGGGCTTGGAGCCTTTAGTTTCTGACTGAACCGTATAATCTTTCATTTCAGTTCTTCGAGTAAAAATTAATGTGCCTCTTGTTGCTGTCATTGGAGTCATAAAAGAAGTAAATGGAGTAGACTGTGTTGTCTGTTTGGTGGTTTGTTTTTTTTTTAATTTTATTTTTATTAATTCTGGTTTTATTTCTGTGATCTCAACAATATATGGGGAAGGATTTCCCAGACCTTAGGGTGTCCCCACACCTTTATGTGTTCATAGCTTAGGAGGAATCCCCGTTTTATGAGGGGAAACTGTGTCTGACTGGGATGGAGTCAATTTTCTTCATATTAGGTATGATGCTGTGTTTTAAATTTGTACCATGCTGTTAACACAATAATGTTTTAGCTGTTGCTGAGCAATATTTGCACAGTGTTGGAGCCTTCTCTGTTCCTCACTCTGCCTCCCAGTGAATAGATTGGGAGTGCACAAGAGATTGGGAGGGGACACAACTGGGCAAATGACTCAAACTGACTGGAGGGATAGTCCATACCATGTAGCATCATGTTCAGCAATGAAAAGGAAGAGGAGAGGGCTTAGGGAGATTAGCCATCTCTAGCTTGGGAACTGGGTGGGCATGGGAACTGGTCTGTGTCGGGGAGATGGTAAATTATTGCCTTTGTATCACTTATTTTGTTGTAATTCTCTCTTCTTCCATGTCTCTTTTGCTTACTAAACAATTTTTATCTTGATCTACAACTTTTCTTGGTTTTACTCTTCCTTTCCTCTTTCCCCATCTCACTGGGGATGGGGGGAAGCAAGCACTTAGCTGCCCACTGGGGTTAACCCACAGCACTCAACCCAACAAAGTCTTTCTTTGGCTATGTTCAGATACAGCTGTGTAATAGACAACATTTTTGTTTAATGCTCCTCACACTTGGTAGACTTTACGTAATAGGTCTTCAGTTAGTCCATTGGTTTGAGTTAAAATTGTTTATGCTTCAGGAAGATGTTAGGCAATAGCAAGACTTGCTGTGCTAGTCAGCACAGTGATTCTTTTGGATCATTAACTTAGATGTCAGATTTGCATGCCAGTGCATCTCTTGGGTCTACAAACTTGGGTGTAGTTGCAAAAGCCTCCAGCAGACATCCCAGTTATTTAAATGATCTACAGTTTGAAGTTTTGACTGGGAAACTCCAGTGCTGGAAAAGGATGAGAATCAGGAGGAGCTGGAAATCCTGCTGCCTCCTGATCTGAAACAGGGAGCTTAGTTTCAAAATTTCTCAGCACAGGACACATTTGAAAGTCCTTTTTAAATGCATGTTGTGATTGGGGGTCTTTTGCTGTACTGTGGGAAAAATAATACTTTAAACATCTTTTAAATACCCTTTATTTGTACTCTTAGTGGATTCCAAAGAAAAATAAGATAAAAATGTAATTCTGGGGAAAAAAAAAATCACCCGAAATAGAAGCGTAGCTTTCTTAAAAAAAACCCAAACCAAAACAAAAAACCCCTTGAAATTCAACTATAAATTAGAAAAACATTGGTTCACATATACTTGTTCATGGATAAACTGCTGTGTAGTTGAGCTATTTTGGTATTATTCTTGAGGAAAATAATTTCTCAAATCTTTTGATGCTAAAAAGTTGAAATCTGAAAGAATTACAAAAAATGTGAGATAGAATCTCTTAGCACTTGTTTTTTATTCTTTGTTCTGTTGCTGTTTTTTTCCTTTTCTTCACCTTAATAGTGCTCATACCGTGTAGTGTTAAAAAAGTCCTGCGTATGCTATGAATACACTTGATTTGCTGTCTGGAAAAATAGCATTTTTAAAGTATATACTGTATTCACAATGCTCAGTGAAGTGATGATTTAATTTGCCTGGGCCAAATGTCAAAATTATTCCTCTAGCATGACTGGTTGTCCTACATCCACCACGTAGATGGGACCTCTTTTTCTTCAATTTAGTTTATAGCCAGGATTTCATCTGTTTTTGGTGCTTCCCTGGAATTACTGAGGTGATGTTTGGATTGTAGGCATCATCACAGAGTGTTTATTTGTTTAATTTAAGAAGACATAACTTCTGACAGGGCTTTTCCCGATCAGTCTGAAGCAGTTTGGATCTGAACTCTGTGGTTGCACCTGGTTCTTCTGCTGTTGCCTCTTCAGAGTTGTGGGCTGCTGTTCTGCTGTTTGCTTAGTGCAGTTGTCAGCCTGCTGAGCGCTTTTTGTGCTTGGATAAATGCAGAGTGTCAGCCATACCTCATCATACCTCTGTATTCACAATACAGTAGTGGCTCTCAGTGTTTCAGGTTCATCATGAGGAGTACTACAGAGAAAATATGCTGGTAGTGTTTCTCAGTTTGTCTGTTACTTCATATACCTAAAAATATCTAGTTTGCTGTGTTGTGAAGAGATCTTGCAGATGTTCAGTCCTGCTTTCAGCTGGGATAATTTTCTCAATAGCTGGTGCAGTGCTGTGTTTTGAACTTAGTATGAGGATAGTATTGGTAACACACTGATGTTTTTGTTGTTGCTGAGCTGTGTTTACCTTAAGCCAGACTTTTCAGATTCTCATGCTGCCCTGTCAGCTGCAGTGGGGTGGGGGGGTGTAAGAGGCACAGGAGGCTGGGAGGGGACACAGCCAGTACACCTGACCTGAACTGGCCAGGCGGGTTTTCCGTACCATAGATTGTCATGCTGAGTATATGAATTAGGAGGGAAAACTGGCCATGGACCACTCTTCAGGAACTGGCTGGACATTGGTCAGTGGGTGAGCAATTGCACTGTGCATCACTTGTTTTCTATACTCTAGTTTTATTATTAGTAGTAGAATTAATATTTTCCCTTCCTTTTCTCTCTCCTGTTAAACTGTCTTTATCTCAACACACAAATTTTACTTTTTTTCCCGATTATCTCTCCTGTCCCACTCGAGGAGGCGGAGAGTGAGCAAAGGTCTGTGTGTTGTGTAGCTGCCTGCCAGATTAAACCACAACATTATGTTAGCAGGTTGTGAAAGGTTACAGATTTTATAGGTTTTGTTCCAGGCCTGCTAATACCTGGATAATAAGTAAATCTGTGCCTTCCTGTATGGTGAATTTATCTTATTTAACAGCATTGAGATTTGTGAGATTCATGCACAGTTTTACAGGTAATGGAAATATCTTTTAGTCATAAAATCAATCTGCAGGGAATGATTCTACACAAGGCTTTAGCATTGGGTATTCCTCTCTGTTTTTAATGTGCTGTTTTCTCAACATACCTGTAGCTGTTTCTTCTCTTGTGTTTGTTTCTATTATCTAGCTACTTAATCATGTGATTAGTTTTATGTAATGAACCTGATTTTACATTTTTAATGATGAAATATTTTTTCATTAACTTGCAGTTGATGCTGGTTTCAACCTTTGTTTTCTTTGGACACTTTCTATATTCATTTTAATAACTGTTTAAAGTCTGATCCAGGGTCCTCATGCACTATAAATATACTGCAGTACCATATATCCATGCAGTAATTAAGTTTCTAAGCAGTTTTGTATACATTGGATTATTGAATGTCTAGACAGAGGAGCTGGACAACAAAGTCATAAGTAAAGAGCAAGTAAATAAATTTTGTGTTTAATTAATTGAAATGCATAGCTTCATGTATTACTTAAGCATATGAATGATGTTTGTTCTCCTGCATTTAGTGTGTGTGCACACATTGAAATAATTTTGAATCTTAATTTAAAAGATACAGTTTAAGACCTGAGGAGAAAAACTGAAAAAAATGCATACCTATGGTATATCTGGTTAGCTGAGATTAATTAAAAAAGATGGGAAGTTGAGGAGGCATCAAGAGCAAAGGTGAGCCTATCACCTGAGCTGTATTTTACTATTCCAATTGAAGCAAACAAAGATGCGCTCTTTTGTCTTTCTTTTCAAATATGCAGAAACAAAGGTGAAAATTTAGGTCGATTTTAGGGATAGAAGTGTCTCATAAATCAATGCTTTTATTTGATTAATTTTTTTTTTGCTCTTCATTAGCATGAATCCCATGGAACATGCACAGAGTATGAAGCAGGCCGGAAACCAGGCTTTTAAAAATGGAAATTACTCTTTGGCCATCAGAAAGTATGATGAAGCTCTACAAACACTTCATTTTTTGATGCAATGGGTCCCGTAAGTATTCTTGAATTATAACATGTAAACCATAAGACAAGCCTGAAATGTGTACAGTTGTACAGTTAATTCAAAACTCTATTTCTTGGCCTGACACCTGATTTTCTTGTATATTTTGTCATACTCTTTAGTGTATCAGTTTTATAGTTAAAGAGGAATTGCTGTTCCTTCCATATATGTGGGAGATTAATTAGTGACTTTAATCTGAATACTTTTCCATCAGTTATTAGTGTAATTAAAGCTCAAATTAATTTTCCATAAATTGGATGACATGTTGTGGATTAATCTTCCTGGGATTTTGCCATGTCTTGGTCATGTTTGTGGCCTGTGGTTCTGTGGGTCGTCTGATTATCTGTAAAACGATTCATGCAAGTTACTTTGTTCTTGTTATTTGGTCTTTCTTAGTATTTTCAGGTATGTTAAAAGATAATTTTTCAGCAGATTTCTTTGGGTATTTCTTTCCAGATGTTAAGTGGTTTTTTTTAACAGTTAACATCAGTTGCTAATATTACTAGTGATGAAATATTTGAGTGTTATGTTAACTATTAAATATTCATTACTACAGTATATTAACACTGCTGTTAACCTAATTTAACACCAGCCATTCATTTAGTTTGGCTGTTAACTGTTTAGACTAAGCAGTAAGGTAAGTCTGGAGCATTTGTAGGGAATGGGATGGAACGAGGACAGAGCTGAGCAGGCTCCTTTCAGTGCCTGTTCCTTACTGTCAGTGTGCCTTCATCATACACAGGGATCTGGTCCCAAATATCTCCATTACCATTGGCATGGGATTGCGTCAGGATTTGCTCGCATGCAGGAGTGTGCTCTGAACACATTCAGTGTGTTGAAACAACTTATTTGAGTGTGAATTAGTAGCTAGGAAGAACATGAAGGATGTAGCTCTGTGGCACATACTATCTGTTTGAGCACAGGCAAGGCAGGCTTTCCAGGCTCACCAGCACCCTGTGGGCTATGGTTTGTGTGCATCTTTTTCCAGAAACTCTCTTGCATTCAGTAGATGCTTTATATACTTGAGTATATAGAGTTCTCTTAAAATACATTTCTTTATTTCTTAGCTGATGTGGATTTTTCTGTTGACTTCATCAACTGGTGATACAGTAAAATGCACTGAGGTTGTTTTTTGGTGACCATAATGTGTTTAGCATTGTTTCCGTCTCACATTTATGTGTTCCATTCACGTGTTTTCTCCCATTCTTGGCTGCTGACTTTCACTGAGCTATATGTAGGTGAATTGAGATTGTCTGAACTCTTTCTAAATTGCCATACTGCATTATTCCACTGGGTTGGCTTTCTGCTTCAGAAGAGACCAGGTTATCACTAAGGTATCATTTAGGATGTCTCTAAGAGATTTTATAGACAATGTTCCAATGATCTTTATTTTCTACAACTACATTTTTTACCTCTAATTTTGTTAGGTGGGTGATATGTATATTGTTTTCATTTTCCCATATGGCTAACTGTAAAATATGATCCTTTTTCAAGCGAATAAACAGTAATGCTAAAAACATATTTTTAGGTGTTCCCGGGACATAGCTGTGTTGATGTGCAACAAATCAACAGCCTTGTACTATCTGGGTAAATGGAATGAAGCAGCATTTTTAGCCTACCAGAGCTTACAGTGGGATCCAGAGTATGTTAAGGTATTCAGATGTTTAAGCTGATGGGTTTTGCATGCCTTCCTTACTTTTTTCCTTTTTTAAAGTGTCATAGTCTTGTTTTTATTGTGTTTTGGCTTTGAGGTATGATAGGCAAATATAACATGAAATTCCAGAATCAATGTTTGATTCTATACATAAGCATCAGATTTACTACTGTAATAGTACTTTTAATAAAATAAAGCAGATCTTTTTGCACCAGGAGTTGCTGGTTGTCCCTGGGTCCCAACAAGTGAAGCACCAATGCTTTCAAGGAATATAACAATTTTATTAGTATCCCAAACAACGTGATAGGAAATGATAAAAGATGAAAATCTTACGTGACCTTGTGATGCTTGAAACCTGACCTGACACTAGCTGCGTGTCTGGTCAGGCCATGTGGAGATCTTGTCTGTGGTGAAGTTCACCATCTCTGTGCTCGCTTGTGGTCTTACAGAGCCTGGCTTACAGTACAGATGACAGCACTCAGCTCTGGGATGGGGACTTAGCTTTGAAGGCTCTCTTGGGCAGTATGTGCTAATATTCTTTTATGTGTTAATAAGTCTGCAGTTCCTGGGAACAGTACATGGTGATCAAGGTCATAGTGTATTTCCAGTGGACAGAACAATACACTGCTCTTAGCTTGTGATTAAGTACACATTGACTCAAATAGTCATCTGCTATGAATAAAGAGCAGTTGTACAGTATTTATGATATGGAGGCATACTCTTGGATTGGCTTCTTTGTGATAGTCTTCTGGTCTGACTACTACAGACTCCCGGAGACTTCTGTAGAAGATATTTCATTCAGATATGGTAAAATTGCACAAAAAAATGCCCATTTAACTTGCACTGCAGCATGCCAATTTATGTAATTTGAACAAATTAACTCCACTGTGACTGAGCTGGTACAGCCTAATTCAGTGGTGAATATAAACATCTTCAGGTGCCATTGGCTGAAAAATATATGCATTGTGGCAAATACGGCAAAATACAGTGATGTGGGGACATAATTATATATTCTGGACTTTGTGACAAAAAAAAACCTTGTCCAGAGGAGGTTAAAATACAGTTGCTAAAAGTGTATCTTTCATCCTGTAGTTATTTTCCAAGTTTTGTGTTCCAGCCTTTATCGCTCTTAGTATCTGTGATGATATCAGTAGCATATTGTGAACTTCAAGGGATTAGAATAGAATAGTTGATTGCACTTTTTTGTTTTTATCTGTGTATAAGAAGCTGTAGAAATAGTACAACATGTCATTTTATAATAGAGAATTTAGAAAAAAATTGCAACATTTTGTTTTGTAGTAAAGATCTCTGAATATTTTCCCAACAATTGTCTTTTGTTCTCCTTTTTTTTCAGGCTTATTATAGAGCTGGCCAGTCATTCATCATGTTATCAAACTCTTACAAGGCAGTTTCTATGTTTCATAAAGGTTTGGTTCTCCTGAATTCTTCTGGAGATCGAACTCAAATTGCTGATTTTGTAGCAGGAATCTTCATAAGTGTCAATGGTAAGCTCAAATTAAGATCTTAATTTTTCTAAGAACCTTTCAGTAGTGATGACAACGCAAATCCTTGACAGGATGTCTTTCATGAGATCATTCCTTTGGTCTTTCAGTGCCTCAGGTCTGTTTGAGGGTTACGAATATGTTGAGGATGTGCTGAACTTGGTCCAGTTTGTATACAGCAGATGCCAACAATTGCAAAACACTGTGCAGGGGGTAGCGTTGTCTCACAGGTGTTGCCTAAAATTGACTCTTAAAAGAAACCTCTGAGACACAATTTATGAGTTTTAGAAGCCAGGCATTGTTTATTACAATGCACAGCATACCAGGTACCCTGGGAATCAGTTCGCTTAAAGTGCACACAGAGCTATCTTTGCTACAGCTGATATGTTGGCATTATATGATTATTCATTTTTCATTCCCTGCCTTCCTGTTATACATTCATGACATTGCCCAACACTTTCTAGCGTATATACATATCCCTACAAGGTCTCCGAGGGGCTTCACTGGGGGTCTCTAGTGGTTGTCTGTGTCTCAAGTCCCTAAAGTTCGAAATGATTGCCTTATGACCTTCTTTAAGACAATACCTTTGGTTATATATCAACCCAGTGCTGCCTGTTCGACTGCTTCAGTTCCCTTCTTCATTGTTTCCTCACCTTGCTTGATTGGTCCCTTTAAATCACTTGGCTCAACGATATGTAGTTTTTGTGGTACATTCCACTGCAAAAACTATTAGTTCTTGTTACATCTCAAATCTCAGATATCACAGGAACATGTCAATTGTGAAGTAGTTAGAAAAGGTCAAAATTCAGGGGCAGGGAAACAAGACAGGAAATTTGGAGCACCAGACCCCTGAGGCATTTAGTGAATTTTGTCCAGACCACTCTGCTTTTCTTTTAGCTAGATATATTTGAAAATAATTAGAAGATATGCAGTTTAAACTTGAGTTTTCAGTGCAGTGTATTCCAGTGTGGGGGACTTCCTGTGCCACTGTGTGGGTTTTTTTTGAGCTATGTCCACCCTGTGTCTCCTTGCCATCTCCTCAGTCTCTCCTCCTCTGCTTGCTTTTTTGTCTGTTCAACAGACTTTGTCTAATGGGCCTGCAAGCATGCCAGGAGATTTAGGGTTGTGCCCCTACTGCCTTTCCTTGAGCTTGTAGCCATGTGTTTAGGACCTTGATTATTTTTAGCAGCATCCATAGCTCATTGACCCACAAGTAGAAGAACTGCCACGAGGTTCACAAAGTCTTGGGGTTTTGAGGTGTTTCTTGAGGGCAGGGATTAATTTTTTTCTCTTTGTTTAGTGAAGTCTGGCCACTGATAACAGGATGCTGTATCATTTGGGTGATCAGGGTTATTTAATCCCCCATTTGGCATTCCCTTGGGTATTAATCAGTGCTAAAATCGTCACTGTGCAATGACATAGTTTAGTTGGAGTCTCCAACTTTTGAAGTGCTCTGTATACCCAATAGTTTTCTCAATTGCTTATGCTTGCAGATGAACGAATCTTTCCACCAACTTTTCCCCCTGCATATGAATATGTTTTCAGTGCAAGATTTGATGCACTGGTTTGGCAAGCGGTGATAGAAAGGCTGGCCCAGAAAGGGAAGTGGAGGGTAAGTCTGTCACCGTGTCACCTCCCTCTGTGTGGTGGGTGCTCGTCTTACCTCTTCAACATAAGCTTATGTTACCTTTGAAAGCCAAAACAGTAAGTATATGTTGCTGCCTGGTTCAAATGTCTTGATTCTTATGACTTGAAAAATGCTTTTAGTGGTAAATAATTTCTGAAATTCATTTCTGGAAGGGATGCAATGGGCATGAAATCCTGCTTGGCTCTTGCTGTTGTCTGTCTTATGGTGCCATCTAGAGTCATTATTCTTGAAATTTGAGAGGGGGAAAAACCCACAAGAGTATTTGTAGCCCCTTTTCCTTTTGGGTCACAAGTAGGATTTTTGAAATTGTCTGTGAAAGACCCACAAACAAGGAGCATCTTGGTGGAAGTACATGGTTGTTAAACAAAACCAGATCATTTAGAAAAGTCCGAAGGCGAATCATCTGAAATTATTTTAATCCTATTTTCTCTAGAGACTATGGAAAAAATTGATCATTGTCACAATTGTACCTGTATTGGATGTTGATGGTGAGGTGCTGGCAGCCCAGGCTGCAGGGCCCTGGTGAGGAGCGACCAGGGCTGCCCTGCTTCCAGCCACTCCAATGGCCCTATTCCAGGGCATGGTTGAGCCCTGCAGCCAAGGTGGAGGTGGCACAGGGAAAGTGTGTTTTAAGAAAGGCAAATACTTGCCTGGCAGAGTGAGGGGGAAAGAGTGAGAGAAACAGCCCTGCAAGAACCAGAGGTGGAGAAGGAGGGGGAGGAAAACTTTCATTGGTCATATTCCACTGTGTGTTACATTAATTCAGTTGAAAATTAGAAGAGGAGATTCAGTAATCTCTTAAAATATTACAAAAAGATCCGAAATGTTGTTAGCCAGTGTTTGCTTCCCTGCAAGATCTGATGATGCAGAGTTTCTAAGTGTGCTTATAAGATCACTAATGTGGGGTTTTTTTTCAGTCTTGTCTGTTGTTGCTGTCTGAGAAGGAAAAGTTGCCCAGTAATCTCAGAGTCAACCAGGTATCTCTGAAGAATCTCTTTGAGGTAAAGTAGTATTCTCTCTTTTTTCCTTGTGTCTGTATCTTTTCTTTCTTTTTAGTTTAGTGAGAGATTTTCCATCTTGTGTGCAAGAAAAATAAAATGAAAAATATATGGATGTTATATTATCATGCTAAATATTTTGTTTCTTTTCCTTTGAAAATTTTAAAACCTCCAGCTTGGTTAATTTCTGTATGTAATTTACTATTTCCTTTTATTTGATCAAAAGAAGACATTTTTCTCTCAAATACAGCAAGATATCTATGTCACACTTCTAACTTGACAATTTAATACTGAAAGATGTCTGATATCAGTTAAATTGGGTATGCTTTCCAATGAGAGGAACTTAGGATATGGGCTAGGATATTTTTGTACTTTGCTAGCCTGTCTCTGGACTGCTTCATGGTATTGAGTATAATCACAGGGAGTTGAGCTGGGTGCAGTGCTGGAATTTTTCTTTCCCTCAACACACAACATTTTTGGTAGGATGCTTTACATCTATGTAGCAACTGCTAAACTTTCTCTGTAAAGGCTTTGACACTTCTCAGATTATTTAGAGGATTTTGACAAGGTGGAAGCATGTAGTCATAGACCAAGTAGCCACAATTCCTGATACCTTTCGCAGAGATGATGGCATCTGCAGACAGCAGAACTTGATCCCCATGATGCTCTCCTGAAACTTACTCTTTTCTTTATATTGTGATTCCTCATGTTCTGCAGCATTTGGGAACGTCCAAACTTTCTGTGCTGGCAGGATAAAATAAAAGTTAACCAGCAGGGGGAATGAACTCAACTCAAAGGAGAGATTATAAGTCAGAATAACAATTTATTAAAATAATACAGTAAGTACAATAATACAAACAAACAATTGGTCTCAACCCACAAAAACCCAAATGTATAACCCAGTGCCCTGGGGCATGAACAAAGTGGTGTTCCTTGGGCCCTGTTTGAGTCCAAAGTAAAGGGAGAGGGGAAGAACCTGCTGGTGGGAGAGCTGCTGCAGTCTGGCCAGAACTGGTGATCGCAGTCCAGTGGTGGTCTAAGTCTGGTTGAGAGCGATGAGATGCAGCCGTCCTCTGGATCCCACGAGTGGGTTGAAAAATGTTCCAAAACTCCAAGATTATATATCCTCCAGTTCAGGCAGGAATGTTCAGTGCTCCCCTCAGGGCGGGGAGTTCCACAAAGGGTGTGAGGACAGAAACATCTTCCTATCTCACAGGCCTCTTAACACCTAGTTTATAGCCTGAGGAGTCAGGCTCTATGGGCAGAAGGTGCGAATAGTCTATTGACAACAATAGTCTAGTTTCTGGGAAATGACATGGAAGGCTATAGAATACAGTTTTGGGTTACACCCACCATGATGAACTGATCTCAGCTGTCCTAACTAGGACAAGCTGTCACAAACTGCCATGCTCACACAAACTTACTGCTGGATGACTGTACCTGCCTGGTGTCCATGCCACTGGTACACCCCAGAGGCTCTGCCCACCTTGCTGTGTGACTAGGTGGCCTTGGAGAGTTTGCTGCTGCTCACCCCTGGCTTTGTGCACAGGTATTCCATCAAAATGCCTTAAGTGCACTAAGGGGTGAGCAGCCATGGCTTCTGCTACCTTGGGAACCAAGGTGTGGCTGGGGGCTGACTGTGAGCCAGGAGCTGCTGGGAGTTCACCAGCTCTGCAACTCAGGAACAGCCAGTGTCCATAGCAGTGACATATCAGCTTTCTAAAGGCATCTCACAAAGCATGTGCCTCTCACCACACAGTGGTTGCCCAGCCTATTTCAGTTGCAGTTAAGTAAAACATTTCTTACAGACTACTAAAAAATTCTTTTCTGTATAAGCATTTTTTGGGTTTATTCTTTCATTTCTTGGTGTGTATGTTAATTAAGTATAGTTCTGTTGTAGGTAACCTACTTTTAAAAGATATGGTTGCACATTCATTGAGAAATTCCTTAGGCTTTATCATGGAATCATAGAATGATTTGGGTTGAAAGGGTCATTAAAGATCATCTGGTTCCAAACTGCCATGGTCAGGGTCACCTTCCACTAGACCAGTTTGCTCAAAGTCCTGTCCAATCTGGCTTTGAACACTGCCAGGAATGGGACATCCACAGCTTCTCTGGGCAGCCTGTTCCAGTGCCTCACTGCATCACAGTAAAGAATTTCTGGATTTCTTACAGCACTGTGATTTTCCTGACAGAAACTTTAGAAGATGTTAGCTGTAGGCTACTCAGTACCTTTGCTTGGCATTTACTGGTTGGCAAATTAAGGTTTAAGGCATATTGATGGAATATGCCAGAATTTGCCGTTTGGCTGTTACGGTGCTGGTGGTACTTCTGTCAAAATAATTTCAAATTGGGGCTATTTCAGTTAGGTGCCTGACAGAGTGAGCAGAAGCAATTCTGAAAAATAAGGGCAGTGTAAAGGATATAAATCAACATCTCTCATAGGCTTATTTTTAGTGACAGCAGAAGAGTTAGTGGATGGATATATACAAGCATGTCTTAGGTATCATTAGCCAGAGGTGTGCTGTGTTAGTGCCAACAGAGTAACTACTCACACTGGCAGTAAAGCATGGCAACACAATAGAAGATGCATGTAGAGTGTCTTAGTAAAATATTTTCCTTCCTAGGCAAGCAAAGCAAAATACTTCGAGAGAGGAGGAGAAACATGGGTTGCCTTTACAAAATAGCATGTCCTTTGTTGTTGAATTGACCCCACAAGTCTTACCTATTCTAGTGGGCTTGTTGTACACATGGAAGACTGAAAGAATCGAGATGAAAAATCTCTAAGCAGTGCTTCTCTTTTGTGAAAATTAGAAAATGTGGCTTTCTGAGAACTCAGACTTCCCCTGCTGCCACTACAATCTCCCTGTAATTTGTCGTATTTTGATTTTTTTTTAACTGTTCACAAACAGTAATTCTTGCCAGTCAAAATTTGGCATGAGGTATGAAAAAAAAAAAGATTTATTTGTGGATGTTGAAAGCATGTGTGAAGACTACTATTTAAAAAGATGACAGGCACAAATGCAGAAATTATGTCTGAACACTGTTTCCGACCACCTCTTCATGTCCTGATCCTTCTGGCATATTGTCTCAATTTCCATCTGACCCTCCTCTGGACACCTCCAGAGTACCCTATATTGCTGTGCCCCTTGTAGACTATGCTTTATGTTCATTAAGTCCTTGCTAGAACATCTGTTTTCAGTTCAGCTGTCTTCTGCTCAGGCTGTGTGCTTTCACAGAATCCTAGAATCCTCAAGGTTGGAAGAGACCTTCAAGATCAACTCAGCACAACCAGAATCACCCCTAAACCATTTCCCAAGTGCCATACCCGGATGCCTCTTGAACACTTTCACCTCCCTGGGCAACTTATTCCAATGCCTGACCACTCTTTCAGTGAAATTTTTTTTTCCTAGTATCTAGTCTGAACCTCCCTTGGTGCAACTTGAGGCTGTTTTCTCTCCTTTCACTTGGGACACAGCAGAAGAGACCAACCTCCATCTTGCTACAACCTCCCTTCATATGGTTGTAGAGAGCAATGAGGTCCCTCGTGAGCCTTGTTTTCTCCAGGCTAAACAACCCCAGCTCCTTCAGCTGCTCCTCATCACACTTGTGCTCCACACGCTGCCCCAGCTCCATTGCCCTTCTCTGGATATGCTCCTGCAGCTCAATGTCCTTCTTGTAGTGAGAGTTTCAAAACTGAACACAGGATTCAAGGCGCAGCCTCACCAGTGCCAAGCACAGTGAGACAATCACTTCCCTAGTCCTGCTGGCCACACTATTTCTGGCATCAACCTGTCGGAGCGAGTCCAGAAGAGGGACACCCAAAATGATTAGAGGAATGGAGCACCTCTGCTATGAGGAAAGGCTGAGAGAATTGAGATTGTTCAGCCTGGAAAAGAGAAGACTTTGGGTTGATCTAATTGCAGCCTTCCAATACCTGAAGGGAGCCTACAGGAGAGATGGAGAGAGGCTTTTGCAAGAGCGTGTAGTGACAGGACAAGGGGGAATGGCTGCAGACTGAAAAGGAGTAGGTTTACATTAGATACCAGGAAGAAATTCTTTACTCAGAGGGTGGTCAAGCACTGGAACAGGTTGCCAGGAGGAGTTGTGGATGCCCCATCCCTGGAGGCATTCAAGGCAAGGTTGAATGGAACTGTGAGCAACCTGGTCTAGTGAAAGGTGATCCTGCCTATTGGGGGTTGGAACTAGATGATCTTTATTGTCCCTTCTGACCCAAGCCATGCTATGAAAGTCTATGAAATATTTTCATTTTACAATGGATATAGCTTGTTATTGTTCCACTGAATCTTGTCATAAAAACATGGAAATAGAATTAAAAAGGAAATACCTTTTGTGTATGTAAAAATAATGTGTTGTAATTGTTCTCTTTGTTGTCAGACTTCTGAGTTGTATGGTCGTGGTGAGAAGGTGCAAGGACTAGTGGAGTTAGTCAAGTGGCTAATTTCCATTGGGGCAAAAGCTGAATCCATTGGAGTGTATCCGCTGCATGCTGTTATCAGACTGTGTATCAAAGCAAGTGAGTGACATCTGCAGCTAAAATAAACCAGTGGTGGCTTTCCTTAGAGAACTGACACTTAGAGCTTTTTTAAATTAAAAAAAAATTCACAACAACTCAGGTCAGATTATTAAGTATAATCTTGCATGTGCCAGTAAAGCACTATTTTAGAAATGTTTTAAACACTCTCTTTGATCATCTTTGCCTGATAGTGGTGGAAACCTATTATAGTTGTTCTCTTCTGTGATTTGAAGCAAAAGTGTAGTTTGATATGGGTCTTTTGTAACCAGAATATATAAACTTTGACAAAAGAACAGTGTTTCGTCCTGCCATCTCAGTGTGGAGCAGCAGTTTCTATGTCTGTGAAAGGGTCATGAGTCAACCTTAGATTTGCATCTTGCCATTTCATAGGAGAAAAAAACGCTAATCTATTTATGTGTGTTTTTCTGTTATTTCAGCAAATAACCATCTCTTCAGGTGGTTACTGACTCAGAGGCCAGACTTGAAGGATAGGATCAACCAGCAAGACAGAGATGGACATACCCTCCTGCATATTGTGGCCTCTTCCAATGAATATTCCCAGAAAAGCAGTAAGTACAATTTTTTTGTTTGTGTGCGTGTGTTGCTCTGTTTTCATATTAAACAATCAATAATGGAAGAAAGTTTCAGACCTCGGTGTTTACTGTTTCATGCGAAGGAAGAAAATGAGAAGGTATCTGAAGGTAGACTGTGTAATAACAAGTAATATTTAAACATTTCAACAATTCCTTTTCGAAATTGTGTACCTGATGTCTGACAGTTTCCTTTGCTCTTTGGTTTGACTGATTAGGATTTTCCCACAAGTATGCTGCAGTTTTTAGAATCTTAGAAGTTACCTTTTAAAGTTTGATGTGTCCTTAAAATAGGTGAAAATTTAAGACCGAGTAGTAGCGTACATTGTCAGAGGAGGAAAACAGGATGCTTTCCTTCACATTTTCTGTGGGATTTCTTTTATGTTAACCTGGCTTTTTTCCTTGTATTTTTTACTCTGCTCACTAGGTGGCAACGGGAAACAAACATCAATGCCAAGATAACACCAGACTTGTGGGTCATTGCATGCAGTGACATTCTGGTGGTTTGCTTTAATAGTGTGAATGAAATGTGCACAACTTATATCTAAATAATTTCATTTTCTGGAAAGGTGTAACACATCTTTTGCAGCAGTTCCATCTGCTGCTAAATGACTTACACATTTGTAGAAGAGACTGCATATCTGTATAAATTTATTTTTTCCTTAAATTAAGGTTTATTTAATAATATTCATATAGTATTTATTATAGGGAGATTATATATGTTAATATGTATTTATTAAAATTTATTTCTTTTTAGCTATTCATTCTGAACATTATATATCATAGAATCACTGAGGTTGAAAAAGACCTCCAAGATCTTCAGGTCCTGTGGTGGTGTGCCAGGGGTGGTGGTCTAACACTTATTTGCTCACCGTTGCTCAGTTTTCTCCTGCATGACTTGGTGATTTGGTGCTCCTGTGCTCTCCCAACTGTTCTGAGGGCATGACTACTAGCAAATGTGCCTCTTTGAGGCAAGAGAAGTACAGGCAGCTGTAAAGCTTCCCCTAGTAGTACAGTGTGGCATACTAAGAAGTGAGCTTGTAGTCTTCCAGAATATTAGGTATGATGTCAAGGCTTTAAATCACCATCATATTTATTGTGCTTATGTGTAATCTGTAATACTTGTAGTGAAATGCTACAGAGGATAGCAGTTTCTGTTGAAGACAATTATACTTTTAGTCAAAGTAGACATCTTAGTTACAAAGTTTATTTCCAAGAAAATCGTGGTTTATGTTTCACAGGAAAGAAACTCAGTGCCTACCTGTGTATATTTATGCCTGAATGTGTGAAATATTCTGGTTTATCAAGTCACCTTCCAATGCCTCATTCTTATGACACTGGAAAAATTGAAATCTTTTAAATTAAAAATAGGCTAGAAATTTTGCCAGGAAATTAAAAATAAAAAGGAAAACAGAACAAGACCCCTGAACAATGTGAATTATTCTTCCTCTAATTTTTATTCATGTGTTTTCTTAGGCCAAACAGAAGATGTGATCATGCTCCTGAATTTTGGGGTTGATCCCACTTTTCCAGATGCGCGGTCAAGATATGTCATAGATATCTTGAAAAAGAACAAAAACTTTGATGCTGTAAGACAAGTCAGCAAGCACATTGAGAAACACACTTCCTCTGAGAAACAGACAGGTACTACAGGCACTATGTGCTTTTCCTGTTTTAAAATTATATCCTTTAGGTACAAAATTGTTTTATTTTGATTTGGTAATAGTGGGTGGGTTTTATGTAACTTCTCCTACGAGTTGTCACCGTGATCTCCTACCAGTCAAAAGTGAATATTTTGTCCTTGCCTGAAGGCAATTGCTGTCTAACTGTTCAGATCAAACTTGGCATAAAGCAAAGTTTTTAGGTTCCATCTCAGTTTTCATGTGTGCGTTGCATGTAAGTTTACTGGAAAACTGGGTTTCATTGTGCTTGCATCTTAGGGCTCCTGGCAGACAAATTCCCACAGTTTCTTTTTCTTTGCTGCGGAGATCTCTGCTCTGGAGAAGGTTTTAGCGTGGTGGTTCTCGGTTAGGGGTTAACACCAATACCCATGTGGCAGTAATCACTTTGGTTGGTGTTTCAGGTAGCTCAGCCTGTCTTTTGTGACCAGATTTTGGGTGGGGTTTTTTTGCAATGCACAACCTGCGAGAGTTTTCCATGCTTACTGCAAATGAGAGGCTGGAGAATAAACCCCACCTTTATAGCTAACAGTCTGAGGTTAGTCTCTTTTGCTAAAAAGATGACTAACCTTATCTGTCTCTTTTGTCCTATGGGGTAAAGCTACTGTTTTGTTTGGTCTTTGATGTAGCTAAATTCCTCAAACCTTTTAGGAAATCCAGGCCAAGTATTTCAGTGTTTATTTAAGGGCATTTATTGGGACATCATTTAAAATCTGCTATTACCCATTACATAAGTATCTCTTAATCTTAATCTTGTAGATATCATTTTGGTCTGATGGAATTTTTTGGTTTTGTTTTTTTCTTCTAAGAGGACAAATTATTTTATGGCTGTATTTTGTAAATGACGCTGAGGAATCAGACAAGCTCAGGTCATCTGACTAAAACTGTATACTGAAAACATTACTGGGTTTAGTCATCCACTCTAAATTCCGAACAGTGATATAATTGTGAGGCAGCGTTTTCCTGCTTTTATACAGATCAACTTTAAAACTATTAGTTTTCAGTCTAGGGTATTATGGTAAAGAGTGTCATAGTTTTACCTCAGCTGGCAACTAAGTACCATTCAGCTGCTTGCTCACTTCGCCCTCTCTCCCATGGTGCATTGAGATAAGAACAGTTCAATAATTGAAAGAAAGTAAATTAGTAGTAGTAGTATTAAAAATGATGACAAGGAGAAAGGAGTAAAACACAAGAAACACAAGTGTTGCACAGTACAATTGCTCACACCCCGCTAACCGATGCCCAGCCTGTCCCCAAGCAGTGATGGGCCCCTCATAGCCAATTCCCCCCAGTTTATGTACTGAACATGACATTGTGTGGGGTATGGAATATTCCTGTGGCCAGTTCAGGTCAGCTGTCCTGGCCGTGTTCCCTCCAGTCTTCTTGTGCACCTGTTCAATGGCAGAGCATGGGACACTGAGAAGGCTTTGTTACAGGGTAAGCACTGCTCACAGCCAAAACATCAGTGTGTTATCAACCTTATCCTCATCCTATATCCAAAGCATGGCACTGTACCAGCTACTAAGAAGAAAAATAACACCGTCCCAGGCAAAGCCAGGACAAGAGTGTATTGGATGAAAGTATCAAATATACTTTGGGATGAGAAATCCATCACAGGACTGGCATTGGCAGTAAGTTTCAGCCGTCTGATTTTAATCTGCCACTACAGGTTTCTTAGAGCCCTGGGATGTAATGCTTTGCAGTCTTGCCCTGAAAACATGCCATCAAGGAAATGGGTTTTCAATTTCTGTAATGTTTTGCAGGGGGGAAAGAAAGTGCCATAGCTGCTACAGATTCTCTCCGGGATGTTGTGGAACAGTTTGTCCAGTTCTACAGGTTTGAAAATGGAGCACATAATAAAAATGTATTGAAGGAAGGTGCTGTTAAGCGATTTCTGAAACTGCTGTCTTCTTTGGAAGGTACAGTGAGTTCACATTTCTGCCTTTCACAAAACTTAATTGCTGTGAAAAATGTGTTTGATGCTAACACATGCCTTTTGCCCTTTTACCCTTCCTTCTCTTCTCTGTTTCTGCAGCTGTTATTACTGGAATGATGTGCTTTTAATTATATTTACAGTTGGTTTTTTGCACTTAGAATCACTGGAATGTGCACAAAAATTCAGCATGGTGCATCGAAATGTTCAAACTTACTTGGTTGACAACATAAGGATGGAAAGATGCATTTTGTTGTTCTTTGCTTTGAATTTAATGAATTAATTATTCTGAAACTAGTTTACAGTGAAATGGATGTCATAAGACTTTGAGTGAGTTGTGTTGGTTTGACTGTCTTGCAGAAATCCCTGAAGAAATCCCATGCAACATCTCCCATGCCTGTGCTAACAGCTTCATAAAACAGTTGCTGGAGAAGCAAATGTGGCATAAAGTTTTGCTGCTACTAACAGGGAAAGCCAATGGAGAAAAGCCAGCCGGTGGAGGACTCTTCAAAAACTGCAGTCTTCCAGATGTTGACATCGGCAACATTATCCAACAGTGTGAAAGATCGGATACGCAAGTGCACCTCATAAGATGCTTACTTGAACTGGGAGGTGAAAACCAGTGCAATATTAATGTACTATAAAAGATCTAGTGTGTTATTTGACATGTTGGGAGCAACATTAGGTCTCAGAAATACCAACATGTGGTTTTTTTCGCGACTCTGCGTAAGTGCAGCAGTACATTGGAGTACTGTGCATTGGCTACATCTGCCGTATGGGAAGCTAGTAAGGCTGCATGGGTAGAAGATGTTAGTCAAATGAAATTGGTTTGTTAGGGTCGGTAAAAGGTCAAAGATTATTGTTGCTCCTTTGCTTGTAGTTTCTTTTGATTTCTTGATTTCTCTGTCTTCAGCCACAATATTGTCCTGGTAGAAACTGTTAGCTACAGTCTCTGATTCAGTCTGCTGTTGCAAGTAACTGACTACTTCATTGGTTTCAAAGGCATGACCACATGTCTTTCTTTTTTTAACTAGTGTAGACATCATCATTCTTCTTGTTTTGCATGAGGTTATTCCTAGGATTACTCTGTCATTTTTCACTGAATCTTATAGCTTGATGCTAACTTTAAGTTATGGACACATAGTCCTGATGAAGCCTTGTGAATGCCAGAGGTGCAAGGATGCTTCTTATTTCAGTCAGTGACTGACTGGCTTGAAGAAGATATGTTCTGGCCTTTATGTCTTCCTATCACAACAGGAGAACTGGTTGCTCAGCTTAATGGGAAGAGGAGATTATGAAGGTTTTTCTTTGTCAAAAAATGTTTAACAGATACATGTTAAAAACTAACAGAAAACCTCAAACTGTCACCTGCTTGGCAATCAGCATATGCATGCCTTCATCTGTTCAGAACTTTCTGTAATTAGCAGATCTGGCATATCAGATTTAACCCCTGATATTTTCCTGTCCTTCACTCCAGCTTTGCCAGATGGGATTGCAACCAGCTCTGAAATTCCACTGCAAATATGCCTCAAAAAGAACTATTTTGAACTGGTGTATTTGCTGCTGACCAAAGGTGCAGATCCTCAGAATCTCTCTGTTACACAAGGAGATACTCCTTTGCATGCTGCAGTTTCCATCTGTTTCAATAATAGAGGTAAGGCTTTTGCTGTTGTAGACATCCCCATTTCTTACCTATCCAGCCCACTGCTGCTGTTTACTGATGTGCTAGCAGAGCCAGGAGATCAGAATGTCTGACTGTCTCACTCAGCCCCCAAAGTTTGCAGGCCAGAGGATACACACCAGTCTTTGTTAAGCTGATGTGTTCTGCTCTCTGGTTCCAGTGTCTGGGACTATGAGGAGAGGTAATGGCAGCTCAGGTGACATGGTGGAATCAAACAACTGCAATGTCTCTGTCAGTTACTATTTTGTGAATATACTTGTGTTTAATCAAGAAAGGAAGGCTCCTCTTTGAAACCCTGTAAAATGTGGACTAGGTGGGAATGAAGTAAACTGGAAGTATCTAGGAAGAAACAAAGGTTTTTGTTCAGTCATAAATCAGCAAAGTGTTGTTTAGGGGAGAACTGACTGAAAGGACTCTAGGGCTTACATAAAAATACAAGAAAGTAAGATAAACTGTCAAATTAAGCCCCGAAGTCAGGTTTGATTTTAAATTAAGAAAAAAATGCATTTTTTGAGGTGGAGAATGAAAATAATTAAAAATACTGGATTTATTAATTTTTAAACACATTTCAGTGAATGGGTTTAGAGAGATTAAAAGCATAGCTACTGCCAGTTGTAAATTTTAAATCAAAAGATTAAGAAGTTCAATGAGAATATCTTAAGTATTTCTCACTGTGTAAATTTTTTAAGGTGGGATTTCTTTACAGTGCTTTTCATTGTCACTATTTTACAGCTAGAAAAGAAATGTTTCACATAAATTATCTCGTTTAAATCACATATATTATTTGGATGAAATCCAGAAAGCTGTAGAATAGATATATATGTATATATATTTTCCCCCCCCAGGGAGGTGACTAACCTCATTTTGTAGGAAGTTGCTTTTAGGGACCTCAAATATCAGGAAATAATTGGGATTTCCTGCGGGTTATTTTAGTGAAACAAAGTTATCCTCAGCAGGTTACTTCTGGGTGCCATGTTAAAGTGAACCAAATGACCCCAGAGCAGTACCTAGAGCTGCTGCTGCTTGTCCAGATGACCAGTTGCTGGCATTCCTTTGGTAGCAGTCAGGGCTCATGTTGGAAAATGAACAAATCTGTCTGTACCCAGAGGTTAAAAAGGAGTGTAATTGACTAATGCAATGGGAAGAAGTTACAGCACTAGGGATTTCTAAAGCTTTGCTGCCATTGTGTTGTTTTCCCTGAACCTTAGGAGAGCTCAGTTTTGAGCCATTTCAAATAACCATGTTTTACAAACATGATTTTGTTTTTCTTTTGACAGTAAATAGATTTTAATTCACTAACTGCAGGAAAAAAAATATTGTTGGCATACAATGCATCCTTGTAAAGCAAGTGATTTCTTTTTGTATTTGTTTTCCTGCTTTCAGATGGCACTGGTTTAAACATCCTGAACTATCTACTTGATCTCTTTGCTTCAAGACCTTCTGACTTTCCATATCTTAATCCAAACATACAAGATGAGAATGGAAATACAGTGATGCATATTGTTT
Organism: Manacus vitellinus; assembly: GCF_001715985.3. Taxonomy (NCBI): domain Eukaryota; kingdom Metazoa; phylum Chordata; class Aves; order Passeriformes; family Pipridae; genus Manacus; species Manacus vitellinus. The sequence goes on along the minus strand of NW_021940535.1, from coordinate 7,492,672 downwards.
TTCAGAGAGGATTTTCAAAGCAGACTAAGAGAATAACAGAGTCATTGGCAAAATTCGACATTAATTTTAATATAAAAAACAAATCTGGAAGAGATGTGAGGCATAGAATTAAAAAAAGTGACCCACTGCTACTTGCCTGGAATAATGCTGCACTGGAGAAAAAGAAGCACCGGCAAGATAGAGCAGGGCAATTGGGTAAAACATCTAAGCCCGTTCCAGCCTCTGAGACTTCACAGTCAAAGAGCACAAGGCATTCTTCATCCGGGTCCTCATTAAAAACACCATCTGGCAATGTAATGCCTAATGATTTAAAACCCCCGTGTTCTATAAAAACAAGAAAAGGTCAGTTGGCAAAGCAGAAAACAGAAGGAATAAATAGCCCTTTAACACTGCAGGAAAGTCTAGTGCAGGCAATCACAACTTTAATTCAGCAACTGAAAGTGGGCGACATGCTGAGAAAGGATCATCCCCTAGTACAAAAACCACCTGCAACTCAGACTAGTTTGGAGGAGGGAAGAAGTTCCTTGCAGTCTTATGGAAGCATAGCTTATCCTGAAGGAAAAAGGCATGATTGGGAGAAAAAGAACGGAGCAGGGGAATTTAACATGGCCCTGCCTAATGGAGAGAAGGAAGAAAAGGAGGAGAGTCTGGATATTGAGGCACATGAGCAGGAGTTTGATAACATGACCTGGGAAATAGAGTGCACTCCTGAAATGCTGAAGACTTTGAGCAACAAAGCTGTGCCTCATGATCTGAAAACTAAAACTATAAGGACAATTAAGCAGCTTGGCAATGGGGAATGGACTAGGGGCCTTCAGAAGCCACTGAAACACCTGAAAGCTAATATCCGGCTGTATGAAGCCAAATTGGACAAAGGTGCAAGAATGCTTTGGGAACTTGCGATTGACTTTTCTCCTCGTTGCAGCGAGAGTCCAGAAAAGATCATGGAGACAGAACAGACAGAAAGTCTTCCAGAAAAATCAGGTAGAGTTTACACAGAAATAATTAGAATTTGGGCCATTGTTCTTGACCACGGCAAGCTGGACCGTGCCTTAGAAAATATATGTATTTCCTACAATCGTGGTTTATCCTGCATCTTGAGGAAAAAGCTGAAGTGTATAAATGAAGGACATCAGAACCACAGTGTGACAACAGAGAAGCGTGTCCCACGTTGTTATGTTGAAGACACAGCGGCAGAAAAATCAAAAGAATATACCATGCCTGAGTATTTCCCTCCAGCCAGTGCAGCCGAATTGGAGTACAATATAATAAAATTTCACAGTTTCAGTACTAACATGGCACTTAACATTATAAATGATGTGCAGACTTCTGTTGAATACCCTTTCCGAGTTGGGGAGTTGGAGTATGCAGTAATTGATCTCAATCCAAAGCCCATGGAACCAATCATTTTAATTGGGCGAAGTGGGACAGGGAAGACGACTTGCTGCTTGTATAGGCTTTGGAAGAAATTCTATTCATACTGGGAAAAATCCGCCTTGGCAAATGGACCTCTGCTGGAGAGGCAGACATGGCAGCAAAGACAGTGCAGTGAGTTTGAAAAAGCCAGTTTAGGGAAGGAAGAGGGTGAAATAAAACAAGACAATGATGATTCGAGTGAGGAACAGGTGAAGGACGAGCAAGACCAGGACAGTGAAAATGAAAAGGTTCCCTCAGGCACAGCTGGTACAGAAATGAATTCATGTGATGACCATGAAGAAGACCAAACGTGTAGCACAGAAGCATCAAACAGGCTGGAGCACCTGCACCAGATCTTTGTAACAAAAAATCCTGTCTTATGCCAAGAAGTTCAGAAGAATTTCATTGAACTTAGCAAGTCTTCCAAGGTAACCAGTCACTTCAAGCCTCTGGAGCCAAATATTCACAAACTACAAGACATTAAAGATGAAAATTTTCCACTGTTTGTCACCTCCAAGCAGTTGTTGTTGTTACTGGATGCATCCATGCCCGACCCATTTTTTCCAAGAAATGAAGATGGAAGTCTTAAAAGAATCATTGTTGGTTGGAGTCCTCAGGAAGACTCGGTCATACCAAATTGGCAGGACGAGGATGAAGAAGGTAACCTTGAAGCAGAACATGGTGATGATAGAGGAGCTGCAGATGCATACTCTAGGGAAAGCGATCATTGGACTTTTGTGACTTATGATGTATTTGCAAAGGAAATATGGCCAAAAATGATAAAAGGTAAAAGCTTGTACAATCCAGCATTGGTTTGGAAAGAAATAAAATCTTTTCTGAAAGGCTCTTTTGAGGCACTGAGTTGCTTTGGAGGCAAGCTTACTGAGGAGAAGTACAAAAAGCTAGGCCGAAAGAGATCACCGAACTTCACGGAAGACAGGAGTGAAATCTATCATCTCTTTTGTCTTTATCAGCAGATAGTATCACAGGGAGGTTACTTTGATGAAGAAGATTTGCTATATAATTTATCTCAACGACTTTCAAAGCTCAGGGAACTGCCATGGTCCATCCATGAGTTTTATGGTGATGAGATACAGGATTTCACGCAAGCTGAGCTAGCACTGTTAATGAAATGCATCAATGACCCTAATGCCATGTTTCTAACTGGTGACACTGCCCAGAGCATAATGAAAGGAGTTGCTTTTCGTTTTAGTGACCTGAGGTCACTGTTTCATTACGCAAGCAAGAGCTCCGCGAACAAGAAGCAGCGTGTTAGAAAACCGAAAAGGATATATCAGTTGTACCAGAACTACAGGTCCCATTCAGGTAGAGTAACAAATTTATTTATGAGCTGAGCCTGTGCTCTTCATATGTCACTAATGATTGAAGTTTTCTACCGACCAATTCAAAGCATCTCTGTGTGGCCTGTTTTTTTAGCAGATCAGATGGGCAGCTTTTTCTGATATGTCAACTCTGTATTGTGACGTCTCCACTGGGGAACCAAGAATGAATGTTTTTAAAAGTGTCTTTTTTTTGGACACCCATGCTTACTGCATGTTTTGGCTCTACTTGTTTGAAGGAAAATTTAACAAATGTTCATACATCTATTGTCCCATCCCCAAAGCACTAGACTTTGCAGCATTGGTGTGCTGCTCTGCTTTTCTTATGTGTTTCTCAGTTATGGCCTTCATTTTTTGGGAATTCTACCAAGCCTTTGTAGCATGCTTTCTGATCTTTACAGGCCCAAAAATGAGATCCACTCAAAATGGCAGAAACATAAAGTGGACCTTACAGCTTCTGTCTTTTCTGACTAATGTTTTTGTCATGATATGTCTTGATTTCAAAGTTCTTTTAAAAATTGATTTAAATTTGTGTTTATGAGAGAGTTTGAAACAGGCTGAACCTTAAAATCTGAATTCTGCTTTTTGAAGGTATTCTCCGTTTAGCATCCGGAGTGGTTGATTTGCTCCAGCATTATTTTCCAGAATCTTTTGATCGGCTTCCTCAGGATCGTGGTCTCTTTGATGGACCAAAACCTACGGTCTTGGAGTCCTGCAGCGTTAGTGACCTAGCAATTCTGCTGAGGGGCAACAAAAGGAAAACACAACCGATTGAATTTGGAGCACATCAGGTGTGCTTTTCTTAGGCTTTTTGCAGATTCTTCCACCTCTGTTTCTAAATAATAATTCTGTATGGACTGCCCACAACTTTCTTTTTTAAGCCTTTGTCTCACTGATAAATTATGCTTTTTAAACTTAGAAACCTTTATTGTGTTGGTTTCTGTTTCTTCTTATATGTCTGACTCTTTCTGTTCTTTTTTTTTTGTCATCAGGTATTGTCTATCCTGTTCCTTTATAACTCCAAATTTTCTTACACCAGATCTGAAACTGTCTGCACATGCCACACATTTGTCAATCTCTAATGGCAGTTTTGTGACCTCTTTTGTGGCGTGTGCTGAAATGTCTGTGTTAAATGTTGTCTGGTTTTGAGAAGGCTCTTGCATTATTGTGACATGTTTGCCTGATTTTGTTGTAAAACTGTTACCTTTTTTTTTTTGCTTCCTAATATGTTTTTTTTTTCCTGTATTTTGTGGCAGGTGGTATTAGTGGCAAATGAAACTGCAAAGGAGAAGATACCTGAGGAACTTAGTTTGGCACTTGTACTGACAATTTATGAAGCCAAGGGCTTGGAATTTGATGATGTACTCCTTTACAATTTTTTCACAGATTCAGAGGTATTTAATTCTTACTCCTTTTTCTGCATTTTTTTCTAAAGTCAGTTTTCCATGTGGTCTAATTAGCATTTCAACTGGGGAAGGATTCCCTGTTTTCTCTGAAGATGTGTGGTTTCATCACAGTGGAAAACAGAGGTTTATGAATTGAGATCTCCTTCCCTTAGTCCTGCATTTTCCTTCAGGTTGACTGTTAAAATATAAGGGAGAGCCTTGGGATACACACAACATTGCACATGTACACACACACACACACTTCTGCTGCATACCAAGACTACTCCTCTAGCGTACATCCTGTCTCTCCTGGCTGCTCCCAGTTCAGGTCAGAGCAGTTGGTGAAGGACACTCCATCACTTTCCCATATTCTTTACTGGAGTTCCAAGTCCCAAAAAAGCACTTTATACACCCCTGCTTTCTGCCACCATAAAATTCTAAACCAATTGTTTAGAATCAAATAGTGTGTGTATGTATTTGGAGGGGTGGGGAGGAGCATGCTCTGTATCCTTCCACAGCTTAGGTCCAAAAAACTCGTTGTGGTCTAGCTCAGGAGTTGTCAGGAAACTTGAAAAGGTCTCAGAGCCTAGAGTGGATGTCATTGCCCATAGAATGGCCTCAGAATTCCTTTCATGGAGATGTTGTGCTTTGTGTTCTTTTGCCCCATTTGTTCTCTGGGGAGCTCAAAGCCTGTCTCTCTAGGGTTTCTTGTAACTCCAGACCTGTCAGGGGAGCAGTCCGTGAGGCTCCTTGCAATGGACTGTCAACTACAGCAGCCTCGCTGTTGTTGCTGGAGCATCGCAGAACCCTCCTGCCCTGCCCCTAGGCAGCCAAGTAAGCAGCATTACTGAACATGCCTGCAGACACTTGAGAGTGCCTATGACTGAGTTGCTCTACGATTAAACATTCAATGTGAACAACTGTGTTGCAGATGCCCTCTGCCTCTAGCCCTTAAAACAGTGTCTCAGATGTGGTTTTCAACAGATGAAAACCGCAAGAAAACTGAGGGCAGTTTACTGGGTGGCTCTTCATAGAGTTTAGTGAATGTTATATGATGCTTCTCATAGGGAGGAGCTTGCGGTAAATGACCTTTACTCTGGCTTACTGAAGTTTGGGGGCAGTACAATACTGGCCGTCGTGGTAGATTTCTCAAAGTTGATTTGGTTTTGGTGATGCAAGTCATACTTAGAAAAACAACAAGCCATTTATCAGAATTTAGCAGAATCAGTTCAACAGAGTTGAGTTGTATAGGGCATTTTAGCTTAGACTAATAATGTGTGTCAGGCCTAGAGAACGGTTTTCATACAATTCTTCCATGTTCTGGTGAGTCATGAGTAATTGAGTTGATTTGAGCAACTAAACAAGCAGGCAGGAAAGCAGCTCACCCTGAGGTTTTCTAATTTAAGAAAGTTGAATCTGTGAACTGTTGTAAACACAACAATGTGGCTGTGTGCGTTTTGTAATGTATTGAGTTTTCTTTTTATTTGACTTAAAAATGAGATTTAAGAACAGTCTTGTTTCAGGAAGCAGATTTGAATGAAGAATCTAGAAGGTAAAAAAGCCAAATCCCCAAAACCTAGCAAGCTGTTGACCAAACCGATACCATTAACTGGTTGTCATGTTGCAATCCATGACAGGCTTAGAAATGTTTTGATAGATGATTTATTGCAACCTTAACTTCAAAATGCATCATCATGGTTTACCCAAGCACTGTTGATGACTCGCATGCCAAAGCTGATGTCCTGAATTTCCCTCTTGTTAATCTACTGCCTTTTCCTGCCAAGATGAATGATCTGGTCCCTTTTCAGAGAACTGACTTATTGGTGCACCAGAAAAAGGACAGCACCAACTTGCCTCTATTTGTCTGGATCCTTCTTGCTCCAGGTGGAGCAAGGTCTCCTTGGTGCTAAGTGATGAGGAGCAGTGAGTTGTGGGCCAGCTGGTCTGCAACTCACTGAGCTTGTCAGTCTTGTAGAGTCAAGGAGACCTAGTTGCTGCCCATCCTAACCTGCAGGCCAAGATGTCTCCAACACGTCTTAGCACATTTTAGCATGACAGTTGGCAACTTGTACATGTTATTCCACCACCATTTACCTCTCACCCTGCTCTGAGCTGGCAGGGATCTACCTGGCCCAGAAATCAGCACAGCCCCCCTCAGTGACTTTGCCTGTTGTGGTATTGGGTTTTGTAGGAAAATCCTCATCCCTAGGACTAAAACTTGAGCCTCATCCAAGGGGAGGGTACCTGATCTTTTCTACAGATGGGCCATCCATTGTAGGGGTGTTCAGCTGAAAATGTATAGTCCACCCAAGGAGGTTTTAATGTTTAATTTCAAATTTTACTTATTTGATATATTGAATATTGCATATGATTTGGATTTATAAGTGATACAGCAGTATCCTGAAATCACAAGGCAGGCATAGTGTAACAATGGCAATGTACATCAGAATCACAATAAAAACGTGATTCCACTTAGCAGTCCCTATATACATACATACATACATACATATATATATATGTATTCCCATTAGCTTTGCCATCATGATGCTGGCCATCCCCAGTCCCTGGGAAGTAATACATAGCTTGAAGCCAGCTCAAGCCAGTTGCACTCTTCCAGGTTTGTTTTGTTTGTTGCTCAGTTTTCACACACTCTGTTGGGCTGAGGCATGTCTTCACTTTTATCTTGGCAACTCAGGAAGATGTTACTCTCTACTAGCTATTTTAGGGGAAGTTGTGTATATGCCTTGATGATCACCTGGTACAGACAAGTATCTCAAACAAAGATTGTGTTGAGATGAAGTTTGGCTTTCTTGATGAAAGTTGATTATTCTTTACATTCTTCCATGAGAAAATTTTTTCCCCACTCATCTCCTCTGAGCTGCCTTCAGTTGTAGAGATGGATTGGTCACAACATACAACCTTATCTTTTGCAATGTAGGCAGTAGTGGGCACTGTATACAAGTAAACCTCATTCTCTTGATATTTTAGGCTAGCAAAGAGTGGAAGATAATATCTTCTTATAGTCCTGATTCGGATGTGCAAATGGGAAGCAACTTGCTAAACGAAATACCATTAGAGGATGCTGCCGGTGTGCAGAAAAAATCTCTTTTTAATGTAGAAATGTACAAGGTGAGTTTTTTGTAACATTGGGAATAGGAAGGACAAGTTAAATTCTTACATCTTAGAAACAGACAAATTTCTTAAATACTTTCATGTTTATCGAGGTTGCCGTGCCTTTTTGGTAGTTGTTCATATTTGTATAATATAATACTGATTTTAAAAGCTAGTTTGATAACAGCAGAAAACCTGTGCCATAGACTTTTAGGTATATTTAAAGAGCAACTGTGGTTAAAGCAAATAGCAAATCAGCTTGTCAATATTTATTATTTCTGTAGTCTGTTTTCCGATTGGTGTCACTACTTGGAAATTAAGGAAACTTCTTAGAATCTAGTGGGTCAGATATTTTCAGGATTGTATGGTGCAGCTGCTAGATTTATGGCAGTAGTTGCTTGCAAGTTAGCTGCACAATGGCTTATGTAATTGTAAAATCCAATATTTAGTATTTAGACTTGCTTATTCAAAGACACTTTCTTATTTATTACGCATTCTGTATAAATTATCTGTTTTTTGATAACTGCAAAGTCTGTTTCATTCTAACAATTTAGCTCATCTGGCATTTCATTTATTTTATTTTATTTTTTGTTCTGGTTCAGATGCTGAATGGAGAACTCAAGCAATTGTATACTGCCATTACAAGAGCCAGGGTAAATCTGTGGATCTTCGATGAAGACTGTGATAAACGGGCTCCAGCTTTTAAGTATTTCATCAAAAGAAACTTTGTTGAGGTTGTCAAAACAGATGAAAATGAAGGTAAAGTTATCCTAAAAGTTTCTTAAAAGACTGTCAAACAGGACAGCCTACTTATGCTTTCTTGCTTTTAGGCCGTATAGTAAAGAAGGTTAAATCCCTTGGTCCTTCTGACAGTATGCACTGATAACTGCCCTTGCAAATTTCCACTTATTTCAGTGGGTCTTAATTCTTTTGTCTCTAAAATCGGTTGCATATGTTAAAGCATAACTCATTGCTAATTCATTAGTATAAGTTTCATTGGTGTCACAGGAGAAAAGTCAGATCACTCAGACAGATCTGATCTTGTAGTTAGTTTATTGAGTTCTCACTAGTAAATTCAGATATAAAATATTCATTAAGTACAGATGAATTGGTGGTCAGTACTCTGTTTTTTACTACGTTTAAAGTTAGCATGGGATACAACAATTATCACATAAGCTTGCTATACATATCTTTAATGTTACACACATGCAAAAATGTCATTTACCAACCCATTGGTGTCTGGTGTTGGGTAAGGGATCTCTCAGCCTGAATGGGTAGCCGTGAGAGGCTTTCCTATTCAAAGGCAGATTGCTGCCACTCAACCAGCTGCTATGGAGGGAGAACTCAATGGACTGGAATGGCTGCAGATATGTATAGCTTTGAGCTGTTTCAGTGTTTAATTTGTAGTCACATTTTCTGCTCTGTTAATGCAGTTTCAGCCCCTTGCCAGCCCAGTCTCCAGGCAAACTATGTTTTTTGTTTTGATGTTGTGTTCTCACTGATAGCCTCACACCTGCACGGTAACAAAAGCTGTTACAGAAAAACCATCCCAGCTAAAAGAGATTTATCAATTAAAATAATTTGTTTTCTATAAAGAGAGTGGGTTTACTCAAAATTTGTCAAAAAAACAAGCATAATTTTTAATGGTCTTTCAAAACCAAACCCAACTTGTTGATTTTCAGTGCTGATTGAGAGACATAAAACACATTTAACTCATAATTACTGTTACTGGTGTGAGCACAAATCATGGAGCTGGGAACATTATAAGATGTTAATGCTTAGTTTTGGTACATGATACATGGCTTCGGTGGTTTATCCATTTTAACATAAAATAATTACTCTTTGCCTTTCTAGACTTAGATGACAGCATGTTTACTAAAACTTCAACTCCAGAAGAATGGATTGCACAGGGAGACTACTATGCTAAACACCAGTTCTGGGAGGTAGGAACACATGTTTATCTGAAATAAGGATTCTTGTTTATTCTGAAACCTTTTTTTTTATTTGTATCTATAAAATCATCTGTAAACCTTCAGTTGCTGTGTAGCAGTTTGTCTTAGTTTGAGATTTGTGTAGGTCTCTACAGACTACTTGTCAATGACTTACAAGAAGTAAGCAGGGAGGACAAGCCTATTGTTTGTAATCTTAAATTTACTACTCGAAAGTTTGCAGTCCAATGAGGGGAAAACATTTTAATATACACAAATGAAAGACAGTTGGAAAAAAACAATTATTAGCAACGACTGGAATTGATTAAAATCTGTGGATCTAAACCATATTCTTGATGTTATCATTCCACATAGTGTAGGAGAAGGAAAGGATTTCTTGGAAGTATATTAATTTGGGCAGTAAAATGACAGGTTCATTCCCTTCCTTCTTAAAGAACATGGAGATTTGACAGGTTTTTTTTCCTAAATTGGTAGTTAATACAAATCCAGATATGGGATGACAGTTAATTGGATGGAAGCAAAGCACAGCTAGGACGACACCACCAATTAATTATTCTACAAGGAGATAAGGGATATCTATAGATCAACTACCCTTGTCCTTATGGGTGATTTTAACTTCCCAGATATCAACTGGGAATATCATACAGTGGACACTAACAGGTCCAGGAAATTTCTGGAGCATGTTGAAGAAGATAACCCTTGGGTGCAAGGTACTAAGGGAGCCAACTAGGAAGGGTGCCCTCCTACATTTACTGTTTGTAAGCAGAGAGGGACTTATGAGTAATGTGGTGATTTGTGTCTCTCGTGGTCACAGTGGCCACAAAGTAACTGAGTTTCAAATTTTTGGCTATAGAAGAAAGCCGGCCAACAAATATTTGACCATGGATATGGGAGTAGCAGACTTTGGGCTGCTGAAGGATCTAATTAGTAAAATTTCCTGGGAATTTGCTTTTGAAAATCTTGGGGTCTGTGAATGCTAGGTGCTTCTTAAGAGCCATCTCTTAAGAGTGCAGGAGCAAGTGATTCCAAAGCATCAGAAGTCAAGCAAGTGGGGCAGAGTCTGGCTTGGCTGAACAGGAATCTTCTTCTAAAACTTACACAGAAAGGGAAAGTGTATGGACATTGGAAGCAAAGGGAGGTGACATGGGAGGATAACAGAGATGCTGTCACTGTAGGGAGAAAATTTGTATGGCCAAAGCTTGATTAGAGTTCAAGCTGTCCAGCACCTTTTATGATAAGGTCACCCATCTAATTGACCAAGAGAAGCTAGTAGTTGTGATATATTTTGGTTTCAGCAAAGATTTAGTACCGTCTCTCACAGTGTCCTTCTTGATGAAATGTCCAGCTCACAGCTAGACAAGTCCATAATACATTAGGTGGGAAATTGACTGACAAGTCAGGCTCAAAGAATTACAGTAAATGGGGTTATATCAAGCTGGTGATCAGTCACTAGTTGGATTCCCCAAGGCTCAATTTAAGGGCCAGTGCTCTTTAATGTTTTTATAAATGATTTGGACACAGGAATTAAATGTACATTAAGTAAGTTTGCCAGAGATACTAAACTGGGAGGATACTAAATTGAGAGGAGCTGTTGACTCCCTTGATAGAGAGGCCCTGCAGAGAGACCTCAATAACTTAGAGCACTGGGCACTCACCAACTGTATCAAGTTTAAGAAGGGCAAGTGCCCGGTTCTGCCCTAGTTGTGTGTATAGGGTGGGGAATTACAGGCTGGAGAGAAGCGCTACAGAAAAGTACCTGGGGGTCCTGGTCAATGGAAAGCAGAATATGAGTTAGCAGTGCCCTGGCAGCCAGGAGGGCCAACTGTGTCCTGGGGGGCATCAGGCAAAGCATTGCCAGCCAGTCCAGAGAGGGAATTTTGGATGCTTTCTTTGATCATGGCAAAAAGAAAGTTTCTGTGTTTTGCTGGTAGCAACACAGAATTTTTTGAAAGAAAAATAGATAATTATAACAAGGCAAAAAATCAAAGCAATCAGCTGCCACTGTACAGACAGTCATTATCTCCCCTTGAAAGTAAAAGGCAATTCCCTAAATGGACAGAAAAGAATTTAGATAAAAAAAGCAACATAGCTAAAAAAAATTTATCTTGGAATCTGAAATGTATTAATTATATTATCTGCTGTTCTGCTTTCTTTATAACCTTCATCTTTGCTTATTGTTGCTACCTTAAGAAGAAATTATCTGATGAATTTGGCATTTCTAAGAGTGGCTTGCAATGGGCAAATTCCAAACAGACGCAAATACAAAATTAGTGGATGGAATAAAGAAATCATGGTGTTGCAGAATAAGCAGGGTGATAATGAAACAAACCTTGCTAGGAGCATGGTAATTCCTGGTACCTCTGTTTAGTTTATCACAGAAAGGGCCTGATATGATCAAAGCATGAAAAATGTTCCATGCTTTTTGATTTCACTTTGCACACATTGGTTTTCCTCCTTTATTAATATGTAGTAGATGTCTGGTGACTTACCAGTTAATGGTTTAGCCTATCATTCAAATTGCATATGCTATTTATTCTATCAGCCTACCAGGAATTCTGCTTTCACTACTTCCATGTAAAACATTGTAATTAATACTCTAATTTTGATAGTCACATGTGGACTGACTTTAAAGCTTTTCTTTTTGTCCTAAAAATATACTGCAATGTTTTACCTTTTCCTTCTTCCAGGCACCCTGCCATTCTTTCTGCTTTCCATTACAGTGACTAAAATTAAGTATTGCTTTTATGTGATAAGCCATGGACTGGATGCAGATCTGTGAATGCTGTGTATGATTTCACCCCAGGTGGCAGCCAAATGTTACCAAAAGGGTGGAGCATCTGAGAAGTCAAAACTGGCCCTGGCACATGATGCTGTTCTCAAAGTACATGCAAAGAAAAGCAGCCCTAGGTAAGTGTCAGTGCAGATGAGCAAGTGTCATTTTGTGATGGGGAGATTCACACCCCAGTTGTAGGACTGGACTGGAAACATCAGAGAACAATGCAGATGAGGTGTCTTCACATGTTTGTGGGTGGCAAAAGGGATTTAAGAAATGAGAAAGTCTAGCACAACAGGATCTGGGGCACTGCTCCCTTTGGGGAGTAGTGGAGAAGTTGTACACCATAGGCTGTCCAAATGAAATGTGGCCCTTGAAAGGACTTACTGGTCATGTGAAAGAAAAGCAACAGGATTTGCATTACCTCAAGAGGCTTTATATTCTTTGATATAGATAGAAGAACATACTCCATCAGCAGTGCTCCATTTCAGTTAATCCCACTGCATATTCGTTTAACAAAGAGAAAGGAACATTGTTGTACATTAGGGAAGAAAAACTGCTAGCAAAAAGTGAGCTTTGGGGTAAAATTAGAGTCAATTTAAACAAAACAAGCAGAACTAAATCTGAAGGACAGTTTTAAAGAACAGATTTTGAAATTAATCATTGAGTTCATGCTGTCAGCTGAGTAAAATAGCTCAAGGGTTTGACGGGGAAAGAGTTTGCAGTTTCCTGAAGAGGCTGGGAAACTGTTTGGGACTCATCTCATAAGACAAGAAAAAACTTAATGAGGAGAGCTCTAGATCTAAGTTAATAAATTCCTTTTTATGCTGGGGAGGCCAGAAACTAGCAGTGATAGCAGAGTGGGTAAGGAATGACTAGATTAGAGGAAGCTAGCACAGAATGAAGAAGAGGGAAGGTCTAGAGAATTGCTATTACTGGAGTTAAACAAGGTTTTATCTTTTGTAATTACCTGCTTTATATTAGTGGCCCTGATTAAAAGTATAAGGATGCTCATGAAATTTAGTGATCATAGAGAAATTGGTGATGGGACTGATAAAACTTTTTTTCAGTTCACTGTATGCTTAGGTGCCTGTCAACTGAAGCAAATTTGGGGAGAAGGAACTCAGTATATTGGGATGTGTTAAGTTGACAGAATATATGTAATAATGAAGCTGTTAAAATGACTTTTTGTTTAATAGAGGTATTAATGCTGGTGTAAAAAGCTTAAGTAAGATTCCTGTGTGCTCTATAATATGAAATGCTCTGTACAATTCTGATTCTTCAGGGTTGAGAATCAGGAATTCAATCTAGATCACTTGCATGCAGTGATACCGGAAATGCTGAGATTGTTGAGTTATACAAAACAACAGCTGATAACACGTTTGATTGTTGTCTTTGATTACCTTGGGGTTAAAACAAGAAAGGAAGGAACAAGTTAAGCTAGAAAAGTGTTGCAAAACCACAGTACTATACTCTAGTTAAAAAAAAAAAACAAAACAAAAAAAATTTACTGCCACAGAAGCCAGATTCTAGAACAGACTTCTGGACAGAGCTGTGTCAGCCCAAAATATAACTAATTGTAAGGTAATAGCTCATCAGGTTGTATAAGAAGAAGAACACATGATGCCAATGTTGGTTGGATTCAGTGACAGATCACATGACCCTAAACTTAATTTGGATGTAAGCGGTAATTTTGTCTTGCTTTCTACAGGGAAAAAAAGATGGAGTATATGACATTGGCTAAAACTTACTTGGAATGCGGAGAACCGAAACTATCACTAAAATGTCTGTACCAGTCAAAGGAGTTCCGGCTTTGTGCAGAACTGTGTAAAAAGTTAGGAAAGGTATTAAATCCTTTAAGCTATCCTCACTTTATAACTTTCCTTTTCCTGCAGCTTTTTTTTCCTCTCATATTACACATAAAGTAATAGTATTTTTCTGTGGCATGGTAGTAGCTGAACTAAATGAGCTCTTTAAGCTGTGCTGTTCAAAAGGAAGCATTTGTCAGAGAATAGGCAGAAGAGGAATGAAGAAGAGAATAATGCAGTTATGCAGGCCAGGTTTATTTCTTTGGCTTTCCTCAAATGTCATCATCAGTCATTTGCAGTCAAAAGTTAATGACTGATCTCATGAAACTTAAGCTGTTACTTCATTCAGTACTCTGATGATACTGAAACTTCACTGATTACAGCCATCTATATGGAACCTTGTAACTTGCAAGGGTTGAAGTAGTGTGCTAACAGTATGTACTGTTTTTTATTTGCAGTGTATTTCCACTAAAAGAATGTAAAGTAATTGTTCCCAAATATTTGAAATTTAAGATAAAAAATTAGGGTTCTCATTCTGAATCCATAACTGTTTAAATTTAATCCTGTTGATTCTGAGAAATTTGTAAGTCAACAGAAGTGTATGGTGTTTTCTAACAGTGGGCAGAGCTTGGTGGGTAAAAAGTAGTTTGAAAATCCTGGATAATACCTTTATTTTTACATTCTAGTTTTTAAGACATAAAGGTTTTTTTTTTTAAAATCTGTTCCATTTTAATGATGGTTACTTTAATATTTATATGATTACATTAAGATACTTTAATTACATTTTATTTAAGTGTACTTCTTTATGAGACACTTACACAATAGAATTACTAGATTTGTTCTATTCATGTAGCTTTGGCTGTTTAGAACACTTCAGTTTCATTACTGACTTCTGCATTGCAGATGAAGGATGCTGCAGTTTACTATCAGAAAAGCCAGTGCTACAAAGAAGCATCTGGATGTTATGAACAAATTGAGGAATTTGATCTGGCCATTAAAATGTATTGTCAGGAAGAACTCTATGAAGAAGCAGCAAAGGCAGTTGAAAGGTATGTCTTCCAAGATGGTACTGGAATATAATTCTCTTTTCCATTTCCAAATTCAACACAATATGACTGGCATGCCGAAAAATTTTCACAAGGGTTATTGGCTGGTGACTTCATTTTATATGAAGTTAAATTAACATTGTCAGAATTCTTACTTGGGTAATGATAACATGGTGAAAGGATTCTACTGCTTTCACAGCTGGTGCAGTGACTAGTTTAATTTTCCTGGAAATTTTTTCCAGTCTATAGTATTAGTCATGCAAGTTCTCCTTCAGCCAATCCTCTGAACTATGTTCTTAAGGTAAATATGACAAAATAATTCTATAGAAGTATTAAATACTTCTCTCTTAAGACTGAAATAGTGACCTCATTAGCACATTCTTGCATAAATGATTCATTTATTGGCCACACTTTTCAGTACACTTAAATTGATTGATTTTTAGAGAATATGTAAACCAATTAAAATTCTAGCAAGGCCTGCAATTACACACCTTCACTGAAATCCTTTGTGATGTACCTTTAGTAATGGTAACTGTTTTCTTGAATTATTAAAGCTTGTTAAATATAAAGAGATTGTTCAAGCATTAAGTCACCTTCCCAACTGAGGAATTTTTAACTTAGCCTTCCCAAATCATTAATGCAAATTTATAAATATAGATACAAAAAATCTACACTCCTGCATTTATCATGAGAAAGATGATAACGAAAGGCTAATGATAATTTACACAACAGAAAAAATTGACTCATTCTCAGCATACAGGAGAGCACACTTTTGCAAAACTGGCTCGGGGGTACCTTAATAATTTTACATCAGCCAATAATACTTAATAACTGAATATTTTAAAGTGCATGTTATGAAAGTTGCAACTGGATACTTTTCTGAGGCATTCACTAAGCAACAAAGACAGGGCGATTATGGGTGCTAAAAGAAATGAGGCAGCCACCACACAGAATTCGATTTTGGGATTTGTCTGGCATTCCCCTTTTATTAGAGTTCCTTCGTAAACAGCACCTAGTATTTGTCTTTTAGTTATCCTGAATTCCCAGGATCATCCTAAACCAGTGCCTTGATCCCATTCTCCTTGCATCATGTGGTGGCTGCGTTCAGCCACGAGAGAAAAACACATGCTATCATGCAGACCATTCAAAATTGTTTTTGCTTTGAGAACACAGCACTCTCTTTATCAAAAGCACCAGTGAAGGCCAAAACACTCATTTTTGATCCTAATTAACTGAATGCGGGTGCTGCCGGCTTAACTGGTTCCCACACAAAGTATATGCAGATACATGTGACAGACTTGAGAGAGTTCTCTAAGTTGACCAGTTTATGTAAATTTTATAGGATATTATCTGTATTGGCCTGTGGAGGGTTCATTGAATTCGTATCTATTTCATTCTATCTTCTGTATTGAGGCTTACTTTTAAGAATAGAGGATTAACACTGATAAAATGTGATTAAAGTAATTTGTACATTGTTTCAACAGTGTGGATAATGCTTCACTGTTGCATCTTGTTTGTACCATAAGTTTTGATGATCTTGCTTCAGACAGCCTTATGTTGTAATTCATTTCTTTTTGTAGATTTTTTTTAAGATGTTGTGGTTGTTTATCTCCTGACAGACATATCACATGAAATAATTGGCCTTTTTGAAGGAAAGGCTTCTAGGGGCAGCTATTTGCGTAATGTTTTAAGGTTTTTTTAAAAATGCAGTGGTGGTTTTTTTTTGTCTAGATTAGTCATCTGTGGTAGTAAATTGATGTATCTATTATTTCAGATATGAAGAGATGTTGAATACGAAAGGACAAATGGTTTCCAAACTCTCATGTACAGCAAATCAGTTGTATTTGGAAGCAGCTGCAAAGTACCTGAGTATGAACAGGACTGAGGAAATGATGCAAGTCCTCTCAAAACTTGACATAGAGGATCAGCTTGAGTTTCTGAAGTCTCGTGGATGCTTGCACCAAACAGCAGACTTATTGAAAAGGAAAGGTCGAGAGGAGGAAGCTGCAAAGCTAATGAAACAACATGGATTTGCTCTGGAAGCAGCCAACCTCACAGTTGTAAAAGAATTTCGTGCATCGTGTTTGCTTGCTGCAGCACGTGCCAGTCTGACTCATTGTTCAGAATCAGACCTGGTAGACATGGAGATAATCCTAAAAGAAGCCCTCGAACTTTGTTATCAAACTGGGCAGAAGTCTGGCATTGCTGAGGCTATGTTTTTGCAGGGAGCTCTGAAGGGAGACTTCACAAAGCTGAGCGACGCGTTCCGTCAGTTCCTATCTCTGAATCATTCTGCTGGTGCTGTTGAAGCTCTCTTTGCATTATCTCATTTCAGCACTCCTAGCCAGGACATCCTCTTCATGGCAACGCGTGGCTTAGTGGCTCTTCTGAGTCTGGTTAGGGGTTTGAAGAGAGCAGCCACCAATGCAGAGAAAGATATGGTGAAGTTATGCTTTGCCTATTTTGGGATTGTCCCAACAGGTGACAGTTGCCAGGTGTCTCAAAATGAAGCTGAACCCATTCTCAAGTTTTTGTCAGACAAGCCAAATCTAAAAGAGAGGAAGATAAAAGGTGATTTCTCAGTAAGTACAGAGGAGGTAAAATCAGCTTTGAAGCAGCACTTGTTAAGCAGGTTTTGCTCTATCACCCGTGAGTTACTGAACAAGAATTACCCTGATATTTGTAAGAAGTTCATTGCTGGCTTGAACTGTGGAGACAGAACCTGTGATTACCATAGGCCCTTGTTGCGCCACGAAGCAAAGACAATATTTCAGTGTAAAATGCATCTGGTGGCAATAAGGGGGCTGTTCTTAGAAGCCACATGCACTTTCCCTAAAGAGCTCCTGAATCAGTGCAAAAGCTTTGATGACATTTTGACTTCTGACAAATATGCATCGTGTAAAGCCCTTCTAGAAATGTTTTTTCCTGATCATTTTCATTTGAGAATACTGTCTGAGAACCCAAAGGCATGTAAAGAAATATTACAATTCAGTAGCATTATTTCCAAACCCTGCAGAGCAATGTTGAAGGAGTACATCACATTTAAGTTTAATAATGAAGGCACTGCAGCCAGAAGAGAATCAACTGACTTATGGCTAAGTGCCATGAAAGTTTTTATCTTATCTTCAGGATATCCTGAAGAATTTGAGAAACTTCTTTTTAAGGAAGAGGATGATTATAACAAAGAGCTAAACTTTGCTTTGGCAAAGGCAAGAAGTTCCCCAAAGACTAGAGACCAAGGAGGAAAGACCAAAGGAATAGAGGGCAGACATGGTATGTTGCTACCTGACAAAAATGCTGAAAATGCAGGAAGAACACACTTGTGCTTCATTCGACTTCTTCAAAATTCACTTGAGCAATTCTATGTTCATAAGAACCCGGAAAACTGTAAAAGATTTTTTTTCCGTTTTATGAATGTCCTGATCAGGAAGTGCACAAGATACCTGATTCCAAGCATAGGAAATACGGTGATGTTGTTGGAATTGCAGTATATTCTCTGTTGTGCTGTCTTGATGCGTCTGTCCAAGAACATTACTCTCTGCCTTCCAAAGAGTTACATTGCTCTCCTTCATTACTGGGAGTTTTTGTTCAGAAGCAAGGACCATAACAAAGAACTGAAAGACACATTTTCTATTATACAGGAGTACAGACCAAAGGAAACATATGTAGCTGTACAGAATTTCAGATTTCATCTCTGTTATCTAGCAGAAGTTTTGTGTGGTGTTCATGGAAGGTTTGATGTCCTTCTGGATGCGTTCAGGGATCCTGACTGCATAACTTCAGGGGAGGCTGAGCGGACTGTAGTGCTGTGCTTAGTGATGTTGCTGAATGCTGACCAGGTGCAGAGTTCTAAACATAGATCCCTCCTATGCCACCACTTCCCTGAAATCAGGGCGATGCTGAAATCAATGAGAAAAGACACTCTCTCTAAAGTTCCTGAAAGATTGCTGAGGGTTATTGAACAAGTGAGTGATGCTACACATGTAAGAGAAATAGCTACAGGCCTGCAAGAGCTGCTGATAGAGCGAGATGAAGAGTACTTGGTTGACTGCCGCTGGAAGTGGGACGCTGCATACAGTCAGGGGCATCCAACCATACGGGGCATCCTGTATGAACACATAAACCTTGACAGGTTTATGACCTCTTTGGATAAAACAGAATATGCTGATGAGCTAGAAGAGGAACTTGAAAGAGTTCTTTGCTTAGAGGACCAAAAGGATCAAAAGGATCCCCTGGAAGTCATTGCACTCAGC
Organism: Manacus vitellinus; assembly: GCF_001715985.3. Taxonomy (NCBI): domain Eukaryota; kingdom Metazoa; phylum Chordata; class Aves; order Passeriformes; family Pipridae; genus Manacus; species Manacus vitellinus. The sequence continues at coordinate 7,473,591 of NW_021940535.1, read as the reverse complement.
AAGCAGAAGAAGCAAGAGCAGAAAGCATCTGCTCAACGCCAGCTGTATCGTGTGTTCAATTTTGTTTCCCTTTACATGAAGTGGAAAAGGAAGGCCTGCTCCAGAGCTCATCCTGTTGCAATGAAAGATGATGAATTTTTGTCAGAGATATTCAAAAAAGCAGATATTGACCAAACCCAGTGTGACCTCTGTGGAGTCAGATTTATCCAGAGCTCTGAGAACTATTTCAGCAGGTCGGAAAACATGGAGTCAGATGCTTCTGAACCTCTGACACCAACAGAGGGCAGTGGGGAAGAGAAGTTGCATGCAGAAGGAAATGCAATTTCTGTGGCCAGTGAGGCCTACATAGAGCACAGAAACACAGATGAACACAAAAATAATAATGCTGCCTACAGATCCTACGCCGAGTTTTTCAGAAGAGAGATAGATCCAATAATATATGAGGGACTGGAAGTAGTGGAGGCCATTACAGAAAAGTCTTACACACGAGACCATTTAGCATATAAAGAAGGTTCCAACTTATGCCAGAGAAAAATCAAAGAGAATATTAAGAAAATTTCAGATGCAGTAGAGGAAATCTATGAAAGAAAAGCCTGGGCTAAAGGTAGGACCTTTACAGTGTTCTTTAAACAATGTAATATGTCATTTTTGGCCAAACCTTTAGACCTGACAAAGCTCCATTTGAAAATCTTAATATGGTCAAGAGAAAGGTATTTCTAGGTATTTCAGGTAGCTGAGGAAAAGAACTGAGACAGCTGGAAATATTGAAAATTATTTTCTAACCTCTTCCAAACACAACTTAATGCATCAGATAGTACAGGTAAAGTAAATAATAGTGAATTTTTACAGATAAGCAAGTGAATTTTAACTATGTGATCAGATGTGCTGTGTTCTCTAAACTTACACACTTTTACAGCAGCCTATTGTATTAGACAAGGTCATCTTTATGAATTTTTCTGTTATTTCTACTGTTTCCTACTTCTGCCAGCCATAGTAATTTGGGTATGCAGGGGTAGAGTGTTAGGAGTACTTGGAGTCTTTGATTAAGAATATCTCTGACTAGTCTGCTCTGGAACTTGTAATTTTGCAAGGGTTGAACAAAGGGGATACTTAACTACAAATCTGTGGGGTGTCAGATACTCAGAGAAAAACGCTGGTGTTATAAAGTTCGTTAAATTATGGTACTTGAGATATATATTTTGATATTAGATTTTTTTCCCCTCATATGCTTAAAGCATTATTCTATGCTGATTTTTGCAAGCGAAATGAGTGAATGAGTACTGAATGAGTGGCCTAGGAGCAAACTTGTTTGGTGCACTTGCTTTGGGAAAGTGACAACTTAGATCATAACATTTTTACTGACTTCAGGCATAGAAATCCACCAATCCTGTCAAGTTGTCATTTTGCCTGTGATGTCTGACAGCAGCGAAAATACTGTAGTATTTGGTATGTTCAGCAGCTCTGATCAGTGAAATATGTTAAATTTGTAACAAAATCTTAGGTTGTGATCTTCATGTGTAAGCTTTATCTTTACTCCTAATGGAAAGCTTTTACATATGGATTAAGTCCATGAAGTTTTCTTGAGTTTTGTGCTTGGCTTTTAGCTGCTGTAGAGTTCTTACAGAATGTTAATTGTGTTCCATTTCAGCTGAAGAAATAATAACCACACATGCCAACAAATTGGTTGTCACCGTTGATGACGCTCGTAAGTGGCTGAAGAAAATGGACTCTCACAGGATAAAAGAAGAAGGTATGTTTTCAAATTGCACAGCTTTCTGTGCCCTGTGAGGACACTATTCAGTAATGATATCTTAGCATCACTGCAGTTTCCCAGTCAGCAGCGTTGTGGATATTCACTTACCCTCTAGGCAGCAAGAACTGGGCACTTCCATAGGGGCACTCTGGAAAACATGGGTTAACCAGGGTTTCCTCAGTAGCTCTTTAAAACAGAGCATGAGCCTTGCAGCTGGTTGCAGAGTGGCCAGAATGGAGCAAGCCTCCTCCCTGGCCCTGGGTGGATCCCAGCCTGCACAGAGGATGAGTGTGTTTTTGCACACAGACACACACAGCTGCCCATCTAACTGTGGTTCAGGTGCAGTCTTCGGAGTGGAAACTTGGGCAGTGGGGAGAGAAGAAAAGCCATCTTCATCTTCACCAATAAGATGGTGCTATTTCTTAACTCTGATGCCTTAATGGGCAGTGTGGATCCGAGTTCTTGGAAACCACCTTCCTAACAAAACTAATCCTTAGCTTGCTTTGAAGAGTTCTGTGGAAAAAATATTACATGCAGTTGGTTTTCTTTTGCTTTTACTTCCATTTCTCTTGGTTTCATACCAAAATTAACATATGTTGATACAGTCTATTGCATCACAAACCTCTGAGGGCAAGTTTAAGACTTCATTGTGCCTGCCTAAATGTTCAGGTTTAAACACATATTTAGGTGGTGGGATTGCAACAATTGCATAAATAGGCAGCAATGAAGTGATCAGACTTACAAATAGCACTATATGTAAAGCATTAAAGTAGCTCTAATTTAGAAAATTTGGTTGTGATAAAGCCTGGTGTTCCATCTTCCTATTCCAAGAAAGATACAGGTAATAAGACTACCTGGGAACTCTCTCATTATCTCAAAAGCAACATTATAGTCTATTTTTGAAGTCAGTAAGCAAATGCATTGTCTACTGAAACTGAACCTTGAGAGAGGTGAGACACACTTCTTAAAAAAGTCAAAGGCAGTAACAATAGAAACAGATTTTCATGATGAAAATAATTACTAGTTCAGCAAGTGACTTAATAGTCCCTACTTCCTTGCAGAGCTCTTAACCATATTGTCATATTGAGCTAAATACTTCTTAAACATGATTCTGCACATATGAAGGTATATTGCTGATGCACCAAATAGCAGTGACATAGCTTGTCATCCTATTAAGAGGAAAAGATGTTTGGGTTTTCCATTCTGCATTAATTTATTGTTTTTAATATAGGCTCTGTGCATGATAAAGACTTGGAAAATGAAGTGGAAGATGAAAGCATGGCTTTTGAAGAACTTGCCTATAAAAAAATCTCAAGAAAAAAAGGAAGATGTGGGAAATTATAATTGGAAAAATTATTCTGGATGGCTATTCTATCCTCTTAACAATCTGATTTTAGAGTGAAAAAATGTTAAAAAGAATAGAGAGATGGGATCAGAAATGGAAAGAGTCTGAAGAAAAAGAGGAACTTATTCTATGTTTTGTATTTTTTTATTACTTGTTTCTTATTGCTTGTATTATGTCAGAATAATTACCTGTGTTGTGATAATGTAATTGTTCAAACCTAAGAAAAGACCAATTTCCTTTCAAACCTATATGGTAGCTTAAAAGTAACAAAAGCCAAAGAACCAAGCATGTAGACAAAAAAATTCTTTCTGACTTATCTCAGGGGTATTTTTCTGCTCAGTCTTCTTTTTCTTCTTTCTTGCTAATTTTCATCGTCATTCTTCTGAGCTGGAATACTCAGAAAAATAGAAGGATAGTTTCTCTGATTTTAAGGTCTTGCTATGTTTAGAACTTTGAGCGTTCAGGTGAGATACTTACAGCATCTTTCTTTTCTATTTTTATAGACAAGAACAGTAATCTCTAAACACATTCATATTTCTGACTGTGTACCTGTTTCTGATTAGATAGGTATGAAGGTTAGGGATTGTCTTTTATTTGATAAAGTTTTGATATAAACTTTTACTTGTACCTATTGAAAAATAGATAATCTTAGTTTAAAAGACTATTATGCATTTTAAGTGCTTTGTAAGGTTTAATTGATAAAAGTCTTTTTGTAATGTAATGTTTTTATAAAACCTGTAAGATTTTTTAAATCACTTAGTCTTGTCTTATTTTTTGAATGCTTTCTGAGAGCCATATGTGAATGACTGCATGAGTGGGATTTGTAAAATGGGTCCAGAGTATCAGTTCATGCTGATGCTGTTTTACTTTTGGGATTTCTGTGTGTCCAGCATACTGAAGTGTCCTGGTTTTGGCTGGGATAGAGTTAATTTTCTTCTTAGTAGCTGGTACAGTGCTGAATATTTGAATTTAGGATGAGAATAGTGCTGATAACACAGTGATGTTTTGGTTGTTGCTGAGCAGTGCTTACCCTAAGTCAAGGACTTCTTAGTTTCCCATAGTTTGCCAGAGAGCAGGTGCACAAGAGGCTGGGAGGGAGCATGGCCAGGACAACTGACCTGAACTGACCAAAGGAATATTCCATAGCATAAAGCATCTGCTCAGTGGATATAAACTGGGAGGAGTTGGCTGGGAGGGGCCAATCACTGCTGGGGGCTGGACTGGGCATTGGTTGTGATGGGTGAGCAATTGAGTTGTGCATCACTACTTTTTCTTGGGTTTTATTCCACCCTCTCTTTGTTATCTCACTTTTCATTAAAATTATTATTATTATTATTACTATATTTTACTTAATTTCAATTATTAAACTGTTCTTATCTCAACCCACAGATTTTACCTTTTTCTCTGATTCTCCTCTTTCTTCCACTGGGAGGATGGACCGGTGGGCGAGATGCTGTGTGGTACTTAGTTGCTGGCTGGGGTTAAACCACAATATGTAGTGTCCTTTAGCAGCGTTTTTAATTAATACATTTGCATGTTACACATGATTAGAGTATTACTTAGCTGTTGAAATATTTTGTTTTTAAAAGGGTTCCTCTTTGTATACATAACAAATTGTTTCAATAATGACTTCCTTTAAAAAACGTAATCACTTATTATTATGCTCAGTGTTGTGGAAATGAGACATTTTACATGGGTGAAAATGAAAATGTGCTGTAGAATGGAGCAACGTGGGTAGCAGTAATAGTTATCTATTGCATTGTAATTGCTGTTGTCTGCCAGAAGACTCTTCCTAAAGAAACCTTATTGCTTAAGCAAGCATCTAGAAGATGGTTTAGAAACATACATTGATGAAATGTAATGCAAGTCATTTGTACTGCATAGAAGTCAAGAGTTAAGAAAGCTGGATCATTGATGTAACTTATTTGGCTTTGTTTTCTCTAATGATAGGTATTTTGCAGAAACTTTCCTGATTAGTTTTTCAATTTCACTATTTACATTTGCAGCAGTAAATGCTACCTAAAATTTTTAAGGATAATAACAATTTCAAAATCCTTGCTGACCACATTTTAAAGATCTAGTGATTATACTTTATGCAAAAAAAGAAGCTTAAACATTATCACTAAACACCAAGCACAGAGAAAACAAAGAAGAAGAAAGAAGAAGGGAAGTTACATTACACCAAGAACTTAATCTTGGGTACCTTTCCTTGATGCAGAGACCTATGATCCTTGCTGTAGTTCCATGCAATCCACTGATTATTCTTTGTCAGCACTCCCAGATGGAACTTACTTCAGTAACATATGAAATACTTGCTGCTAGACAAAATTACTGGCAATTCAGATTTTAGAGCTTATGGTTACAGAGATATATTAGGCCAAGATTTCAGTAATGTTCAAGCAGAGATGGGAAATCTAGTTGGATCTTCAGTCCAATATCAGTGCTTTAAGGGTTTTTTGTCTTATGCTGGTGTGCATAAATAAACATGAACATTTCTTTTCTGTGGCAGCATCTTCAGATAATAGTGATCTCAGTGCATGAATCCTATTTGCAAGTTTAATTAGCAAAGTGAATTTGTCCAGATAAACCCTTGGGATGTGGGGTTTTTTTGTTGTGTTTTTTTTTTTTTTTTTTTTTTTTTTTTTAATCTTTCTCACCTCTGGTACCAGCTAACACCTATGACTCAAAGGGCTTAAGACCCACGACATGTGCCTTGGTATGTGTGAGATGCATATTGCACTGAAACCTTGGAACTGAGCAGTGGATGCAGGCTGTCGAGCTAATCCACCCACTTCTGCCTGTCTAAGCCATGTTGAAAAGAATTTAGAAAAGGCTTCAAAAGCTCAGAAACTGGTGACTTAAAATCTTTCTCCCTGGTGATACAAAAGTGACACCTAAATGAAAAAGAATGAACTATTTGCTGTCGTTGGAAGACAGCAGTATGGTTTTAAAGATGACAAGTGTCCAAATTCCAAACTCCTCAAGAAACAAATCTCTTGGTTGCTTGAACCTCATATTATTACAAAGGACTGTGTGGTAAGTGATGTGTACTTGACAACTTTTTCCTTTATTTCTCTTAAAAGCATTGTTTCACAATACTGTCCGCAGTTTTATTCCAAAACACTTTCCTAACAGCTGTTACAAACTCTAACTCAGCAAATCATTTAAACACTTGCCATTTTTAAGCTCTTGCTGTCATTCCTAAAGGGAAGGCTTTTGCCTGCAAGCTCACTGAAAACATAGGAGAAAAGAAATTTTCTTATCTCTGCAAATAAAAGGCTTTTCTGCCAGCAATCTCTGTGCCAGTATTTGCTGAAAACCAATTAGGAAGCACCCTTATGTGAAAGGGGACCACAACCGTTGCTACTGAGCTTCTGCCTTTGTTGTTGGAGTATTTAGAAAGTGAAATACAGAAAAGAAGAGCTAAAAGAAATATAACCAGCAATAACAAAGTGGCAACTAAAGTAATTATAGATAGGGACACACTACTATATTTATATTCAGTGAAATGGTCATTGCTGATCAACACAGGAAGGAGGTGGACCTGCTAGAGCAAGTCTCGAGGAGGGTTGAAGCTTCTACCATATTCCCTGATATTAGCTCAAGTGGCTAGAGCATGGTGCTACCAACACCAGGTTGTGGGTTTGGTCCCTGTATGGGCCATTCCCTTAAGAGTTGGACTTGATGATCTTTGTGGATCACTTCCAACTCAGAATATTCTGTGGTAGTCTCTAAGATCTCTCCTATGAAAACAGACTGTGAGAGTTGGGGTTGTTCAGAGAAGGCTCAGGGGAGACCTTAGAGCACCTTCCAGTGCCTAAAGGGGGCCTACTGGAGTATTGGAAAGGGACTTTTTGCAAGGATATGTAGTGATAGAGCATGGGGCAATTGCTTTTAAGCACCAGAGGGTAGGTTTAGATTAGATATTAGGAAGAAATTCATTACTGTGTGGGTAGTGGGACACTGGAGCAGGTTGCCCAGAGTTGTGGATGCCCCTTCCCTGCCAGTGTTCAAGGCCAGATTGGATGGGGCTCTGAACAACCTGCTCTAATGAAAGGTGTCCCTGTCCATGGCGAGGAGATTGGAACTAGATGATCTTTGGAGTCTTTTCCAACCGAAAATGTTCTGTAATTCAGTTTTCATTAAACCCCTCACACCTGCACTTACACAGCAAGACCCAGAGACACCTTAGTATTAGATTTATGGCACATCTGTCTATTAGCATGTAACTCAGAAATGTATTGGCAAAGTACCAGGCAACACTCCTACTCTTTATCTTGATATAGTAGATGGCAGAAATTTTGAGTATCTTCCCTAATACTCATTCTTTAAGAGCTACTGTGATGGGGAATGGAAGAGTTTACATACTTTATTTTGTAGTTTTCATGACTACATTCGTACATCAAGATTTCTGACTGTACATGTACTCAACATCAGTGTGAAACACTTAAGAGTCAGATACCTAAATACCAAAGCAGTTGAATTGTCAGATTAATAGCCATAGCAAACAAATACACTGATAATTAGAGCATTTATTTCAGTTTTCTGACATGGATTTCTGCTATTTTCAGAACTCTGCCATCTGAGCATGATATGTGCATGTCTATAGGTAGTGCGTATTTATACCATTATCTTTGCTGTGTTCATCCTGCCTAGTTGCAAGAGGATGGGTTGCAGTGTCTTTGAATCCCGTTATGGTCATTCTATGCTTCTTGATCTGTGGAAATAGTTCCAATTTCTTTGGAAAGAAATTGGTAGAAAATTCTTACCTACTTACAGGTCATCTTCTGCTTAGTCTGCATGCAAAGTTTCGTGGTTTAAAGGCGCAATTGCTAATTATTTAAATAATGTTGATAGTCCAGACATTTACAAATTACTTTCATTGTGCTTCTGATCAAGCAGTTTCTAAACTGTCCTGTGTAAACCAGTACAGAAATTTTAGCAAGCAATTGACAGAATTAGGTTACCTCTACAACATTCTGCAGGCAAATAAATAATAGTAATTCCAGAAGGTACTTTAATTACATCTTGTAGAAGTAAATCCTTGGAATTCCCTTTTGTGAAGGGGGTGAGTAGGTTTTTACCGAAGCTACATTTCACAGGCTTAGTGCTATATGCCTCTCTGTGAGCTATTCATTGTAGCTTTTGCTTGTCTTGAGCTAGAAACACTTGTGAAATCATGGAGTAAAGTTTTTATTTTCAAACAATCAGGGGTAGAACACTCAAACTGTTTAAAAATTGGCTGCTTCCCTAGAAATAGACAAGATAGAGCAAAACAGTCCAAGGAGATCTGCTGCTGACTTGCCTTGTCACCTTAGGTATGCTGAGCTTTGAGTTACTCCAGTATTAGTGATGTCCCGGTCAGAGTCAGTATCTCATGTAGTTTGGAGCAGTCTGCATGCATTATACAACCTTTTTCTCAGTAAATTTACATTTCTAGTAGTTTTGGAGAGGGTCTCCAAAAGTAGAAGAGCCATTGAACATAAAGTAGCTTGACAAGACTGAAGCAGAGAAGGTAAGGTGGCTATTTTCTATGGAGAAAGTTGGGTACTTCCTTATGGTTTATGGAGCAAAAGAGCACTGAGCTGAAAGGTGCTGGTTATCTGAAATGATGTTTCAGATGTCAAAAGACACGCAGAAAGGAAAACGCTGAACACAGGTGAGTTTCAGACCCTCTGTATCATTGTAGCTTTGACTGGGGAGAGTCTGGGAGTAGAAGAGCAATCTGAAGTGTGGAGCATGGAAACCTTCAGAGATATCCCTGTCTAAAAAAGAGATCAGAATTCTTTACTTTCCCCAGGAGACAGACAGAAAAAAGTTTGCTTGGAGAAAGATGTAAAACTTATGTAACAGCTAAGTGGCTGGAATACTTCTCTAGGCTGCTGAGACGGACAGGTTTCGAATTCAGCCCTCCTAGCAGGATGCTCTGAGCCATCAGATACCAACTTGCCTAGAGAAGCATTCACTGCAGCTGATGCTGAAGGTACCTAATTCAGGATTTTTTGGGGCCAGAGAGAGGGTGGAAGAGGGACCCACTCAGGAAAGAAATACATGCATTGAAGTTGCAGGTGTCAACACAGTCATCCTACATGTGAAAAAAACCAAAACACCAGACCTTGGAATGGGACCTGTACCTCCAGTGTTGTTGGTGCCTGGTGTCCAGGTGTCCAAAAGGTTGAGTCCCTTTTCTTTGCTAAATGACTGCTGAATTCATTGCACAGCGAAACAGCCTCAGCAGGGGAGATGGAAATGCCAGCAGCCTGGAGACCAGACTCATCTTCTGCTAAGTGATAATGTGGATGTGGAGTTGAACCTCGATCTCCTGTTCCCTGGGAGAACACTCTGATTCAGAAGTTAGACAATAGTGACCATTTTACAGGGATGCTCATGGTATGCAAGATCCTTGAGGAGTACTTTACTGAACTAAAGTAGATGGTGAGAAAGAGCTGCCTATTTTCTGGATTGTGGTTGGACTTACAGGGACGCAACATGCTGAGCTGCTCAGCCTTGTCAAAATACAGCAGTTCTGCGTGTATAATAGATGTACAGGGTCAGACCACAAGTGTAGTGCAGAGTATTGTCTTGGGTTTGATATTGGCCAATTGCTAATCCCTCCCATTTTCTTCTGAAGCCCTTTCCTTTCCTCCATTCAGTCTTCTGCTTTATAGGTTTAAGTTCATAGTGACATTATCTTCAAGGTAAGGAGTGCTGCTTCTCAGGCCATCCCCATACTGATGAGGCTACTCCTGCCCTTGGGTCCATTAAATGCAGATATTAATATTGCTTACATAACTCTATCAATTTTAGAATTGGGAAACTTTAGGACAACTGCTGCTTTGCTTTTGCAAGATAATACAAATTATCTTGTATGATAATTTTTCACTGGAATAAGTTAGCAGTGCTATTGTATTTATTTGAAACATGATATAAAGGCAGATATAAAGCCTTTAAATACTTTGTTTTCACGAATCATGCAGAACCACATTTTCCACAGTTCCTAGATAAAACATGGTCAAGTTTCCTTAAAAGATGCACTTTGAACAGTTAACAAGGAACTCTCGGCTAGAGACCTGCATAAAGAACAGAAATATCAAACTGAAATGAATAAGTGACAAAAAACTGTCAGCTTTTCAAGTTGCTCTGCTTGTCTCTGTAAACATGCCTGGGCAACTCCCACTTTTTCTTGACCCTATCACTTTGAATGTCTTTGCTGTTCAAGCTGATGTTATTCAGACAACATTAAACACCAGCTAATAGGAAGAAATTTCCTGATGTTACATTCACAGTTTCTCACCATTCTTCACTTTGGCTGGAGATGTCTGATGTTTAAAAAAGGAATAAACTTGTAGTACAATGAACTGTACCTGTGAGCTGGGGTATTTATAGCTCTATGTTCTGCAACAGTCTGGTTGTAGGGCGAAGAAAAGACTTTGGTTGTGTGGAGTATTTTTTGCTTTGTGAATTAGATTGCTGATTTTTACTGAGCAGTGAATATGGATGTGGAGAGGAGATTTTTGCCTATTTCCACCACCAACCTGAGTACATAAGTCCTTCTTTATCCCCTCACCTTGCCCACTTTGTGTTGTCTAGTTACTAAATTGCTAATTCTATTGTTTTTTGCTGGAGGATCTTTTTGAAGCTCTTGTGGCTTGCGAATTGACAAGATAAACATGCTTAACTTTCCCCTTTTGAGGACCTAGGTTAGACAAATGCCCTTTGTCCAGGAGGACGTATAACTCTCTCGAGCAGCTGTCAGGATTGGCTGAAGCTTGTCCAAGACTGTCATAATTCCCCAACTGGAAAACATTTCCTTCTACGGGTAATGAGCTTTTAATAGGAACTGTAACCACCTAGTAATACAGCCTGGGCCTTTAATTGGCAACAGTGGTGCATCTGCTTTTCTGATTGAAGCCTTTTGACTGGAATTGCTGGAGCACAATCTGAAGAAGTTATGTCCTTATGGAAGAAAGGACACAATCTTTCCAGGTTCACATTTGTAGCATGGACTTCCATCTCCATGTTCCTTGTAACTAAAACTGGGGTAAGAAAGAAGAGAAAATGCCACTTCTTGTCTGATGCTCATCTTCCAAGTGTTGTCCCAAAATAGGGTACTTTCGCCTGGTGTGCACAAGGCCAATCCCCACGGAGAGTCGAAGTATTTGATTTATTTATAGTTCTGTACAGAAAGGGGTGCTGGATGGCAAATCCACAAAGCCAGCATGATGACAGTCAAAACTCTTAATTATTGATACATTTCAGCAAACAAAGGCATTAATGTTCATTGGCTACAAGTTACACAGTTCTCTTATGAATTAGCATTCTACTTTCTATTGGTTAAATGACTCCCTCAATTCTTACGCTGATTAGTCCACATACTCAGTTTTTCCCTTCTTTTCAGTCACTGGGTTTCTTGGGTCAGTGGTCGCAGACTCCCTCTGTTGGAATTACCTTTTACCCCATTGGAGCTGATCTCAGCACAGCTGCTGAATTGGCTTTGCTATCTTAGGAGTTCTGCCAAATATCCCGTGGCCTGTAAATTCTTCATTCTTTGTGCCCACTATCAGTAGTACATCCTTGTCTCCAAGCTTTGTTAAGCTCCCCCTAGGTCGGAGATCATTAAAACATGTCAAGCTCTAAACCTTAACATGACAATTTTCCATCAAAAAGTAATTCACCTTTCTAACACCTGGACATCACAGCCACGCCTATTTTGTAACTCATTCTGCAAAGATTACTAAAAAATTACCTGAAAATGTACCTAAAATTATCTGTCTACCTAGTTTGATTGATGGATAGGCCATTAGAGATACTTGGGAAAAATACTTCCTTTGACCATTCAAACTGAAAAAAGTCCCAAACTATAAAAACCTTTCTCTTTATGAAAGCTGCAATATTCAGAGTAAAAATGAAGCTGAGGTTTTTTCGAAGTTGGGAGGTTTCACCTCAGTGATAAATGAGAAAGTATCTCCCTTTTTCATCTAATTACTCTTGTGCTTTCTGTTTCAGCAACATCTCAAGACCAGACCTTGAGATCTGGACTAGAATACTAACTGAACGCAGGTTTTGATATTCTGTTTAGTTACACATGGTGGACAATTTTGTATTCATAACCACAAACTTTCCCCCACTCCTCATAGTGCCAGATCCACCAATTTAGAATTGTTGCACATGGGCTTAAAACCATAGGATTGCATTGTGTGTTTAATGAAGTTTGATGCTTTCTTATATACCTCTTTTTCCTGAATCTTTTAAAGTGTCTTCAGACAAACTTAATTTTCCTCCCCAGCCAGAGGTGCTTGACTTACTGCTTTCTTTCAAAGAAACAGAAAATCTGAAGTGAGCACTTCCTTCCAGGAGCCAAGTATTAAAGAGAAATACCAATTGGTCATGAGACTCAGAATTAAACCTCAGAATTTGTCAATAATGAAGCATATGACTGAATCGGACTGTTTGTGACAGGGAAAAGAGAAAGAAACATGGTCTGTGGTTGGATATCCTCTGTTTCTTTTCATTCCTAATAGGTAGGGTGGAGATGATCAGCAGTGAACACCATGTGGGCTTTTACAGCAGCTTTTTAGTCATCACCTAATAAAATGTACTGTAGAAGCCTCTTTTTACACAGAGGTATAGCTAAGACGCAATGTCATATTTCAAAATGAAGCACTTGGGCAGTGGGTGTGTGTGGAGGAGAGAGTGGGATCATGCTGTAAAAAGTGCTCACATTTTTAGCCAGACAGCATTTCTGCAGCAAATAAAATCTCTCTCTCCAACAGATGGAGGAGAGGTGAGTGGGAGGGAAGTTTGGAAGCGCACTTTGTTATTTCTGTTCGCTCATTGCTTCGTCTGCAAGGGAGAGTGCATGAAATACCATTTGATAAAGGAGTGTATAAAAAAGTGTAGCAGCATCAAGGAGATAGAGGCAGTTCTCCATGGAGCAGCTTCCATCTGGGACTGTCAAAATGCTTTACAAACATTAGACAGCTGAGCTTTATGATATTCCGGTGGACATGTATCGATCATTCCTATTTTGAGATTAAGAAATTCAGGAATAGAGAGTGCATGACAGTATTTAGGTGCACAAGAATATTGATTTGCATGCTACTGTCATCTTCTGCTCCTGTTACAGGACCTCACTCCCTATATGTTGTTCAGACTTTGACTAGCTGCCTGGCAGTAACATGAACAATTCTGCCTGACCCAGCTTCCCCCTGGAATACACTGTCATTTGCTTTCCTTGATCAGGTTTAATTTACCTGTCATTTTCATTAGCACTGATGACTTTAAAGCTCTTCTGGAAAGCAAATGTTCTTATCTGAAAATGGCAAGGAGAGAATCTCTAAGTGAGAGTACCTGTACTGTTTCCAACTGCAGAATCTTACTTATTCCCCCTCAACAATTGTTTTAAATGGGGGTAGGTGGATAAAAAAAACACCTCTGATAATTTGTTGCAATATAAATTAATTAGCTTTCCACAGTTTCTCAAAAAAGCACTGCTTTTAACCTTAAAAAAAGGTTAAAACCACAGTTACGTGAAGATATATATATTTTGGGTGAAATGTTTAAACATGGGCTCAGAGGGCTGTAAGATTTGCTGTCCCTGCACTGGAAGTAACTATGTGGGTATATTTGCACCCAGCATAAATGCTTCCAGACACATCTTAATCTTATTCATACTTACGGGAAAATTGAGTAAATCTGGTAAAAATCAGGTTACCTTCATTGTTGTAAAGAGAAAACAAACAAAACCAGAGTCAGATTTTTCAGGTCTTACTGCAGGGCAGTCAGGTCTCAATGTACGAACTGAAGTGTACCTTCTGAAGTACTCTGACCTATTCATCTAGTCCGAAATCAAAACAGGGATGTTCTCTTGCCAGTTGGGCTGGACGTCGATAGTATTGAACTGAAGGCTGCAGGGCAATGAACCTCTTGTTTGCTCTCTCAGGTTCTTAGGTGTTGTCGAAAGTGTTTATTCCCGTGGCTGGGAGAGTGTGTCTCTGAGGATTTCCTAAGCTAACCCTCTGAAATATTAGACTGCTTGGCTGTTTTTCTTTGTGAGGTGATTCTGCCTGTGTCGCACAAGGGCCTGGTGTTCTGGCTGCTTGATTAGGTAACCAAAACATAGATTCATCTCCTGGGTTTTTGCTTTTTAACTGTGATATCTCAAACCAATCAGTCCTGTTTGTTCTTGCCTTACTAAACTGAGGTAGCAAAATACATTCTGCAAATGTCTGGCATTCATAATTTTACTATATTTATAATTGCAAACTATTTATATAATTGCAAACTATTTATGTCTTCAGTGCTGACTCATAAAACAAGGTATTTCACTGAAGCTGAAAGGGAAATGACCCTGCATCTTTTTCAGCTTATTTGTCATTTCATTTTTTTGTCCCTCTTTGGGGATCTCTGTCCTACTTTCTGTCACACATATTAGTCTTGGCTGATTGATATGAAGAGATAAAGAGCCTTGAGCAAAACCAGCTTTGTAAACAATGATAGAAAATTATTTTGCTTCATGTACTTCACTCTGTTTAAGAAAAATATCTTAAGCAGAGTGAAAGAGCATGAACTGACCCATTCCCAGACTAAGTTAGAAGTAGGTTAACAAAGCAACTAAAATGTATATTTGGTGATTTATTTTTCTGCCATAGCTTGAAATAACAGAATAAAATAATAGTGGCTTCAAAAAAGACATGCAAATGGGCCCACTGTCAAGAATATTTTCTACTAGAATGTGTTTACTGCTTATGACCTGCATATTGCTATGAAAATGTATATTGCAGATTAAAGTTAATTATTAAATGCTTGTGAATTGCCTAGGAAAAAGTCTGTATTTGTTGTCAGTCACAGAAGTCCAGTCAATGTAGTAGGTGAAATCACCTCTAGTGATTTGGTGCTTAGGATTTGCTGAAGCAGTAAATTATATGCCTTTTGCTGCATGAAAAGCTAAATTCAATACAAGGACCATTAGAACTTGACAAGTTGATTAGGTGTTGAAACCTGGGTGAAGAAAATTTACAACCTAATGGCAACCTTGAAGAGGAGGAGTTAACTTCCTCTGCTTCTAGATTATCTTGAAGGACATATGACCACAAAGAATTCCTTATTCAAATAGTTTTGACTTCAAAATATAATTCAATAAATGTTTTGTTTTTATTCATAGTATCCCATGTAATTATATTTACTTGCCTGAAGTAGTAAATTTCCATCCAAATTAGCTTAACTCAAATCGTGAATAGGAAGGAATCCCCTTAGAAACAAGAAGCATTATCTGCCTTTTTCTAATAGAATACAGTCTAACAATTAAGTTACCTAATATACATTCTTCTACTTACCAAAGAAAAGATACCAAATTTAGTAAAAACACCTTACTTACTTGCCAAACAGCATGCCTTAATAATTGCTAAAAGTGAGAATCAATCTTCAGAAAAATAACTAAGTATAACCAATGTGAGATAAGAATAAAGCCACATTTTGAATCAGGATATGTTCTTTGCTGAACTAAATCATGTTAAAATTAGCTTTTTCAGCCTTACCCATATGTTACCTTTCTCTTTGAGCTCTTGTAGGCTTTGTGTGCATTTGATGATAGCTGCATTTGTGAGTTTATTTTATTTAGGTTTTCTTTCTGGTATCAGTTGAGTAATGAACAGTTAATAGATGACCTAAAATGATGTGGAGATCTCAAATGTACATCTTTCGCTCTCTCTCTTTTCTCTTTAGTGAAAGCACATTAAAGCAAATGTATTCAGTGAATGTGTTAGGTACTCAAATGTTTGGTGCTTGGCTCCACAATGAAATCCAAAATCTTCTGTTCAGAAATATATGCAGTTCATGTAGAGAATAAAACTTGTCAGGATGTGATCTAGTGCAACCATTACACTTATTTATGAGTTCAGCTAAAATGTAGAGTTGCCTCAAGCTAGGCATGTGGAAATAATGGAGAGAAGAATCAATCTCTGCTTGAGGTGCCCTGGTGTCTACATGGGATCCATCTCCCTAAGACATCTCCTAGAGCTCCATCTTGAAGACAACAGTGAAATGGTGGGAGCATTTGTACACAAAATGTTAGCACAAACAGCCTTTTCTTACCCAGAATGTTCAGACCACCAATATCTGCCACTTTGAGACCATAACACAGACAAACTGAAGGCAAGGTTCCATCTTAGACCTAGTCCTTTCATTAAGAGACTTACTGGGTGAGAAAGGAAGGAGGTACAAGGACCAAGATCTTGCAGCCTAGTGCTGGGGCCATTTGGTGATGAAACCTGCTCACCTCTCTATGGTTATGCATTGTACACTAAACAGCATCTGGATAAAACAGAGGTGCTGAGAGAACTTAGACATGGCTAAAGGGAAGGGGAGATGCTTAAGAAGGTGATTTTGGTTTGGTGAACTTAAGTCTCGTTGTATGACTTTCATCTCTGTCTTAAATCTAGTCCTTGGTCACTCCTCTGAGAATTTAGAAGTAAAAGAACCATCACTGCTTTGTTTCTCAGCACATGAATACTAATTGTTTCCCTTTGGATTTATACCACGTCATCTAAGAAAATTTGCAGTGAATAAACAAAACTGTAAGTCATGTGCAATCATTCCCAACCTACTGGAGTTATTAACAGCACCCACTCATGGACTTCATAACAGAGATATTCAGGTTTCCTTAAAATTCTGGCTTAGAAAAGTGGCCATAAAAAATCCCAGGCTCAGATAGACTCCATTCTGAAAGAATTCTTATGGAAAACTTTCCTTATTTACCACAGCATGATTCTCTCTAAATTGTCCTCCTTTGAAGTGCTCACTGAACATTCAAAACTGATATTGCCTCCAGATATTTTCTATGCCCTGGCAATATAGGTGCCTGTATTACTGTAACACAGAAATTTGATTGAAACATTTACTTTTTTACATGTCTAAAATAAATTAATTTCCATTACTGCCTTAAAAAAACCAAGTCTAAAATATGAAGCAAGAATTTGTTCACATGGCGATGCTCCTTCCCTTATCAGCTTGCTATGGTGGTAATTTTTTTTACAATCTTGATTTTCAAGTGCAGTTCAAACTCACCACAGGGTATGAAGCACTGAGTAGAGTGAAATAAGGGTTGTAGCTTCCTTCAATCTTCCAGTGGAAAGGGCAGGAGAACAGCTAGCCTGCACTCTTCTCAAAACATAGTGTTAAAACCGGTTCTGCACAGACTGGATTCAGTTCCTCCTCTCTGATTCTTGTGAATTTGTGACACACTGGACCATATTGACTATGACAATGTGTGCATTGGCACATGTATGATCTATGTATTTAATACGCTCTGTATTTATATCCTCAACCAGTCACTTGAAGTAGGTAAAATTTATACATGGAATGCTCATTTTTTCTTTAAAGAGTAGTGTCTCCGTGTTTGTGCCTAAAATGAGAAAAGTTGTCCATAAAAGCTTCTCATCTGCTTGGCTTCAGCAGATAGATTAGGACTTTTTACATCTTTAGTTACTTGACTTGCTATTTTATTCATATTTGATGGCAAAACTCAGCAGATAATTCTAATTACTCTCAGATAAAATGAGGGTATGTTGATGCACATCTGCATCTGCAGTTTCACACAAATGTCTAACACATGTTTCAGCACCAGCTTCTTGTAAGGGAAATGCATCCTAGGAGTGTGTTTCACAGTCTTTCAGTGATCTTCAGCACAGGCACAGGAGGATAAAGCACTGGCTAACAACTCTGATCAAGTTTTCATAGTAAACGTCACTCCTTCTCTACAAAAACTGTAAGACAGCTGCTGTATTTGTATCTTGTTAAGTAAATAAAAGACATAGCTGGTGAGATGTAGGACTTTTCATTCAGATTAGCTGGCAGATACTATCCACAGGGCTTTCCTGCTGATGTGAATAAGTTGCCTGGGCAGCAGAATATTTTCCCCAAGCTCTCAGAGAGCAAGTACAACACCGCAGAACTGTTTCTAATATATAGAGAGGGATTAGAAAGCGTTTGCTTACTTTAGACTGCTTCACTTCTGCTTCCTTACTTGAGAGAAATTTATGGATCATTCAGGAGAGGGATAATTGCTGTTTGCAGAGAACATTTTTGAGGTGAACTTAAATTTTTGGGTGACTTTGCTTATTTTTAAGACAAATTACTGTTTAACTAGATGAAGTGATACAGGCAACTGGCTCTCACTGCATTGTGGTGCCTTTGTTTGAAGTGAGGTGCCACGTGGGATTTTGTGAAGTGATCTGCAGTAGAGCTAAGATGGCTTTAGAGAGACTGAATTTTCTCAGAGGGATGGAAATTGCAACCTGTTTTTCTTTTCTCACCTTTTCACCATTGAAATATCAAGTCTAATTTTCCTTGGTTTAGACAGAGACTGTCAGAAACACTGGCAAATGAGAAAAGTATAAATTAAAGGTTGTAGCTGTCTGCAACCACAACAACAAATATCATTGTCTGTACAGTTAATACTTCATCCATGTCTTCTGTCTGAGGAGACTGAAAAAGCATTCATGTCAATACACTATTTCTCACTATTCTGCAGGTACAGAAAAATTTCATCCCTTTCAGCAGGAGGAAAATTTGGCTAGTCTCAGGTCTTTTAGTTCAAAACAGTTTAAAATCTTAGTATAGCTGTTGAGGAATGAAATTTGAGTGGAGGTGGAGATCTGATAGAAAGCTGGTGTTCACATCTTGCAGAATGGCTAATTTAACCAGGTAACAACATCATTTCTGCAGTGGTGCACCTGCATTAACTGTTTCAGTTTGAATAGCCCGTCTAAGCAAGATGTTACAAATAGCATTGGATTGAGCAGTAGAGAATGAGCTGGAATCACAAATCTGTGCCAGGGAAGGAAAGCAGAAAACTTTTTAAACAGAGCATCTTATGCCAAGTTCTGTTCCAACAAAATGTCTCAGAGACAGGGGCAGCTCTGATCTGACTGAGCTGGGAGGTGGAATGACTGATTGTGCCCACACCATTTTATGTGTAACATATATGGATAGATTGTTTCTCTCTCCCTCTAAGTGAGCTTATTACTGTGTCTGAAGGACACATGGTAGAGGAAAGGTTATACCAGGCAGTCTTCTTGACTGAGGAGCCATGGTTTGGGATGCCCCTCAAATTTTTCTCCACTTTCTTTCGCTCCACCATGAGGAGAAGGACAAAACCAGAAAAAAAAAATTGTCTTGTTGCCATGTGGCTGTGTGCTAAAGCACCATATCCACCAAAAATCCTAATAAAGCACTTAGCTGCCTGCTCTTGCCTTTTACATCTTTCTCCTTTACTTGAGTATGAGTACATTGGCAGCTCTATGGAAGTATTTTTAGTACTTCAGCTTCCCCTGTGTTCTCTGGGGTCAGGCAAGTTCATTAGGGCTGGTAGAAAACCACACACTATCTCATGATTTTTCACCTTGTCCAGTTACATGCATCTCTTGCACTCTTGTTTTGCAAGACTAAATCAGGAAAGCAATGAAATTAATGCATAAAGAGCTCGAAAGCTTATAAATAATGTATTGCTGCATATTGGCATAGAAAGCAAAGAAAAGTGCTATCAAAAAGGTGACAAGGCTTTTAAAGTGCTTTTCTGAGAAATTGAAGTGAATGCTGTGTTGCTCATTTTACTGTATTGTCTTCAAATGGACAGTATGTCTGCTGTGGTCCCTATCAGAAAACCAGTGAGATTCAAGGAAGTTTTTCTGGGAGCAGTGGGTTTTCATAGCAATCCTGGTTTGCTATGAATTGTCCTTTGCCTCCAGTCTTTTATCTTCCTCCTTATGTTTTCCTCCAATTTGAGCAATGTCAGCTCTCCATCGTGTGCTGTTGATGCACCAGCTATCAACACTAGCCCTGAAAAGCAGGGCCAGGGCTAATGTGAAGCTGCCCATGGATGATTACACATGTTTGACTGCCAGTGGGTTGTCAGCAGTTTCATGTGTGAAGAGCAGCTACATCCTGGTTGCTTTGCTCTCTGGAGGGAAAATAATTTGGCTTGCAGTGTACTAGCCAGCTTTAAGTTTTCACAAAATGTATACAAGACAGTTATATTTCAAATGTCTACTCTCTTGTCAATTTTGGTAGAAATTAGTCACTGCTGTCAAAATTATTGTACAAGAAGAGGGAAAAAGTAAAATGAGAAATTGGGGAGAAAATCACAGTCTCAAAAGGCTTTCTTCCTTGGCAATTCAGTCTCAAAACAGTCAATGCCAGTATTGCATATTTTTCTGCTGCTTCTTCAACCTGTAATGCTGGTATTTTCAAGATACTCTTTCTCAATCGGGAGGGCTGAGCATTTTTTTATGATAGTGCAAATTCTCATACAACTGTAGCTAAGACTTCAAAAAATAGTTGTTGGATTGTGAGATTAATTAAATATAAAATGTTGCTAGAACAGCTTCTCCTGTTTTAGTTCTCTTGCTGGCTTGGTATCTTGTTCATCAGAGTCAAGAATAAATAGCTAATTCTAGTTGGGGCTCCCAGAAGTTATGGAATGGCACCAGTCATCCTAAGCATGCAGAAAAGGAACAGCTGGTGACTGTTTTTACACATAATCTTTCCCTAAATATTAGGGGGTGCTTTGCAATGCAATATTATTATTTATACCTCAGTAATACCAAGAGGTCTTAGCTGAAAGTGGAGCCTGAAGGTACTATTTTTTGTATCTACAACGCTGTAGGAGACAGTCCTGTCTCCTCTATCCCTTTCCACCAAAATATCATAGCTAATTAGGCAAAGGGTGGAAGAGGAAACACAGGCGCCATGAAATGAGGTAACTTGTGCCAGGCTCCAGAGCAGATTGGTGTTGTCTGTGCTGAGAAAAGAGCTCAGTCCCCTGCCTCCCAATGGGAATCTTGTCCCAAATAAAATGCTGCATTTCTAATATATTGTTACAAAACCCAAAGTTTTAAGGAAACATTATAAAAACTTAATAAACTTAGAAAACTCTTCAAAACACTTGAAATACTCTGGATACAGCTGAGCAGTGTTCATTTACTCTTATGCGAGGTTGCTAAAATCATTATTGAGACAAGAGAAAAAAGTGGGGAAAAAAGTAATTTTACAGAATCGCAGAATATTCTGAGTTAGAAGGATCATTGAGTCTACCTCTTAAGTGAATGGCCCATACGGGGATCGAATCCACAACCTTGGTGTTATTTGATTTTAAGAATTCTGCTTCATCATATGCTTCTCAGACACTCATGAATTGTCATTCGGCTGTGATTTCTCATGAGAATTGCATTCCTGTTAGGTATATTTGTGTTTACATTGTCATTGGCATAAAAGTGTGAACATTCCATGCATTTACCATGCACAAGCTTGTCTTGTGTCTTGGCCTTGTCAAAGTGATACAGTTTTTTCACCCACCACATTCTGTTCTTTAATATACTTTTCTCTTTTGTAGATCATTTCTTTCTTCGTTACTGACTTGGATCACAAATGGTCTTTATTTCCCTGTTTTTCTGAACTAAATAGCTAAATTCAGGATCCTGTGGATATGAAAGGGGTTATGAGTCATACAAACAAAAATATGTTAACTTTTCCTTGTGGGGGTTGTATTAAGTTAGAAACATTCCATGTGGCTTAACCTTGTCCTTTCTTCCTATTATAATTGACAATCAGTGATTAATTGAAGTGTAAATTTGGACCCAGGTCATCAGACTGTTGGACCTGTATAATTCCAGGTGCAATGACAGGCCACTTTACATTGTCACCTCTTAGTATTACTGTACTAGGACAATAATGGATTGATTAACTGGGATGGCAAGACAATCTTTTGAGGGTTAGTGTAGTAAAAGTGAAGGTAAGTTACACGCTCTAATTTCTCCTCCCTATTGGATACAAAGCCCTGTTGCAGGGGCTTTGTAGTTCTGTACAGAGAGAGGTCTGGCTCTCTTTAACTATCAGTAAGAGCAAGCTAGTCCTGTCTTTCCAGATGGTTTGACCTGCCTCATGTGATGGCTGAGGAGTCCTGCTGAGGAGTGCCAATGATGTCTGCGTCTGTGACATCACCTGCTGTGTAGGCTTTCTGTGTGAATTTTCCTTGGGGAGTAGGGGCAAAATGCTGAGTCTTTGTGTGCCTGAGTTCCTCCATTTTCTAAGAATCATAAGCATTATTAATCAGACTGAACCTTGCACAAAAGACAGTTTTCAAGTATTCTTAATGAAAGCACAGAAGATGGGATGTTTCTTATGACAATGCTAAACCTCGCATTTTATATTATTTGTGAGGTTTCTCAGATCAGATCTTCAGTTTTCAGATTCTTGCTTTTCCCACCAATAATGGACATTGTTTGTGTGACAAGTCCGTATTTCAAAAGGTAAGTGAGAATGAATTTAAGAGACATCTACAACTATATTACACAGAACACTGACTGCAGTATCTCCGTGAGTCCCTCCCTTTTGCATGTATGAACATGACAGGCTGTAGCCACATTTCCCAAAGATGCAGCAGAGGTGGGGCAATTTGAGCCCTGTTCATCCACCTCTGGAAACAGAAACACTTTCTTTGTTCCAGCCTTTTCATTCAGTGCAGAAGTGAGGAATTGAATGTACTTGTTAAGCCCAGCTGGTGAACATGGGGAGAGAAACATATATTGCCCATCAAGTTACCCGAGAAGGTGCCCAGAAAATCAGTGATGCCTCTCTTGCCTTCCCAGTAGCAGCTGTTTTGCTCTGGTATCACTCAGAAGTCAGGCATGTTCATCAATACTGACCTGTGTTAGATTAAATGACCTTGGGGTAAAAGAGGGTGTCAGACTGGCATTGTTATTTCTGGTTTACTGGTCTGTTTTTCCCATCCATCTTTATTTTTCTGGTAGTGATCCATTTCTACAGTAAGAACATAGACATGATTAGTAAGTATAAACTGCCTGCTTCCAAACACTATGAATTATGTCATTTAAAAATGTATCTGTACAAACACTGTCTCACACTCTTTGCAGCTAAATTCTCTGTTGCCTGAGCCATTAGTGGCAGTGAAAATCAGTGTCTCCAAGAAGCTAAGGTTCCTCTTCGTTTTACATGAGGCATGAAAAAAGCTGATATGTACCAAATAGAAGTATTCACAGCAGGGAGAATGTTCAAAACTTCTAAGCAAGGAAGGGAGTGTAACTTCTAAGCAAGGAAAGGAGTGTGTTTTTGAAGCTATACTGTCAACCAGGGGATTTGGCTTCTTAAAAATCCACAAAGACCTTATGTAGGTGTGTTACCTAGAGTACTTTCAGAAAAACACACCCAGAGTCAAATATTGTAAGAAAAATGGTAAATATTGAGGCATGCAAAGTCAGACAGTTTGGGTCTGTGTTCTATTTCTGTGTCTTGCTATGTGACCCTCATTGAGTCTCTCTGTGTTTCAATCTTCTTGCTTCTAATATTCATTTAAGATACTAAAGTTTATGTATCTTAATTGCTTTTTTCCAGCTCTAGGTTTTGATCAGGTCGTCTATTAATGAAGTTCCTATGTGCCTCGCATCGTTGTGTGAGATTTCACTCAATGTTGATGACCTTTGCAACACTTGAATAAAAGACATTATTAAATGTAACATATAATAAATGTAAATCAAATATAAAATGTCTCCTTTGAGAAGTCTCTTAATGATAAGCATACCATTCTGTGAATCTTGCTAGAAGGCAAAATTCATAATCCTGTATTATTTGTTTAGCACAGATAAAGCAGAAACCTGGAGTGTCAGAGGATGTCAGGCGATCACAATATCTACTCACTGGATACCAGTGAGTGTATCTTTAATACATAAACACTTTCTAAAACAAGTCATTGAGAATTATCCCACATCATCAAAACATTGGCGTTTATAATACATCTATTATCAATGCCCTTTTCCACTGCAGTTTCTAATTATCTGAATTTGACACTGATTAAGTATATTCATGACTCAGAAACTGAAATAAGGCAGTATGTTAGAGGAAGATAACAAAACCTACTTTGTTGAAACTACAATGCCCTTTTCTAAATATGCCCTTTAAACAAAAAGTTAATTCTGGAAAGAAGTAGAGAATTATATTCTTTATAATTTTCTTGATTAGGGAATAAGTTGCCAAAATCTGGTTTTTGCTTTGAATATCTGCTGGCTCGCTGACTGAGGCTGAGGAAGCTTTGGATTCTGATCTTTTGTTTTTAATCTTGTGAGTTTGCTCAGTGCAGTTGTTGTGTAAATGCCTATAACATCATTGTTCTGGCAAAATTATACAATGTCTTGGTTCCACTCTGGTATTAGGACTTGGTTTCTATTGGGAACTGTTTTCTTCATTACATTTAGCATACATCTAAGGACTAACATGGATATAAATTCTTTGATTCTTTTTTTAAATTTATTTTTGAGCTGGAGGATACAACCTGTGTTGTTCACATATAGGTTGGCATTTGTTTTTTGTGATTTGAATAATACCTGTAATTTTTGATATTCTACTGATGGTGTTTGATTTATTATTGAAGAGATCTGAAATACTTGCTTGTTTTGCCCCTTGTATTTCATATATGCAAGACACAGAACATAAGATAGATATGTGGTTTAAAGAGGACTCGGTCTTATTTTTCGTCCTCTGTAAAGGTCAGGGTTTTTTTTCTTTATTTCTATATTAAAAACATATATTGGGCTTTTTCTTCTTTTTTCTTTTTTTTGTTTGGTTCTTTTTTTAAGGGAACCATATAACTGCTGTCTTATTTACAGTATAGATATTTTTTGCAAGTATGAAATCATCCCCGTTAGTTCTGCCAGTAGCACTGGTGTCAGAGTGACTGTCACACATGTCTGCATTTCAGGCTCTGCATCAGTGAAAGTTACTCTACATCACATGTTGTGACAAAGTTTAATGTGCCCAAAGCAACCACTGGCTCCTGGGTGTTTGGAATATCCCAGCGACATGGGATATTCACATTCATCTGAAAATAATACACACACTTTTCTTTATAGACTAAGAATGAATTACATTATAACACTGGGCTCCGAGACTTCAAGCCTTATTTGCCTCCTCAAGGACTATTAGCAAGCTGGAAAACCACTGTGTATGAACAACTTTCACAAACAAATGACAAACTAACATTTTTATTATTGAAACCACATTATGAAAATGCTACTTTTATGCTGATTGATTTAATATCCTAGATTA
The DNA here is from genome assembly GCF_001715985.3 of Manacus vitellinus. Classification (NCBI taxonomy): domain Eukaryota; kingdom Metazoa; phylum Chordata; class Aves; order Passeriformes; family Pipridae; genus Manacus; species Manacus vitellinus. The sequence goes on along the minus strand of NW_021940535.1, from coordinate 7,448,380 downwards.
GATTTCTGGACATTAGGAAGACAGCTCTTATCAGATGTTGTGAATAAACTGATTAAAGTAGCTGGTTTTTTCTTGTCAAAAAGCAATTGTAATTTCTTTTAACTTATGTAAAACGGAGGGAAATAAATAGATATATAACTCTTGCCACTTCTTCCTCACTTGGTATGATAAATGTGTACAGCTGATTTATCATTTTCAAAACAGTGTGTTGTGATAGCAGAAGGGATAATCATATCTGGGATACAACTTCATAGGTCCACCATGAAAATATGTGGATTTTACTTTAATTATAGCTTCTTAAGAATGTGACAAGAAACACATAAAATGCAGTCTCTGAGCATGACCACCTAGAGAGGATAAATCCTAAGAGGATCAGTAGAATATTTTGTTTTACGTACCTCCTTTAAGTACAGCCCTTGAAACAGAATAGGTGCCAGCACAATCCTGGGTGTCAAGGGAGGGGAAAAGGGAGAGAAGAAATGATTTTGAAGACAGAAGGAAATTGTTGCTTTTAGGACAAGGTCAAAAATAGTAGGATTCCTACTAAAGGAGACTGAACATCCATTTCCAAGGCTGTATCAACATACCTATTGTCAGTCATCGCCATATGTCAATACTGTGTATGAGCTGGGTGTGCAACACACGGAGACATGTATTTGACAACTTTCTGCTAGTTAGTCATTGGCCTGTAATTTCAGTCTGTGAAATTAAGCACTGGGGTTACAAGGCTATTACTGAGAATCAAATATCATGGTTCTTGAGTATGCTTATTAAGAAATGGTAAGGAAGCTGTAGATGGTTTAGTAGGTGAATGGTGTGGTTAAGATCACTGGCTGGTTAAAAAGTGGATTAAAGGAAAATCAGCTTCACTGACTGACAGAGGTGACAAATTTCAAGAGGCAAGTAGGAATGAGGTGTTTTCAGAAGCCTGTATTCACTCCTCATCTGTTTTTCATTCTACAATAAGAAATGAGAGATTTAGTGTTGATTTTTAGGTCATGTTACAGTCTTATTTTGGAAACCAACTGCAGGGATTAATACCAGGTAATTAGGAGCGATACTTAGCTCTTCTAAGGATTTTGCAAATCCCTTTAACTGGTGTCATTATTGCATTTTACAGATGGAAAAAGTCAGACACAGAAGTGTGGAATAACCTGATGGAGGAGTTCCAGAGACAGGAACTGAACAGTCCCTGATTTCTTAAAGACAGGGTTAAATCATTGAGATGATTTAACAACAACTGCAGATGATTTCAACAACTGCAGAAATTAATGGTAGCATTGTTTAAAGAACCACGTGAAAGATGGGGAATAGCAGAAGACACCTCCCATCCACTTTAGTGAAGCCAAGATCTCACATGGGCATTGAGTGTGTCAGAAGAGGTAGCCAACTGCACATGTAAAAATGACTGAAAGGCGACCCTTTAGTTATGCTCTTCCAGGCAGTCCTAATCTCGAAGACTGATTATTTGAAAATAACTTTGATACACAGGGCAAACAGATAATGATGACTTCAGGATTAACAAACTCTAGACAAAGAAGTAAGGCAAACGTGAGAAAATAAATATAGAATTTGAGAGTTTTTGAGATTTTAAACAAATATGAAGATTGCAAATGAAAGTGAAATTATGATACATTTTCAGATAGAAATTTGATATAATGTATCGCAGGTTTTGACAACCTGAGTTTTGACTAGTATACAAGATATTTTTTGTTTATGCTTTTATTTTACATGGTTTCATTCACCATATAGTCTAGCAAAATATAAATGCTCTATGTAAAAGAGTGAGAAAAGATATTTGAGCTTTATCCCTATATCTTTATACTCTACTCTTAAAGAGCACAGTAAACTACATTTCAGTATAAACATTGATCAAGATCCTTTTTTTCAAAGGTGTTTGTGTCAGACTGAGTTGCCTCAAAAATGATGAAATACTCCAGAAGTAAAATCACAGAAGACAAGCCATTAAACAAGGCAGCTGGACAAAATCTTCAGTAAATTAAAGAAATCAGAGTATGAGATATATGTTTAGCATGTTCTGCTTTGTCCTGTTCATACAGCTTGAGGCCAGAATGATGGAACACTTAGCCTGACCTACTGGATATCCCTGGACACTGAATTTTACCTGTGGTAAAATTATTGGGACACCGTGTATTTTCCAGAGACATCTTGTTTCAGTAGGAGATTTTCAGAGAATAAAACACAGCTTCCTTCCACAATTTGTGCCAATGATTAGTCTCTCCCATCGATAACTTTTTTGATTTGAATTTGTCCAACTTCAGCTTCCAGACACTGACTCTGTTATTCTTTTCCACTACAAGATTAAAGGGCCTTTTAGCTCCTAGTATTTTCCCCTATGAAAGTATGTATATGGCCTCATCAAGTTGTATCTCCTTTTGTAGTATGGTAAGTGCTCAGACATCTATTTATACGACCCTTAAATCAGCTTTGTGGCTCATCCCTTCATTCTCATATTTTTCAGATGTGCCTGCCGTGTAGCCAGCCAGCATCCTATGGGGCAGCCTGGATGAAATAAAATCCCTTCTCATAGTTCACGAAGATGCTGGGCAACCAGTTGTTCACGCGTCCAACACACGCTTTATTCGCATCGCGTGAGCGCTTGTCTTTTTTAATCCAAGCCAAATCGAGCGATTTACCAAGTCCTACTTGGCACGCAAGGGGCGACAACTGAGGCTTTTTCACTCACGAGCGGGCTGGCAGCAGCGCCTCACGGCCCGCCACACAACAAACCCTCGTGCCGGGCGGGTGGGCGGCCGTGAGGGGGTAAACGGGGACGCCTCGCTGGCTGGGGCCGAGCTGGGCGTTGACAGAAGCGGGGCCCGGGGAAAGGCGGGAGGGGAGCGGCTGTGGGGGCGGGCGGCCGCCTGAGGCTGTGGCGGCGGTGGCCCGGGGGCGGTGCCGGCCGGCTCGGGGCTGCCCCGGGGGGCGGCCGGGAGGGGTGCGGGGGTGTGACCGCCGGTGTGGCCGGTGCGCGGCGCCGCCTCCCCGCCGGGTCCCCTCCCTCCCACTGCCCTCGCAGCCGGGAGGCGGCGCGGAGGACCGAGCGTGCGTGCGGGCAGCTCCTGGCCCCAGCCAAGCCAAGCCAAGCCGAGCCTAGCTTAACCAAGCCGAGCCGAGCCCCCACACCATGCCGGCCGCCGCGCCGACCCCGCTCCACCCCGGCGCGGCTCCTGCTGCCACTGCGCCGGTGAGTGCCCCCTTCCCTCGGCCTTCTTCCCGGGGGCAGCCCGCCCGCCGCAGTGCCCGACCCCCTGCCCGACAGGTCGCCAGCTGGGGGGGCTCCTTTTGGGAGGAGGGGGCGAGCTGGGCGCGCCGCGCCCCGGCTGAGGGCGGCATGAGGCGGCTCCGGCGGCGAAAGTTCCTTTCCGGGATCTTGCGTGTCCGTGGGGTTGCGGTGAGCGAGGGAGGCTTTCGGTGGCCTTTGGGCTTGAAATGGGAGCTTGAGACTGACGGAGGAAGGTGCGATTCCTCTTGGCCGTGGGATTGAGGCGAGGGCTTTGGGAGGGAAGAGATGTCCCCCAAGGCGCAAAGTTGGGGATGGTTGTTTCACCGTGTTCCTTTAATTACCTGTATTTTGTATTAAAGAGAAGCCTCCTCACCCCCTCTGTTTTGTATCGTCGCGGAGATTAGTGAAGTGGATTCGTTGGGAAGCAGAGCAGAGGGCTACGACTGCACGGAGAGCCAGTCCCTGCTGCTGGGTGGGTGTCAGGCCGTCTGTGCCCCCTTCCCGAGACCACCTCGGCAGCCGTGCGGTGTACCAGAGTAAGCTTTGAAGTCTGAGTGTGAAGTTAACTATTTGCTATTCCAAAAGGCACGCAAGTGTCTTCTGTGCTGCCGTAAAATTGCAGATTAGAAGTAACTTGCAGTCTTAATAGGCAGCATGAGTATAGTTCACTTGCGAAGAATGCTTTTGGGCTGCTGAGAGCACACTGATGCTGTGGCAGGAAAGTAAATAGCATTCAGTGTAAGGATTTTAAGCTGTTGCACAACTCTGTGTTAAAATACGGTTGAGGTTGGTGAATTTTCCCTCAACTGGGAAATCACTACAGCTGGAGGTACACGGGTCACGGGCAGGGGCTCAAAGGGGGGGAGGGCTGCTGTGTCAGGTGGGGATGCTGTGACATGTGGTAGCCAAACCTCTTTGGGGAAGAATGCTGGCTGTGCCCTTGCATCCCCTGACTTCCCCTATATCAGTTATGTTCGCTTCTATTTAATAACTGAACAGATATTTATAGGAAAACTATTCCATGACTTTTCACTGTGCAGTGTTATCTTCTGCCTTCCTCAGGGTACATTCAGTACACAAAGTCAGCAGGACTGGACGGGCCACTGGTTTGAGCTGATGGAACGGTTTTCAGGTTGAGAGAGATGCTGTGTTTGGGAACAACCCCATAAACTGAAGCTTTTGTTGTACTCTGTACTAAAGGGTTTTCGTTTTTAAAAAAAGCCCAAAGCCAACAAAACAAACCAACCTCTTGCAACACTGTAACAAGTTTCTAAAGCTTCTTCCTCTGAGCATTTAGATTGAAACCCATGCCGTGTGAGGGTATAAACTAAAAATTTATCACCAAATCTGATATGGTTTGTTATGTATGCTTTTGCTACTAACTTTACAAAGAAATAAAAATGTGCATATATGCAGGTCTGCATGCAAGTTTGTCTTCTCACCTCCTTGTTTCCTTATTCTTTAGCCCTCTTTTTTTCCTCTTGATGCTTCTTGTGGTCTTTTATATGGTTTGAATGCAGTTTTGACACTTTGAAATGTTGGGAACCCAACAGACTCCCAAAACAGCCAGCAAGTGAAATGAAGCTTACAAAACATATATTACAGCTACTTTATGTAGTAGAGGTGCAGTTATTATAGCAATTCTATCATGCTCTACTCAAGAGGTGGCTGCATTTTGTATCTCAGGAAGCCACCCTGCGGCTCTCCAGATAAAACTGATCCTGCTGAGTTAGTCCCTTTCTTGTAGTGTAATGGGTGTGGATGTCCTGAAATGGCATGACTTTTTCCATGAAAATTTTTGTAGGATGTTAGGACATGTCAGCTGAGAGTTAGCTTCTCATAAATCTCCATCTGTGGTTCATTAACCTGAATTGGTTAATTGGACTTAAACTGTGGGCAAAGATAAGATAACTTGGTTTAATTCAGGTTATTGCCAGCTGTTCAAGCCTCTGAATTTGAGCTGTGCTAAAGTTACCTTGTCTTTATAGGTTTTTTTTATACTCAAGTTAATTACCTTGGACATGCTAACCTGACTTTTGAATGTATCTTTATCTGGTAGTGTCACTTACATTCTTTGTATCTGTCTGCACTGCTGCTTTTTCTAGTCATATTCTGCAGAGCGTCACAATTTTGGCATCAGCAGGATTTTCAGCATGTGGTGACTAAGGGAAGTTGTGTGGGATTCATTTCCCCATTTCTAAGATTACTTTGCTTAGTTTGTTTTCTGCAGAAACATCTATAGTTTTGTAGAAATAAGGAAAGTTCATGATCCTTCCTTCTTTTGCAACAGCTCTGGGGTGAATTGAGTTGGTTGCTGTCATTGCTTTTTCTCATTTCCTTTAATTTGATGATTCCTTGACATTTAACAACATTTGAAATTAGCGTTATATAGATTTTGTTGTAAATATAATTAGCATCAGAACATTATGGTGACTTTAGGAGCCTCAGTTAGATCTGATCCAGATCTCACTGAAGCTAATGTGAATCTTTTAATTAGCTTCAGTGCAACTTGGATCAGATCTGAAAATGTGGTAGTTGAAGAGGTGAATGTGACATTTCTCTTCTTAACAGTATACTGTTTTCCATGTTTTTCTCAATTTCAGGGTATGGAGTCTGTCCTTTTGTAGTCTTCCCTAGATTCTGGAAACAATAAAAAAAGGAGGGGGAGCTACTGCCTTGATTGATTCTAATGTCAATTTGGAGTTTTGGTAATGCTTTCAAATTGTCCATCTTACCTAGCAGTAGCTTGCTTTCACTGCAAAGGGAAGACATGTTTAGCATCTTCCCTCTGTTCTAGCATTGTTTACTCAGTCTAATTACTGTAAGAATGCAAAACAATTATGTCATATATTCTTAGAAGAAGCTCTCAGTAGACATTGTATAAACACCATCTCCCACTCCATCAATATTGCTAGCTTGCACTTCTTCTCCCGGTTTTAGTTTTCTCATGACCCCAAATAATGTAGTTAATGGAAATGCTGAGAAATGTCTGGTGGTGTGAAAATCCTGATCTTTCTGCTTTGTCATCATGCTTTTGAGTCTAATTAACACTGGCTTACATTTTTCCCGAGAAACTAATTTTCTTTTGTAAGTTCTGTGAAACAATTTATTTTGCAATGTTGACTTTCCTATATGAGTCTCTTCTGAAAAAGTGGTTCTGTAATAATGGGCTTGGGAATTCTACATTTATATGTGAGTTAACATCTCCTAAATGTGCTATATTTCCAAAGAAAACTTTTGTCTGATTTCCCCTTTTGTAAACCAGATGGAGAATCAGACTCTGGCTGGGTCTTTCCTTTAGTTAGGCAACAAGGTTATTGGTAATAAAGGATCTGGAAGCTTAATTAAACTCTCAGTGACACCTCTGCAGGCTCTTCTTTTTTCACTGGGTTTGCTCAGTTGCAACTGATTAGTCATCAAGTTGAGATTTAGGAAACAACGCAAATAAAATCTCCCACAAGAAACACAATCCTGCTCCTTTGACTGAGGCATTGTTGGCTAACAGGACTAAAAAGCAGCTAAAAGCTTACTTTGTGATGAAACATGAATAATTAATTTGAAAGTATATGGTACTTCAAGAGTCAAGAGCATCAACGTGAAAGTGAAACTCCTTGTAGGCTGATCCTTTAGAAACACACTGAGGGCTTTACCAGATGGATTCTGGCAAATACTGCAGTTGTGTAAGATGTTTTTGTTTCCCTCTGTCAGTTTGGTCCCTCTTCTGAAAGATTCTTGATGGAGGGTCCTGATCTGCAGAGCTGACTTTCCTGGTTACTGGGGCAGACCCTAAAGCAGTCAAACTGCAGAAAGTAGTCATGGCTTCTCCCAGTAAAATACACAGCCTGTCATCTTTGAAAGAAATTAAATAAATGAGCAGTTTCATAATATTCTTTTTTTGGTTTTATGCAACTTAAACTGAGCCTCACACCTCCAAAGGCACTGATTCATTTCACGTGCAGTCTTACATTTCACATAGTCTTTACAGATTATGCATCTGTATACATCTCTATAAGGCTTTCTTTATTCTTGCTTTTTAATTTGCTACCCTTAAAATGTCAGAAAGAAGATAATGAAAGTGGGGTTCTGCTCCAAAAAAAAAAGTAAAAATTATGACACTTGTGAGTCATTATCAGACTCCATGAAATCTACCTTCATCTGCTGCTCTGGGGGTGATTCAGCTCAGTTTAACACTAACACATGGCAGTAACCATCTGTGTTTGCTGTAAATATTTTATTTTTTTAATTACAAATGGCTTGATTTAAAAAATCTGAAACTGTACAGTGGAGTGATTGTGGGCCTGCAGTGGGAAGGAGATAAGCACCTGGGAAGGTAATTTTTGTCCAACCACTGTTGCCAGGTTGGAAAGGGAAGTGTAACACAGAGAGCAAACCAGACTTCCCTGTAGCAGTCTGGGTGCTGCTGCTCCACTGTGGGGGGACCTGGGCAGGAGAGGGCCAGCATAGACTGCAAAGGGACTCTGAACATTTAGGGAAGGAGAAAGGGGAAAAATGGACTAAGAAAACTCCAAGTTTATCTCCTTTGAGGAGAAAGAAGGAAAAGTGGCTGTGAAATGTCACTTATCCATTGGGATTCTCATACACTAAATATGGCCATTGGGATGCTGGGCCTCCCACATGCATTTCTCTGTGGGATGACTCCCACATTGGGACTGGGAGCAGAGGCGCCATCCATCCTGAGAATGGAAAATCCAGAGTTCACATAGCCATAGCTAGGGTTCCAACGGGGAGGGGCTCTGTCTCCATCTCTCTGCCGAAGTCCAGCCAGCTGCAATGTTTTCCCATCAGACTGTCATTCTAGATAGTCCTTCCCATCCTGGGAACTCCTTTGCTACAGCATCTGCTGACTTCAGCTGCTCTGGTGCTCTTTGTCCTTTAGGATCTCCCATTAACTCAGAGGTTTGTGTCCCAAAACTGGCAGTGAAAAGGGAGTGAGATAAACAGGCAGGGAGAAGGAATTAGACTCACTTCTTTCTTTCTAGAGTGAAAGACTGGGGAAGAATGAGAATGGGTGTTTATGGGACTGAAAGATTTGAAGAGCTCTTTTCCAGTTTGCATGACACAATGTATGTTTATTCTTAAAATAAAAAGCAGGTATGTTGAAGATCTGCAAAATTTTGAAGTCGTCTTGCCTGCCCTTATATGAGGACAGGGAGTGGGTACAAAGGTGTGCATCTTCCATGCTCTTGCACTCTAGGTGTAGCTGCTAAGGACATTTTCTCTCCCTGCAGTTGACACTTTGGCAGCTCACCTAATGGGACCAGACATATTTGGCCGGGAGAATGTTTAGTTCTGTTGGCGACATGTGGGACAGAAGGAAGCCAACTTGACACACAGCTGAGTTTACAGGGCTGACAGTTAAAGCAAAAATAATGATATTGCATGCAAATTTAAGCATGCTTGATGTGAAATTGTGAAAGATAATGAACTTGTAATCCCATCATACTAACTTTTTATGATCTTTTAGGGCTAAAACTATATATTTATGAGATAGAGAGATTATTCTGATTTTTTTTTTTTTTGGTGTGCGAGCCCGAATTAGTTTTTCTTCAGTGAACTTAGAATACTGTCTGAACTGCTGAGTGATTTTAATTCTCTAAAAATTGGGTTAGACTGGCTCAGCAATTGATCTCCACTACACTAGTGCAAATTGGACATGAATATGCTGGCATGAGTATGACTGGAGATGCCCATTAGGGTAGCATAAAAGATGTTACAGAAATTAAAGTCATTCCCTCCTTTTAATTTATTTTTCATTGTTACAGTATTAAAACTGTTTTTGAAAGATTCCAGCTGATAAATTGTATTTGTAATATTGAACATGGTTTTGTTTTCTTTCTGCTCCAGTAGCTAATGCAGATAAGAATTCATGCAAATACCATGATGAGGGTTTGTGGTTTTTTTTTTTAGTGTAATTGAATAAAATACACTTTGGCCGTCTAAAAATACTTTGACTGTGCTCCTTTTATTTGGCTTAGTAAGCCATGGTTTTATACAATATGATTTACAATAATATTTTATTGCAAAGTATATTTTATAACTGCCTTACCATTAAATGTATTCTGAACACGTAAGGTTTGTTCAATGTATTTCTTCAATGTATTAAAAAAATGCATTTCTATGAGGCCATGTTACAAAATCAAGCCTTTATGATTATTGATTAGGACTGCTATCCCCCCACCCCATGTTCCTGTGTATTAAGATATGCACATTAATTACATTTTCAGATGCTGCTTTTACTATCCCCAAGGGCTATGGCTCCATCAGTGTATGTGATGGGCAGAGCGTATCTAATGAGCACCTACTTACTGTTTGCCCTGGCTCTTCATGCCTCCTGCTATGTGTTTTCTGAACCCTGCTGTTAATACAGGCTTATTAACTTGAGGGCTTTTCTGTCATGGCTATTGCTGCAGTAGCAAACATGGATTAGCCTATCTGCAACACCTGTAAAGAGAGGGCATGTACTGCATTCAGCAGGAGTCATGGTGCAAAAAATAAAATCAAAAGTACTTTAATCTGCAGAAGAAAGCAACTTGACATGCCCCGTTCCTGAATTTTGGGATGACTTAGCATTGTCTATGTGTTGTGTTGTGTTACCTTGTCTGAAGTACCTCTTCTAGTATATGCCCTTGCAGCTGTGAGCACTGAGCAGGTTTGCAGATCAGGTCTCAGAATGTTCTTCTGGGTACCAGACTGTAATCTTCTCTGAGAAATCTAGATTAAGGTGATTGCTTTGAAACTCAGTGGAATTGGTTGAGACAAAATCAGTTCTTCAGGGCTGCACTGCCTTAAGCAAAGAAATTATTCTTCCTATAGTTTTTCACACACATTTCAGCTCTTCTAGTTACTCTTTTTTTTTCCCAACACAGTCCTTTAATCTAGTTTACTTGTAAAAGAGGATCTGCTGTACCCTGGAGTAGACATAGGAAAAACTGTATACACTTCTTAACTGTCTTGTATGGAAGGAGGAAGTAATTTCAAAAAGTAGAATGGTTTGGTTTGAAGGGACCTCAAAGATCATATAGTTCCAACCCCTCTGCTGTGGGCAGGGATCTTACACTACACCAGGTTGTTCAGAGCCCCATCTAACCTTGCCTTGAACATTGCCAGTGATGGGGCACCCACAACTTCTCTGAACAACCTGTACTCTCACAGTAAAAATTTCTTCCTCATATTTAATCTAAATCTCTTTCAGTTTATTACACCTCATCCTATCACACCATGCTCTTGTAAAATGTCCTTCTCCAGCTCTTTTCTAGGCCCCTTTAGGTGCTGGAAGGCTGCTCCAAGGTATCCCCAGAACTGCCTTCTTCCCCAGTCTGAAAAACCCCAACTCTCTCAGTCTCTCTTCATATGAGAGGTGCTTCAGCCTTTTGCTCATCTTCATTGCTCTCCTGTGGACTTGCTCCAGCAGGTCCGCATCCTTCACATGTTGGAGGCCCCAGAGCAAGATGCAGTACTTCATGTGGGGGTCTCATGATAGTGGAGTTGTGGGGAAGAATTGTTTCCCTTGACCTGCTAGCTACACTTCTTTTGATACACAGGGTATGACTGATAACTTTTGCTCCTGTTTTACTGATGAGCTTGCTAAGGTTCTTTTAATGTAGTCAGCTGTTTGTGTGCATGTAGCTCTTCCTGTTCTTTAAAAAAATGTAAATTAAGGTGAACTAATATGGCAAGTGACAACAAAAGCACGTAGATGTCCTTTATGGATACTGCAAAGGAGCAGACCGTGCAAGGATAGTTCTATTGCTGACTTCCAATCCTATCCTTTGTCTAAGTTTGGCATTCTACCTAACTTCTTGATCCACTCTTATTGATCCACCCTCACATTTTACTGCTTCCCTATTACACTCTCCATCTGCTTCCACTGTGTCTGTAAAGTTCAGGGAAATTGCTATCAGACAGTATCAAAGTTCATAGGAACTGGTGTCAGATAATGCCTGACTATGGCACTATTTGCTTCATTCCCTGCGGTCTGTCCCAGTCCCTCTTAAAACTTCTTTTCTCTTATCCTCCCTGTCCAGTTCTTCACTATGTTTCTTTTTTTCAGTTTCAGTTTTATAACTCTGAGCTGTGTGAGCCTTTGGAACTTGCTAAGCCTGGAACTAGCAGCAACTGTCCTGCTACATCTGACGCTGTCTTGATCCAGTCCTTTCTGAAATTTGAGTTTCTTTTTCTACTAAGTATTTTATCTGGTCAAAACTGATACAAGTGTGTGTGTCTGTCATTGTTGCTGAAATGACCACCAGCTCTGACTCAAACAAAACCTCTTCCTTAAGATGCTGTACAGCATGGCGAGGAGGCGAGGATGAGCATCAGGGAAGGAGAGGATGCTGCAGAGGCTCCTCAGAGAAAAATTTATCAATGGTGTTTCCAACACTAGGGCTGTAGATAATGCCCATGTAAAATTTACTTGCTGTAAAAGAACACTTGTGATCATGTTTTGTTTCCATGTATCTAATTTGGTGAATTGAGACTCACCACACTGCTACTTCAGTCTTGGGCACTAACAGTGTACACTAGCCCTGGAAGTTGCAACTTTTAATAATTTACAGCAAGGAGAGGAGATCAAGATGGCATGTTTCTAGAGGACTCGGATTGCATCCTGGGACCAACTGCTGATGCACACTGGTAACCTGTGTGAGCTACATGCTTGGCTGCTCTCAGTTCAATGCCAGAAACATTCTTGACACTCAAGTGCTTGAAGACACTTGTTAGTATGGTGACATGAACTAAATGGTTTTGGTTCCAAGTAAGATTATTCTTTTTTTTTTTTAGTTTTTTTTTTTTTTTAATTACTCAGCAGGAATTTCTAGGGCTTAAGGAATAAACAGGCATTTGTGCTGTTGTTCTTTCCCATCCCATTAAAGCAGTGTTTTGTTTATCCTGTATTTGTTTTTCCTATATTGAGACCAACACATCAAAACAACTCCCAGATATACGGTTTCTGTCATATGCAACTTTAGTTGTGTGAAGAATACTGCTAATGATTTGGGGCGTTTTCACAGTTGCTTTTGTAAGTGGAAGCCTTCTAAAGAAGTTGCAGGGTTTAAATAACACCATCTTATTCACAGAAAGCAATGCCATACCTAGATCCTATTTCAATGCTACCTTCTGTTTTAAATTGTGTGGTAAAACTCCTTTTAAAAATTTAATTCCACTTCAACCTGTGAGTTGATAGCAGAATTAGCTGCTGGGTAAACCATTCAGTTAATTACTGAAACTGTAATCTCAAACAGGAGAGCCAAGAAGAACTCAAGATGAACAAAAACTTATAGACTGGTCAAGGGTAGGGATAAGTTTTGAATGACAAATGGCAGCAATACATTTTTAATTGCAATATGTGACCTCTGGCAAACCCTGTTACTCTGCTGTTGTAGGGAGCGTAGCCAGGCAATTCACCAAATGACAGGATATTCTGAGTTGGAAGGGACCCACAAGGATCATCAAGTCCAGCTCTTGAGTGAATGACTTGTACAGGGATCAAACCTGTAACCTTGGCATTTTTAGCACCATGCTCTAAACAACTGAGCTTATTAAATTCCTTAAGATACAGGTTGCTTTAAGTTCTGTATACAGAACTTCTTCAGAGCTCAAGTCTTCAGAATTCACTTTATTTTACTCCAAGTCCAGAGTATGATCCAAAACACTCCAAGGAAAGGTCTTTTAGAGGAATTTTTGTGGTTTCCCCCCCATGCTTTCCCACACTCCCCTACCCCCACAGTGGGAAGGACTGTGACGATCACAAATTATTTGTAAATTTTAAAAATGAACACAGAAGCCGTGCTCCTTTCAGGGGAATGCATCTTCTCTCTAGGGAGCACTTGTGCTCTGGTCATAAGTGCTGAGTTTCTTGTTCCTGCTACCTGTTTGAGCCCCCAAATCCCAGTTTGTCTTATACTCCATGCTTCTCTAGCGACTTGGTGTCATTGTTTGCCTTGTTAGACCATCATGTCTTCATCATATGGAGATCTGTATTGCTCTGTGAGGTCATTTTCTGGTTTTTCTGTTCCAGTATGTGCAGTTTTGGTGGGATGCAAGGTGTCCTTGACCAACTGTGTTGCCTTGCCCTTGCCCTTCCACAGCAGCAGGCTTCAGCATCCCCCTCAGCCATGGTGTACCACTGATACTCCAATACACCAGCATATATAGACAGATGTGTATACAGATAAAAATAGACACACTCATGCATGCATGAATCCATTTTAACATTTCTAAGAAATATTTATATTTGATAATCATTAGCTCTCAGTAGGACAGTAAAAGAAAGAACACCTTTTATTCTCTGATGTATAATTTGCCAGTACTTGAACTCATTGAAGTGTGTTTCTGATACCACCTCCCTCTTCCTCCTTCTCCCACTTGTATATAAATATGGAAACATGATTTTGAAGCAATAGAAGTTGTAGCTAAAGGATTTGGGTATGTGTGTGACCTCTGAAGGCTTTCTAGAAATGCTTGTTACTGCTTTGAGTGTGTGCACTTTCCTGACAGATTGAGGCTTGCTTCATGTGTATCAGTTAAATATAGCATAACTGACAAACAACAGAAATTATGACTGAAATAGTTGTAACAGGCAATTGAAGTGAATTTTCAGTTTTATGTAATATATAATCATTGTGACCACCCCTTTGACAGAATTTGACACTTCTCATTTTCTTGGAAAATATTAAAAGATTCTTTTATGCGTTGATTTAAGCAGTCATGTAATTTTCTTTTTTCATCTTAGAAAAATATGCAATACTATTCTTATTCCTAAAATTGTTATGTATTAACTTATGGCTTTTGTCAGACTGTTTTTCGCTAGGAATCAAGCCAGTTTAAAAAGCACAAAACCACATTCCTACATTGTTTTAATAATGACATAAAACTGCTCTTATTCCATTAGTTATAGAATTAAACAATAAACTTGGCTTCTGTTTCAAGCTTAGCCAAATTAGTGAAGAAAGGAAAAATAACTGATGCTTAGGTAATTGAAACAATCAACAGTGCAGCCAAGCACTTAAAATCAGTGGTTTATAGAAAGGTATGATAATAGCAGCATAGCTGGGAGGAACATAAGCTGTGGGAAAAGTCGTTATTGGCACACCATTGTTTTTATGTTGTACCAAGATCATAAGCAGTAAAAATGTTAAGCACTGTTCCCATAAACAAGATAATGCTTTGATGACAGTGTGTACGCAAGAATCTGGAAACATTGATTAAATTCAGAGCTTCATCAGTTCCTGGTAAGTAACATGTTCTGGAGTTGATTTAGATTTCAGAGAACTATTATTATGGCTGATTTTTTTTTTTCTTCCCCATTCACAGTAAGCTTTATTCTGGGTGGAATGTAAATATGCGATTGCTGAAGAATCACTAGCACATATGTAGTCATCTTTTGATAACAAGAGATCATCCTTAAAAAGCAGAATGAAGACAGAAATAACTTATACAACCACCAAGCATTAGTCACACATAGCTCTTATATAATGCTTACGTCTTCAATCAGCATGCTGGCAGCTGGGCTTCTTTGTAATGTTTGTTTGGAGGAGAAGTATCTATCTCATTTGGCAGAGGAAGAAAGTGAAGCCAAGAGTTAAGGGACATGCCAGGGGGCACACAGTGTTTAGCTGGTGAGAGTATCACAACTAAGAAGTGTCCTTCATCATACATCAAGCAGAGCCAACAGCAGAGTGGAATTCTGTAGCGGTGTCTCCTCATGTGCTTTCACCACTCAAGCCCTGGCCTCTTGGACACACTATTTTTTGAGACAGAGCAGGAGAATGCTGCAGCACCTGTTGCAGTTTTCCCTTTTGTTTGTCGTTCTAGGCGAGGAGGCATATTTTCTCTTGCCTTGATGAAAAAGGACAAATAAAAACGTATAGCTTGAAATACTGAAAATGTCTTTTCTGCAGTTCAGAACCAAAATGTAGTAAGCTTAAGCCTATAACACCAAGAGGAGCACTCATATGTGCAGATTTCCTTTGAGGATTTGCGCACTGCACTATGACTATGCAAGCGTAGTAGTGTAAGAGAACGGACAGGATTCTCTGGGAGATAAGCCATTTGGTATAGGAGTTTCCTAGTAATGGTTCAGAAAACATTCTGGCTACTTTCTTTTGTCTTGGTCCTGTTAGTTTATATATATTGAATGTTTATTCCCAACTGAAGTGCGAGGCTATTAAATGGAGTTGGAAGCTCTCTGTAATCTCATTGTGAAAGTTTATTTCTTGAGGCTGAAAATAAGTGCATTGTAATCAGGTTTTAATCCTAACAAGTACAAGAGATCAGAGTACTTTTAGGGGACATTTTTATTCCTAGCTTATTGTTGTATTGATAAACAGGGAATTATGTTATAGCCTGGTTTGTCCATAACCAGATGTTATGTTTCGAGTTCTTCCTTTTCACAATTAGGCGTAACAAATGGTGCCATTTTCTTTGGTTGATGTTCTAAGATGAAATATCAGATGGAAAATTGTTAATGTCCCTAGAGAATAGTCAGAACTTCGTGTGATTTTACATAACTTTTAGAATAAAAAAGTCAAACCAAAATATTGGAAAACCAGAACTCCAGTTATCAAACAAAACTAAGATGGCCTTTTTTTAAGACAAAAGATTACATTACATTACTATTAGATGATCTATAAAATTGCTGTAAAAGTTACAGCAAAAGTAATGTCTTTAAAAAAGAATTCAATTTATTTTATTTGTTATAGAAGGTCCAGGGAAGGTGAAGAGGAGATAATTACTTATAGAAATGTAAGGTTTCACATACAGCACCATCTGGTAGTAATTTTAAAACACAAGTATTTAGTTTATTTTACTTCATGCAATGTAATTTTGGAACTTGTTGCCACAGGGTTTACAGAGGCCAGAATTGTAATTGGGTTCAGAAAGGACTGAGGTAATGGTAGATATATTCTAAAGAGAATGCTAAAGAAACTCGATGCAATCCTGGCACTTCTTGAGGACTTCTGAAAGATGAGAGGAATTAGAAGAAAGATCTGTTTGTTTTCAATATTATTACTATTTTTAATGACATTTCTCTGTCACAAAATGAATTTACATTTTCTAGCAAACTTGACAGTGTTCGTAGTTGCATGTATGTGGAGATACTCCTTAGTGGTAGTTAAAGTTCTTTATAAGCCTTGAAGTCACCTACCCTTACTCTCTGAGGTAACATACACTGACATGCAGAAAATGGTTGCTCAGAAAGGTCTGATGATGCAAAATAATTAATATACCTGTTCTTTGTTTGCCTTAGGACGCCGAGGCTTGTTGGACCATTCGCCACACAATGCAAGCTCAAAAGTAAAAGAGAGGAAACTACATGGGACTTGTCCTCCTATTGGTCGTGGGAACTATGGGAAGCCATGTTTGAGTGAAAGCAGCCATAGGTCCTCATTTTTCAGTCCCCGCAAGGGTTTTCACACGATACATTCAGAGCACAGCCCTGTGAAGCCAAGGATAATTACAGTGGTGAAACCCGGGGGACGCACGCTCAGGAGGATAACCTTACTTCTCAACAGGAGGTCAGTCCAGACCTTTGAACAGCTCATGGCTGACATTTCAGAAGCTCTGGGATTTCCTCGTTGGAAGAATGACCGTGTGAGAAAACTTTACAATCTGAGAGGCAGAGAAATCCGAAGCGTTTCTGACTTTTTCAGGGAAGGTGATGCGTTCATAGCTATGGGGAGGGAGCCCCTCACTTTGAAGGACCTGGAAGTGGTATTACAAGAACTTTATCCTGAAAATCCTTATGCTGCCAGTGCTGCCATTCAGCAGAATGAGGAGCAGTCCCGAAAACTGAAGAGCAGGCTGTATGACAAGGCTTTGAAAGTAGACAGTGGCTTTGATGAGACAGAAATTACCAAGAACTGCAGCGATGGCATGTCTCCCCAACTGGTAGCTGGACATGAAGGAAAAAGTCAAGCCAAAACAAAGGAAGAAGAAAAAATGAGAACAAAAAAAAAGTGGACTAGAGAGAGCTGGAGTGGTGAACAGGGAGTGAAGCCTTCTAGGAAAACCCGAGAAAGTGAGAGGTACCTTAACCATGAGAGGAGTTCTGAGGAGGGTTTAGAAGAGAGTTCAGAGGAGGTGCTGAGATGTGAGAAGTGTGAACAGGAAAGGCAGGCCAGAGAAAAGTTACAAAGGGAAAGGAAGGCTGAGGCCTCATTTGAAAATAGAGACCTGAACACAGGCGCATGTCAGAGGTACCAGGTAGAAAGAAATGCAAAAATCAGGAACTGCCGAAAATCTTCTGAAACTTGTCTGGATGGTGAGGAAGTTGGCTGGAAAGATAATGGCAGTAGGAGGATGTGGAAACCCCTACAAAAGATTGTTAATGAAGGGCTGGAGAAGCAAAAAAGGAACATGGAGAAGGATGTGGAGAAGCATGAAAACCATGGGAAGGAAGTAGTAAAAATCAGGAAGAATGCTGTAGAAGGGCTCCATCTATCTCATGAAGTGAAAGAAGATAATGGAAGTAGCTGTGTCATGAACCAAAGTGGTTGGCTAAAGAAAGACACTCTGAGGGATGCTGAGAAACTGTCTAAAACACACAGGGAGGTCAGAGAGGGACAAAGGGCTAAAGAGGAAGCTGCCAGAAGAGAGGGGAATGTCACACATAGAGAAAGTGACATGACTAGACGGGAAAAAACAGGGGAGCGCAGAGTGAATAAAGAGGAAAACAAGGCTCAGGGATTGGAAAGCACAAGCCGGAGGTATGCCATTAAAAGCAGAACTGATGTGGAAAAACACTATGATATTGGTAGAACTATTGGGGATGGGAACTTTGCAGTGGTGAAGGAGTGTCGCCACTGTGATTCCAATCAGATCTACGCCATGAAAATTGTTGATAAATCCAAGCTAAAGGGGAAAGAGGACATGATGGAAAGTGAAATTCTGATCATTAGGAGTCTCTCTCATCCCAATATAGTAAGCTTAATTGAGGTGTATGAGACAGAAGCTGAGATCTACTTAATCCTAGAGTATGTCCCAGGAGGGGACTTATTTGATGCAATCATAGAAAGTGTGAAGTTCACAGAGCATGATGCTGCTGTCATGATCACTGATCTGTGTGAAGCACTGGTTTATATTCACAGCAAGAACATTGTCCACAGGGACCTCAAACCAGAAAATCTTTTGGTAAGTATTGTCAAACAATTGCATATATGCAGGAATTGAATTTATTTTCCTTCTTTGAATATTTTTAAGCAAATATTATGCAGAGATAATGTCCTGTGGCAGGACTGTTTGAAAAATGGGTACAATTTTGAAGTGAAATTACAATTGTAGTTTTTCTTTACATAGATCTAGTGTGCATTGCAGATAGAAATTCAAGTAAAAGTTATCAGGCTTTCAGGGATAGCAAACATTTATATTCTTCTGAAATCAGGCCTGTTACTTAGCATCTGACTTTTAGGTGTACAAGGATGAATCATAAGGCATTTTCCTTGCAGACCAATATTTATTAAAATTGTTAATTTAGCTTTTTTATTTGTTAGACTTTTTGTCCACTGCAGTTACATATTTTTCAGACTGCTGTGCTAATCCTCTACTGTAGTGATTTCTATCTTGTGACAACTTATTTTCTTAGAAGCAGAAGTATGATGTAGTTGATTGAAATAATCTTACAGTAAAATGTGAATGTTTTGGTGAATACAGCATTAAAGGCAGCTCAAATAGTAACTTCATGCCAAAGAGAAAAGTTCTTATTTCCATCACATTTCTGAGGCTACATTCTTTCCATCCAGCACTGAAGTCAATGGAGTTACTCACATGTGAATATGCGTAGAAATGTTTGTAGTATTGATGTTCCACAAGATACCCTTTGTAGAACCTTAACAGTAAACAACTCTCCCTTTCTAAGTGTGTGTTACATTCTTCTATTCCAAATTTCATGACGAACAGATAAATACCAAATATTTGCCAGTCTCTAACAAGTAGCATTTGATCTGCTTTTGTGGAAGATCATAGTTAGGCAGACAAAAAAGGTAATAGATTATTTAATCCTATGTGCCATTCAATGCTTTTAATAGAATTAATTTATGGAGAAAAGCAGCAGTGTAGCTTCTAGGACATGCAGAGGTTGAACAAGGCTGGGCTGGAATGGTTTGGTCTCGAATCTTTTAATTAAGCAATAACACCTATATTAGGTCCTGCTATGTGTCCTGCTTAGTCTGATGAAAATTCTTGTTATGAGGTCTGAATGTAAATATAAGGTAGTGAGTGCAAGTGGGTGGTTTGCTGGAAGAAGTGTAGGCCCTACCTTTGTGTTTTGTTTGGCATTAGAACAAAACTTCATTTAGAACTGCAGTGCTTTTCCCATAAGCTGATTTTCCATTATGAACCAGGTTCTACTCCTTCCTATTTGCTGAACACAAGCTAGTGCATGTGAAACACCTGAGAGTAGATGCATCACTTCTCTCTGTAATACGTACTGTGATGTAGGTAAGCAAAGAGGGGCAAGGTACAGGTCCGTTCTGGCTGTTTTCACATTTAGTTCACAGAACTGCAAAACAGAACGCTGTTGTGTAGCACTGAAATAATCATGTTGCCCATTCTGACAGCCAGAATGTATTTTTCAAGGATAGACCAGCTCTCAGACTGTAGGTATTTTGTCATACAAGAACAGTGTTACTTAAACACTCTGGGAAAGAAAATTGTTCCTGTTTCACCTTGCTGCTAACTGAGTGTACCTAAAGCATCCTTTTAGAAAGTGAATCTATTCAACCAACCAGATGAGTTTATAATTTCTTGATAGTGTTGGATAGGTTCTGTGCTGTCTAATAAGCATCCTTATAAATACGGGCCATTTGAGCAAGATTCAGGTTTTTCTGACTTTTCAATGTGCTACCTCTGTCTCCTCAGAGTGGCTGGAGCAGTGGTAGAAGCAAAGTAGGAAGGACAGCTGCCACAAATCTTAACATAAGCCAGTGCTGAACAGTAACAAAGAGTATTGAAGCAAATTTCATGGGTTTATCTGCTGTTGGTGGGTGAGGGGCTGGGGGCACCCTTCTGGAGATGAAGTGCAGTGCTTCAAGTTTGCAGCAGCCTGCAGAGATGTCCTTGGTTGTGGGATACCTGTTGTTTCACTTCAGATTGCTACACTGAAGATTTTTAATTCTGAATAAGTCTACCGAGACTTTGTACACAGAGGTCAAAAATAGGTATGTACTTAGGCTGTTGACTTAATGACTTTTGAACATACTGGCTAATTTTTGTAAGAGTTGCCAGAGAAGCAGCAATCTGGGGAAAAAATATTTCCATAAGTTTTCCAAAAATAAGCAGCTGGGGAAAGAAGGAAAACCTTTTCTGTCCCTACAGAAGAAAAGGTAGAAATACACTTTGATGTCTAGTAAATTGTAAAATTATTGACACAGGAGAGAGTTGGAAACCTGGTTTAATTATTTACTGCACTTCTTTCTCTTATGGAACTATCTTCTAGTTATAAACTTCTGTACCAGGCCATCATCCTTTCTGCTTTTTCCCCTCCCTCTTTCACTACTGTGTCTGCCCACAATGATCAGACTTTTTGCAGCATAGCTGTGAGGCAGAAGGGTGGTGACTTGCGCTACAAAAACAAAATCTGTCTGATGACTGGTGTGAAGACAGCTGCTACGACTGCCTCCCATCTGCTAACAGAATCACCTCATTTAGGACTAGGTGTTCAGCGAGAAAACCTTTGCTATCAAGGATGGGCAGTGTTGTGTGTTTGGTCCCACAAATGAAGTCACTTCTTTAATGCTACCTAGTGGAGCAGGATTTGCTGGCCACATTTTTAGATAAGGGACTGTTTGATTCTACAGATGCTGGCATTTCTTGATTTGTGAGTGAGAAATTAATGCCAAAGTGGGGTGGTGTTTTTCCAGCCACAAAGCCACAAAGGCACCTCCTTTTAGGGGAAAGGGATAGGGCTGTATTTCTGATTGTGTACTTATCTCCTTGTACACTTCCCTACCATACTAATGTTGTAATTGTTTAACACTCAACTTCGTAAATAAGTGTTACAGATTTTTATGCATGTGGGCTTCTCTCCCACCCCTGTTTCTCAAGTTTTCATAAAAGTGTGAGAACTTCAAGTATAGTCTTTCTGTCCTTTAACTTTGTGACTCTATTAACATACACACAAAACACTGTCAGTTGTCTGAGTACATGTGAGTTAAAGTCCTGTTTAACCACTTACCTGTCAAGAACTTTCAGTATGATAAACCTACGTAGGAAGTTTTCTGTATGATTTTTCATGGAGATTCTTCTAGCTATCAGCAAGAGGTGTCTGAAACTCAAATGTGTAAGCAGTAATTTTTCTTAAGCTCTATCTATTTCCAGTATACCAAACATCCCATGGGCTAGCTTGCTTTCATTATGTCCATTAGGAGAATCTGTGCTATTATATATATATGCATACAGTGAAATATTAGTGCTGTAAATTATCATCTTGAACACCCTGATGGATTTCATAAGGTAGATATTAAACCAAATAAGAACATTAAGTACTGGGAATCATCAACAGACAGAAGAAAAGGAAAAGATTATTTTTTCCCTTCTTTGAAGATGAACTTGGCTTTGTATTATGACCTTTGTATGGGTGGGACAGCTAGAAATCCTGAGGCAATATTCTGATATCCTGCCATGTCTTTTGTATTTGAGAAGGTAGTGAACAATTCTGACTGCCTTTAGTCCAAGGCCACCAGATGTTGGCTTACGTTGCAGTTGAAAGACCTTAGTAGTTGTATGGCCTAAATTGGCTGTCTACAGAAAGTGAACTGAATACTGGTCTTTCTTACTTTAATTAACTCTATGGGGACGCAGCACTTTTAAATGGACTTTTATAACAATTCTTTTCAGTCTTGAATGCAGAAAGAGTAATAGCTATCTTTTAGGTGTCTCTGGAAAGGCTAGTGTGATTTAATGTTACTCTTTTTGCTTTGTACTCACCATTTCATGGAATACATACTGTGGATGTCAGAGGATAGATTTCTCTTGAGCAGGTTGTACATGTCTGTAATACTGCTATGAATAAAAGGAACCTGAGAAGCTTTTGTTTCTGCAGTGAAGCATATTTGCATGCTCAAGGTGATGCCAGGTGATAGAAAGGTAGACTGGAGAGTACAAAGTTGGGGATGAAGGGAATGCTCTGAGCTGACTGATTTGTTCTGAGCATAATGTTACTGAAGCTGCTGAGGAGTTCTGGGCTGGGGTTTGCAGGCATACTGACAGGTTACATGCTGTCTTTGAAGTGATTGTCACAAAGCTGTGAAAATATACCCATGGTGCATGCTGTTCCTACCTGTTTGGTTAAGTAAAATGAACTCTCAGTGGTTTTGTCTTGGAAGAACAGATGGTGCACTGTTGCCACCTTGTGCTGTGATGGGAGATTAGGAGCCAGGCATCCTGAGGAAAGAAAAAGTGCATTTTACAAAGCAAGAAATTTCCTAATGATTCTGGGATTGGGATTAAGACCAGTGCGTTCTCCATCCTTACCACTGGTTTCTAAAAATGTATATAAACATTTCAGTATTATTTGTCTCAGTACAGTAGCATGGAGTCACGTGAAATTCCATGTGACATAATTTTCATTTATAATTTAAAAAAAATTATGTATGCAATAGGAAAATATATTCATGCTCATATTTTCATAGTACATATAAAATTGAACATTTAAATTGTGAATTTTTGTAGCATCCTATCACTGTTAGCCTTATTGTTAAAATATAAATTCTGTAGATAGATGCTGTTCTAGAAAGCGTTACCTTTATAATTATTTTTTTTCATTTTTATCTGTGTCCACAGTGTATCATGGCAAAAAATCATCATGTAGTTGCCTAATATAATAGAGAAAATGGCTATGGCATTTTCGCTTTTCCCTGCAGAAATTTTGGCTGCATTGTTGTAGTAAACTTTATTTTCAGTTTCATACAGAAAAATATTTTTCTTGAAACAGCAAGAAAAAAACCCAAAGTGTTTTGCTTAATCAAAACTAGAAGAGTGCTTATATCATGGAATCACAGAATGGTTAAGGTTGGAAGGGACCACTGGATGTGATCAAAGCCCCCTACTCAAGGATGTTTACCAAGAGCACATTACTCAGGATTGTGTGCAGACGTTTTCTTATTATTTCTAGATAAGGAGACTCCACAACCTCTCTGGACAACCAGTTCCAGTAGTCAGTCACCCTCACACTAAAGAAGTTCTTCCACATCTTCAGATGGAACTTCCTATGCTTCAGCTTCTGCCTGTTGCCTATTCTCCTGTTGCTTGGCACCACCGAGCAGAGCCCGGCTCCATCCTCTTGACACCCTCCCTTCAGATACTGATATAGATTGATAAGGTCCCCTCTGAGGCATCTCGAGGCTGACCAGGCCCAACTCCCTCAGCCTTTCCTTGTAAGAGATGCTCCAGTCCCCCAGTCATCTTTATTGCGCTCCACTGGACCCGTTGCAGGAGCTCCATGTCTCTGTTTTACTGAGGAACCCAGAACTGGACACAGCACTCCAGATGTGGCCTCCCTAGGACTGAGTAGAGGGGCAGGATCACCTCCCTTGACCTGCTGGCAGTGCTCTTCCTAATGCACCCCAGGACACTGTGCGCTTTCTTGGCTCCATGGGCACACTGCTGGCTCACGACAGCTTGTTGTCCACTAGGATCCCCAGCTACTTCTCCACAGAACTGCTTTCCAACAGATCAGCACCCAGCTTGTACTGGTGCAAGGGGTTGCTATTCCCCAGATGTAGGACCCTGCATTTGCCTTTGTTGAAATTGAAAATGTTCCACCCTTACCTGTCTCTCAAGTCTGTTGACATCCTTCTGAACGGCTGCATAGGATTCTGGGGCATCAATCACTTGCCCAGTTTTGTACTGTGCATTTTTTATAAAGAAGATAAAAAGGGATTAGTAGGCTATATTGTATTATTTTGTAATGTAATACTTTTATTCTTAAAAAAAAAAAAAAAGAAGAAGCCCCAAACCACTTTGCTTAATCAAAATCGGATGACTGCTTATGGTTTCAGTAAAGATGATAAACGGATTTGTCATCTGTAATGTACAAGAGCAAATTTTGTCCCATCTGTTTCCTTAGTTATCTTATAATAGAGACCATCTTGAATTTTTGGCTTTCTTAAGCAGTGTCTGATGGCAAAGTATGAGGTGTTAAAGCGTGGAGTATACCTGTCTCATTATATTCCAGTTTGTCCATTCAAAACCGAAGTCCAGATTTTCTTTGCCTTTTTGCAGACATTTTAGCTGCTGATCTGTTCCCCATGGTTCTAGAGACAAACAGTTTTTCATTTAAAGGAAATTCATATTTTTTACCCTTCAAAGAGTTTGAATATCAGTCACTGGTATTAACCATACCAATGTATTTAATTATCCTGCTACATTGTTTATGACTTGGGCTTTGAATATAGAATAATAGAATAGTTTGGGCTGGAAGGGACCTTTAAAGGTCATCTAGTCCAACCCCCCTGCAATGAGCAGCAACATCTTCAGCTAGGTCAGGTTGCTCAGAGCCCCGTCCAACCTGATCTTGAATGTTCCTAGGGACGGAGCATCTACCACCTCTCTGGGCATCCTGTGACAGTGTTACACCACCCTCATCATAAATCATTTCTTCCTAATGTCTAGTCTTAATCTACCCTCCTTCAGTTTAGAGCTATTGCCCCTTGTCCTATTGCTGCAGACCCTACTAAAAAGCCTGTCCCCATCTTACTTATAAGCCCCCTTTAAGTATTGAAAGGCCACAATAAGGTCTGCCTGGAACTTTTTCTTCGGAGTGAACAACTTCAGCTCAGCCTTTCCTCATAGGAAAGGTGCTCCATCCCTCTTTAGTGCCCCTCCTCTGGACTCTACTCCAACAGGTCTGTATCTTTCCTGTGCTATGGACCCCAGAGCTGGATGCACCACTCCAGGTGGAGTCTCATCAGAGCAAGAGTAGAGGGGCAGAATCACCTCCTTTTACCTGCTGGTCACATTGTTTTTGATGCAGCCCAGGATACTGGCTTTCTGTGCTGCAAGTGCACATTGCTGGCTCATGTCCAATTTTTCTTCCACCAACCCCCCCAAGTCCTTCTCCACAGAGCTGCTCTAAATCCATTCACAACCACGTCTGCACTGATACTGACGATTGCCCCAGGTCACGTGTAGGACCCTGCACTTATCCTTGTTGAAGCTCATGAGGTTCCCATGGGCCCAGTTCTTGAGCTTGCCCAGGTCCCTCTGGATGGCATCCTGTCCTTCAAGTGTATCAAACTCATCACTCAGCTTAGAGGTGTATGCCAGCTTGCTGAGGTTGTGCTTGATCCCACTGTCTGTCATTAACATATTTTATTTCTTAAAATAACATTTCATTAGCTGCATTACAAATTAATGCTAAAGACACATGCATACAGAATTAGAATTGGAAAAAATGTTTTGACTACTTGCCAGGTGGATGTAGGAGATGAGAACTGCTGAAAAGACCTGTTTTGGAGGTCATTCTGCATGAATTTTTTTCTTCAATTCTTCCTATGTGGTGACCATTGCTAATTTATTTTCAGGACAGCAGGTAGAGTAGCAGAGTAATTTGGAAAGAAAGTAAAGTTTTTTTTTGTTGTTGTTGTTTTTTTGTTAGACCAGTATGATGGAGGTATGCTTTTCATGTATCCTGGTTTTAGCTGGGATAAAGTTATTTTTTCCCTCTAGTAGCTGGTACATTGCTGTGCTTTGGATTTAGTATGAGAATAACATTGATAACACAGTGATGTTTTGGCCATTGCTGAGCAGTGCTTACCCTAAGTCAAGGACTTCTCAGTGTCTCATGCTCTGCCGGGGAGCAGGTGCACCAAAAGCTGGGAGGGAGCACAGCCAGAACTGACCCAAAGGGATATTCCATACCATGGAATATTATGGTCAGTAAATAAACTGAGGGAAACTGGGGACAGTTGTCCAGGAGTTGCTAGTCACTGCTGGGGGGCAGGCTGTGCTAGGGGTCAGTGGGTGGTGAGCAATTGTGTTGCGCATTACTTGTTTCTCTTGGGTTTTATTCCTCTCCCTCTCTCTCTTTCCTTCTTATTACAGTTGTTACTATTCCTATTGTTATTATTTTTATACTTTATTTCAATTATTAAACTGTTCTTATCTCAACCCCTGTTTTTGCAGATTCTCCTCCCCAGCCCACTGTGGGGAAAAGGGGGATGAGTGACCAAGCAGCTGTATGGTACTTAGTTGCTGTCTGGGGCTAAAACACAACATCAAATGAGACTGTAAAGTCAGTAACTTAAGTATAAAGTTATTACAGTTAAGTATAAAGATGCCCACAGCATTCTTTACTTTCCCTAGGAAAAAGAACAGTTTACTTTCCCAAGAGGAAATAATAGCATTTAAATGACTCTTTGTTATTTTTTTTGTTCCTTCTTTTTATTTCTTGGAAATTGCAGTGTGCCAGAGTTTGTAGAGAGAAGTTTTCTTTTTTCCATAATTACTTATCCTCTAAAATATATGCAACCTCTTAGTATATAGGGAAAACCCCCACATTCTGAAGACTGTTTCCACTATTAGTACTGTTATTAGAACTTCTTCCTGTTTTATTAACGACTTCCTTTGTATTTTGCTGTCTTAAAATGCATCTGGACTAAATATATGTATATTTTGTTGGTTATAGGTTCAGCACAATGCAGATAAATCTACTACACTGAAACTAGCAGATTTTGGCCTTGCAAAGCAGGTTACAAAACCCATATTTACAGTGTGTGGAACACCAACGTATGTTGCCCCTGAAATACTTGCTGAGAAGGGTGAGTGTATATATTTACAATTTTTCATAAATCATACAATTACTCTGAAGTTTCTAATAATGGAAATATTCCAGAATGTTTCAACCTACTGATAAATCTTTTTAAGGTAGGAAGTTGGTTAGCAGTGTAATCTGGGAAAGGAAAACTTTTAGCTTTTAACAAACACGAGCATGAAATCAGTCATTTTTGTATTATTACTGCCTACGTGAATATAGCACTGACTTCCAAGCAGATAAACCATGAAGTATGATAGATGGTAGTTGCTGAAGTGGGGAAGTGACCAAAAGTTCATGGTGTAAGTTAGGGGTAGCCAGCCCCATTTCATGACTGTAACCCAGAAAACTTTCCAAGATGCCTAATGATAAAAAATCATTGCGAACATGTATGTTAAATTTATGTAACAAGCCAAAACATGTTTCTCATCAGAGGGAATTTTTCAGATTTCATATGTAAAAAGATTCAGACCTGGAAAGAAGTCAGTTTTGTAGATGACTCAAGTAAAGCTATTTCTGGTTTTTGTTCTGTGGAGCTGGGTTGCACATCTCCAGTTATATCCAGTTTCAATGGAAACTTGGCACTGTTAGTGCTTTTTTGAAGGGAATCTGAGGAGAACTATTTTAGAAATATATGCTGTGTTTTCTCAATTAGTCTCCAATTGACACTGGCCTTGTGAGGCAGTGTTTGTGAAACATGCTGAGGAAGAGAGACACTTTGTGAGAGCTGTGGTTAATCATAGGCAGCTTGTAAGCCTGGCATACCAGCCATTTATTCTTTTGTTGACCTCGTCTTTTTGAGGAACTGAACAGAGATTCTGTGTTTCTTTTTCATTCTATTTCCAAGAAACAGTTCCCTACTGTGAGATTTCTTTCTAAAACAGAATTTATGGTTTGTCCCTTCTTCTTTAGGCTATGGGCTCGAAGTAGATATGTGGGCAGCTGGTGTCATCCTTTACATTCTGCTCTGCGGTTTTCCCCCTTTTCGCAGTCAGGACCGTGATCAAGATGAGCTGTTTCAGATCATACAGCTGGGTCACTATGAGTTCCTTTCCCCTTACTGGGACAATATTTCTGCAGGTAAGATTCTGCACTTATAGCAGATCTAAGTGACAGTCTTCTTCCCTGGAGTGGGGGAATCTCTCTTTTGCTCAGGACAGTGAGCTGAATGAACATGGGATGTCTTACAGGTCTCTCTTGTGTGATTCTGTGTTTGCTTTAGATATGAATTTAGTCCTCTGGTGCTATCAATGTCTGTGTTTCTGAATATTAGCTCTGAATGTTTTAATGGATTGCTCCCTTTCTAGGCAAGAGCAAGGATTTTCCTCACCTTGCTTATATGTCTCTGTAGAAAAAGGTACCAAAATAATCTCAAGAGTTACATTAGATTGTAAAGATATATGCAAATATCTCAAAAGCTGAGAATGAAATCCTTGTCCTGCATCCCTCTAGTGTGGATTTTCTTTTGACATCAATGGGGTCTGCACATAGCTTTTTCCTTCTCATAGGCTAGTACAGTGTATTTTGTGCACTCTTCAGAATCAGAAACTCTAAAACCCCCTTGCACCCTGTACAGTCTTTTAAAGAACATATTCCACAGCATTTTACAACTTTTATGATCATTAAGGGATGAGATACTCAATGCACAGGTGATTCCTGTTAATCACCTAGCCTGATGCCTTCAGCATGCTTTCAAGATTAAATTCCCTTCACTTCCTCCTCTCTTTCTGAATGGGAGAATGACATCAGTTATGGAGATCTAATATCTTCTGTTACTAATTCTAAATCCAATTGTTAGAGTATTTCCTGAGGATAGTCGCAAAGGTCATTATGGTAAAAAAAAAAGAAATAAGAAGGACATCACAGAATGAGTGAGGCTGGAAAGGACCAAGTGACCATATGGTTCAACCACCCTGCTCAAGCAGGATCATCCTAGAGCACATTGCGCAGGACTGTCACATCACTGTACTTCACCCCTCTCTCTCCTTTTCTTTTTTTCATAACAGCGGCAAAAGACCTCATAACCAGGCTGTTGATAGTGGATCCCCTGAAGCGCTACACAGCACGTCAAGTACTTCAGCACCCTTGGATCAGAACAGCCGGAAAAACTAACAGCAGGAATTTGCAGAGGGAAGTGACAATAAATATTGAGCGCCACTTCCGGGCCCAGCGCCGAAAGGAAGTTGCTGATGAGAACACATGAAGTCTATTCAAGCTTGTTTAGTCTTCTTTTTATTGATTAACAAATCATTTATGTTTTCTTTTCTAAATGAATTGGGATTTTAGTGTATAGCTATTGGTGGCTATCTCCATACCTTTTTTTTTTTTATTCTGAGATTCTGAAGGACAGAGATAAAATTCACATCCAGGTGCTCTGTTGATAGCAGTTGGGACTAGAAAAGTCCTGGAGGGTGTCTATTATTTTTCTTTAAATACTGATTTGGGCTCTTATATATGTTTTAGATGACAAATGTTTGCTTCTGTGGCTGACACTAGTGATGAGTCTTCTCTCATCCTTTTTGTATGATATGTTCCAGGAGTTTTTTGTTTTCAAAATAGCTGTCTGCATATACATCTTGCCCTAATTCTTTCAACTGTATTTCCACTAATTCCCTGTAGCCACAGAGAAAGAAGAATAAAAAGTAAATATGTTCTTTAGCTGTAGAATATATTAAATAACCAGCCAGATACTATATTTATTAAGTTGTGAGAGAAGAAAAATCCTTATAGACTAAATCTGATGTTTTATGATGTCTGCCTTGGCAAAATCTCTCGCTGGTTGTTCTCAGGGTCAGGGTAACAGATGGTACAATGTTTCTGTTAAACAATAATGGTGCTGTGTAGTAGGGTAGTTTAATTTGTTTTTGAGAAGTGGGAAGATATCATGACTGATACCTTTTCAAGACTGTGATAATGAGGACTTTCAGAGAGCTTTTCTTCCTATTCTGGGAAGTAAGAAGATGAGTGTTTCGAAGGGCACTTTGGTTCTTTTCCCAAAGTCATAATTACGGAATGATAACTCAAGCATTTTTCCACGTTCATTTTTTTCCTGGGAGCCATCCATGTGCATCTGTGACTCTTCCATGCTGATGGAGAAGAAAAAGCTGAGAAACTATGACTAAAGTTAACCCTTGCCTTCACAGTTCCCCTTTCATCAGCACACTTCACAGCTGAATTGCTTTTATACACTTCTTTAGTGTAGTTTAGCAATTGCTGGGGTTTTTTTCCCCCCTCTTACCCTCCCTGGGCCTCTTTCTCCTTGCTTCCATGAGAATGGGCAATGGGATGAAATTACACTGAAGTCCAACCTGAGGAAAAGCAACTTGTTGGCTATGGAAAGGTCTCCCAGGGAAAGTGTCAGATGTTCTATTGCATGTAGGTTTTTTATATTTTTATTGGATGTAGTTTTAAAGAAATCCTGAGGGGAAAAATACAGTCCAGAGAAGGGTTGTGACCTGGAATAGCTTTTGAATCTCAGAATTTTTGGTTAACTAATCAAATTCAAAAAGCACTTGAGTTGTCCATTTAATAATTCTTTGTTCATGAGTTCCGTATGCTAGAAAATAATATTGATGTTAGAATATCAGTGGTGTTAGGATTGAATACACAGCTTTGAGAAATGAATGAGGGTATTTTCCACTTGGAGACCTGCTGCTCTGCCCATGTATTTCATAATGAGAAGTGTCAGAAGCATTTCAGAATTAGTAGAACATGTTCATAACTATATGAACCAGAATATTATTTTTTGGTGAGTGTTAATATTTTGTGCGAACTTTCTGAATAACCAAAAAGTGTAAGGTGCTGTCATCATATTTCTGTTTCATCTTGTATTGTTCTGCTTTAAGATTAATATATGAAAATAGAGACCACTTGACTCTCAAAGGAGAATTGCACTTTAAATTGAATTGGCTTATTTCTTATATTTATTGGAATAAGACTTGCTGTGGAGTTCAAGAATTAGTGAAACCAACTAATTAAATCTTTACTGTATGCCCAAGTGGTAGCTATATGATATTTCATACTTCTGCTTTGGAGTCTCTGACTCAGGAAGACTTTTCCTATTTCTGAAAAGAAGAATGGATTTAAGTGCTTCCCTGAGTTAAGGTTATGGTGTAACCTAATATTCTAAACGCATTACATGTTCTTTAAGTACTAGTAATAATGTCTCATCTGTTTATTTAAGTCTATTTTGATAGGAAACTGTGGAAAAAATAGCTTCTGATGTGCAATATTATATTTTGTAATTATCTTATTTTTAATATAGTCGTTTAGGAATAAAGTTTGAAGTGACAAAAAGAATATTTAATTAGCAATGAATCTGAAAGTTTGGAGATTGTTATAAGTTGCCTTTTTCACCTCTAAGAACCTGTCTACAGCCTTATTCATAGTGCAGAAGAGAGAGAATTTGCTTGTAATTATATATATTGTTATTATATAAGTAATTATTTTTTCAATGATTTTGTTTTTCTTTCAAGTTCTCTGGGTTCTAGACAGACTAAATGTGGATTGTGCTGGGTAGTCACTGCATTGCATCTTTATATACAGATGCTGCTGTGGTGGCACTAAGGCACTGGTTTGTCAGTGTTGCTAATAGACGTGTGGCATTAGGCTCTCCTTCTTCAGGTTGGAGGCTGAAAAAGCTTCCAGGTGCTTCTCAGGGTTCTTATCTCTTTCTTTCTCTCTCCTACTTAGATATTCCTTCTTTTCTCTCATTGCTTCCGATGTTCTTGCTCTACTTCTGTGCTGTTGTAGGGAATTCAGGTCCCAAAACGTTATGGTTTAAGTTACTTGTAACAATGAGAACCCATATGATTTTGGAGAGCTCAGCCTCAAGCATTGCTTGCTGATATTGAAAGTAAATAATATTAGAGAGGACTCAGACAAAAAAGTGTGAAAAACCCTTACCCTTCTCAAAAATCTTCAATGTCCCCTCATCTCATATTGACTTTTCTCAGGCTTTTCTCTTCCCACTGTGTGACATTTCAATGCAGACCTCATCGTTATGCTCTGTAAGACAATTTCTAATACATGAACCAAGTTCACACTTTAGGATTGAGGAATATCACTGTTCTTCCTTTCGTGTGATTTTTCTAATGTATACTGTCTCCTTGGGTTCTGGAGTCATCTTCCCTTTATGCTTGCACTTCTTGATTGGTTCCTCTGTCTGTGGGAAGTCTGAGGAAGGTCAAAGCTGGGGGACATTAAAATCTCAGAGAGAGCAAGTTCTTGCTGATTTGTTAGTAAGAAGAAATATCCCTCCTTGCCTTTCCTTAAATCTTTGTGGATTAGACTCTCCTTTGGCTTTATAGTCCACTGAAAGTAAAATAAGTTATCCCAGATCTTTGAATTCTAACAATGAAGAAAGTTTGAATATACCACCAAGAAAAGGAAAAAACCTGAAAAAGCTAAGTGCAAAGAATGGATTAGTATTGCAGACCTCAATAGGAAAGTTCCACTTCCAGAGGATTTGCTAGATCTAAGGCAATAGAAGGGAAGAACTTGTTTGCTTTTTGCAAGCTTTTGCAGATCAGCTGAGTAGGAATCCTTTCATGCCTCTTAAAGGTGTTGGTTGATTCCTATCTCACAATAAGTGATTGAGTTCTAGTTATTCCAGAGTTATTTCTTTACTATCTGGTATTGACTACTCAAAAATTTTTCTCTCTTTGCAAACCAGAGGCTCTCCATGATTTATAACCATTGGTTTGGCTATTCTCTAGTTGGTTGCAGCTTTTAAACATACTTGCGTATTTTCGTACCCTAACTGTAATATGTCTCGGATTTGTGAAGCACAAAGATCCAAACACATAGAATTGAGTCATCAATATTTCATTTCATAGTGACACACATTCCTCATAGAGTTGCTTTTTCTTTATTTTAAATTTTTTAATTTTTTATTTTATTAATGGGTCAGAACTTAAAGTCACAGTCAAGGTTTTCAACTATGATAGTAACAAAAGGGGTCACTGAGGGATAGTTGGGTTTTTGGTAAGGATGTGCTACTCGCAGGGGTCAGCCAAAGGGTCCTGTGAAGCACTCTGAGTATCCTTAAAAGCCAGTGTTACTAGCTTTGTGCATCATAAACTTTCTTTGACTGTGTTAGAAGTCTCTGAACATTAAATCCAGGCTTTTAGTGACTGCCTGTGACTGACAAACTAAGTAATAACTCTCTCCAGTGGCGTGCTCTCCACTGTCAGAAGATAAAGTTGTCCCTGGATATCTCCTCCATTTGTCCACCAAGGTCAACTTCTTCACTTTCCCATATGCTGTTACATTTCATTGATCCTAGACCTCACCTACCTATTTTCTATCACGTATCATCTGCCTACTGTCATCTACTTCTTATCCCCTTGGATGACTCCCATTACTGAAGGATGGTGAAATCTGCACATTAATGTTTTTCTTCAGGAAATTCTGGCCTTAGAAATGGGAATGATCAAAATTTTTTTAAAGTATTTAGGCATCTAAAGCTGTGCAAAAGACTGGCATTTCACATTGCATAGTGCATAACCCTCTGAAAATGAACAATGGGAATTTGGTTGTTGCTCATATCTTCAGTCACCTATTCTTTAAAAATGTCTGCCCAAGAGACTTGTGATTGAAGCTTGGCAGTACAGCAGAAACGGTTTCCTCTGAGACACAGATACTTTAATTTCTTTTAGTCAGGGATCTTCTTCTTCATCTAAGATTGTTTAGCTGCTCTGTGGAATAGCTGGATTCGAATACCATTAAATCTACCACCTCTGTTCTGACTGGTGCTACAGGTGGATTTCCCATATCTCCATTACTGCAGTTTTTGGCTGTAGGGTAAAAGAGGGATAGTGGGATGTTTTCCCTGAGCTTGGGCCTTTTGGGTTATGGTCTTGTCGTAGATGAACTTCCTGGAGTCAACTGCTTACTTTTCTGCAAGTGTCCAGATTGGGGAATTATTCGGTCTGCTTGAGAATATAGTAAATTTACTGTACTTATAAACTGATCTTCCCAAAGACATGTAAGTATCACTCTGAAATCTTTTTCCTATAATTTCTTCTGTCAGCTGGATTTCTTTTAGTTTAAACGATGTATGGAAAATGTTTTTTATGTTGCTGCGCATGCATTTTTCCATCTTCTCTAAGTCTACCAGTAATACTTTACTGTTGACATTCTTGCTCCTGAAAGAAATACGGGCACTTTAACTGGGCTGACAGTGCATATTGCCACTGTTTGTTCTACAATATGATTTATTTGTAACTAGGCTGAATGTGTAATTTTCTAAATTAAAATACATTATAGATTTCAGCAGAAAAGTTGTTGTTCCTCCCTCCCTTGCTCCCCTAATAAAGACAAAATATATAGTGGATGTATGTTTCAATTCTTTCCAATAAATTGGGAAACAATTGTGTGGTCAAGTTGTGGTTTGGGTTTTTTATTTATTTATTTTGGGTTATGTTTGTTTGTTAGTTTGTTTGATTTTGGTTTTTCTGTGATTTGTTTTTTATTTTTTATTCTGACTCTCTTTGGGAAATGCTTATTTTAAAAGGTTTGCAATTTCAGTAAGTATTGTGTGTAATGTCCTTTATGAGTCAAAGAACCCATTCTAATGCTGCAGTCCTTTGAATACTTACTGATGTGTTTTTCTTTACTGCTGCATGTAATCTCATTAAAAAACCCACAAATCTTTGCAGAACTGGGGCTAAGATTCATTCTCCCACCATTTTTACCCCCTATACTGCATTAATCATATTTGCTATGATGTTAAAGCAATCATGGCAAGCAGATCTGATTTCATTGAGGCTTAATGCACACAGAACTGATATCTCCCATCATTTATTCTTGTTCTGTAAAATGCAAGTTTATTTAGAAAAAGATTTGCTTTCTTTGTGGAAACAGACTTTCTAGTTGAATTTGAGTTGCTTGCAAATGTGGCTTTTTCAAAGGACACGGTTTCTTAGTACCTTGTGTATATTTCAGTTCTGTTATTAAAAGTGATATTTTCCTGCAGACGTGCAGTATCATCTGAAGCAGTGGAAATATAACTGTGTCTATTATATTGATGGTGTTTTTGAAGAAATTACTTCCTCCTCATGTGAGCATGTGTGACAAAGTGGCTGCCAGTGAGAATCGCTTATTGCATGTTCGTCCTTAAAGACATCACAGCCTCTTCATTACTCTAAGAATAGCTGTAAACTCTTTGGAATGACTGACTTTTATGATAATCACACAAACTTATTGCACTGCATTTTGAAAATTTGTATAGGCAGCTAATTAAATCTGATTTAATGCTTTGCTGTTACAAGTGGGATTCAGATGTGTTTCCTGTGTCAGAAGTAGCTGAAGGCAGTGTCCAGCAGTGCAATAAATTTGGGTGATTATCATAAAAGTCAGATGTTGTATTCCCACAGAATTTTATCTTTTGAAATTAGAATGGTTTTCATGATGTAGCAACTGAAAAACAGAAAAAGTAGAGCTAATAACCTTTAATTGTCACCAGAAGTATATTTTGTTTTCTGAATTCAGAAACTGAAGAGCTGGAAGCATTTAAAAAATTTAGAGAAATACAAGATGATTCCCATAGTGTTTCAGCAATTCAAGCAATAGGAATATTTGACCTAGTGAGCCGTGAAGTACATTGCTAGGGCTAAGCAGAGGCTGCAGCAGGGACTGTTTGAGATTGCTATACTGGATAAGGAGTGCAGGTCTGAAAAAGTACTGCTCCTTCTAATCAATGGAAGAATGAATTGCATCATGAGCAAAAGGTTATTCCTGTGTTGTCATTGCTGTCTTAGTGAAGCTTTCTAGATTTCAGTGACAACCACTGTGTTGTAACAAGGCATTTCTAATGAAGAACTTCAGCATAAAACATTTTAGATAATGTTTAACATAAAGGATTTCAGCAATGAAGAAAATTTTCTTGGAAAATGGAAGTGTATGATTGTTAACCACTATGGTAAGTTGTCAAGAAAACTTTATTGCTAGATTTTCAAAAAGAGTGCAATTTTGTGATGCTAAGCATTTGTAGCTACCCAGCTTGCAATGTTGACAGTTTCAATGACATTGCAATACTACAGTATATAAATTCCTTATTTAACAGGTGCAGAAGAAACTTTTGTACCTAGTGTAAGGGTGGAACTAAATGGGTCAAATACATCTTATTAATTTCAGTTTGGCTGAAAATAGACTGGCCAAAATATTGTTCATATGCTGACTGATGGGTGAAAAATATATTATTGACAAGTATTTCCAATATTCCTTGGAAAGGTGAACATGTTGGCTGTTGGGCTAAAAGCCAGCATGTGTCCTGGTAAGGTATTATTTCTTCAAATAAAGATGGAGAGAGAGACACCATGTAAAATATTCCCTCATGATTTGAAACAAAAAAAGATTCTGAAAGAAAAAAAGTGGGAAAAAAAACCAAGAGGAGGAAAACCTGAAGAAAACGTAACTTTTTCCTAAATGTTTTATTTTCTTAAGTAAATAAATGCTGTAGACAAATCTAACAAAGCTTTATGGGTGAAATAAAAAATGACTTTTCCCTTGCTGGTGTATAACATTCCTGTGGTGGCTCCCCAGTTACTTCTGTGTGTCTAGGAATAGCTAATTCCAAGCAAATACTATAACAACCACTAGCACTATCCCACCTGGATAATAATTTTCTAATGACAGGGCAGGAGAAGAATCCCTTAAAAGAAATAAAACCAAAACTACTTCACCGTGTAAATAACTGAGCAATTATTCGTGCAGACAAGAAATTTATGGAAGTTTATGTGCTTTTGTAACTCACACAGTTAATGTTCAAGGGACAAAAGTCAGAGCTAGATGTTAGAATGTGGCAGTAATAAACCCCTCCTAACAGATGAAACCTTCTGTGGTGTGACTCTTGGGGATGGTCCTGTGCAGGGCTAAGAGTTTGACTTGATGATCTTTGTGGGTCCCTTCCAACTCAGCGTGTTCTCTGATTCTGTGATAAATTAGTGGCAAATGACTGGTAAGGTTATAAAATCAAAATATTCCGAACCCTGTGTTTGGGTACAGAGTTCACCTGGGGAAAGGCAGCAGGATATATAAGGAAAATTGGAAAAAGGATGTGCAGATAGGTCCCTTAATGAAAAGGAAAATGACTTGGTTTTCTAATTGCCAAAACAGACCACTAAATGAACCTGCATTTCTTTTAAGATGAAATATTTCTTTTAGTATTTTTTTAAGCTTCAATGGTGGGAATTCTAAAAGCCACAAATGTGGGGTTTAGATTATCAGTTTTTGTGAAATAATACTAGAATTTATGCTTTTGCTTTGAAAATCCCACCTTTGCTTACAATATTTTCTGCTGGTTATTAATCCAGGTTTTAAGGAAAACAGAAACATTTAGTGTCATATTTCCATGACACTAAACTTGGCTACTATGTACTTGCCATTGGCAAAGATTCTTGAACATGAACATCTTCCAAAATGTATATTTTGAAATTAAAAGATCTACTGGTATTTCTGGGAGCATTCCTGTGTGTCCCAATGGATTAGAGCTGGTGTTGGAGACTTTTGTCCCTTAGCTGCAAATAATTATTGCTTGAGGATTTTCAGGTTTGAAGCTTCTGGAGAGGGGCGAGGTGTGTGTGTACGCACATGCATGTGTTTTAATGGTATAAATGCTGTATTCTGTGCCAGCTCTTCTGTTGTGTTAGTTCTTGGGGCTGTCTGCCAGCATTACTACTTTTCCACATGGCAGAAAAGAAAGAATACGTTATTCAAAATGTGCTGTCAAAAACAGTGTATTCAGATGATTGTTTTAATGAATCTATGTACAAGGGATTCTGGGAAGAGAATTGACAATTCAGCAGCTTCATTCTGGCAAGGTAAATCACCAGGACTGACTGTCAGTTTGTTTTCAATGTTAAATGGACTGTTAGAGGAAGGGTAAGGATGTGACAGCTTTGTTTTTTAGTTGGAAGCCTCCTTATTGGCATTCTGCAATTGTTTGGATTCTGAGGATTTTTTTTTAATGCCAGTCCAAACTATATTTTGTAAAACTGTAAGTTTTTCAGTTCACATATATGTATACATCTGTAATTTGAATAGGACAGTTCTGTGTGGGCTGAAAAAAAAATTATTTTCATTGATATATTAGCTATTATAATTAGTTTACTGACTTTCAGGTGTGGTCTTTTTTGGTGGAAAATAAAACTTGCAAAACTGGATCTATATTTAGCCCCGTATAACCACAGATATTTAGGTTTTCAAGGTGACACTTGGTGTATGCCTCTTCAAAAAGAGATCCTTTGTATTGCTGAGATGTGTGGATATTTTTTTTGTTACTGTGAAGTTTTCCTACATGTGTATCAGCTAGTAATAATAAGAGTGTTGCTTTTGGGCAGCCTCAAAGGCTTTCATGAACTTTAGTTCCTGTTTATTTATTAGGCATAATTGCCTTGATACCTCGGTGAATGACACTTCTATAAAAGCACAGACAACCTGAATTCCTTCCTGAGAGGAATGCCGGAGGACAGGGTGCAGAACTGGCATCCAGGATTCACTCAGCCTGCTGAACTGATGCTGATGTGGCTCCAGTGTGGGGAAAAGTCCTGATGTGGAGGTCTGGAGGTCAGGGGCTGCTGCTGAGGAATGAGAGAGGCTTCATGAGGACAGAGCACCAGTGATCTTTAGTCAGAGCAAAACCCTGCCTGTCCTCTTGCTCCTGCGGCTGCGGTCCCCAGTGGCCTTGGGTCAGGGACAAGGTCCCCTTCTGTCCTCAAAATCTGTCTGTCTTCTTGTCTTTGCCATGTCCAAATTTGAAGCCTCCGCTAAAAGGAACAGTGAGAATAACAGTGCACGTACAGCACTTCATGTGTTCAAAGCACTTCACAAATGTTAACTAATTAAGCCTCGGCAATTCCTTATGAGGCAGGTATTTATTCCAGCTGAGTGTTTGTATCCACAATCAAGAGTATGCTAGACATAATCCTGCTGTCAATCAGCCTAATTGATTTAAATGTCTAATTGGGTAGATTCCTCCAAGCAAATTCTGTTTTAAGAAAGGTTAGCCTGGGAAGGAGAATTATGCAGTAGAGAAAAACGAATTGCAAGAAGAAATCCTCAGCCAAGGAAAGGCAAGGAAGACTGTCAGTGATGGTTTTAAAGCAGCCAGGGAGACACAAGCTATTTTGTCACTGCTTGACTCTTTTTGTCAAAGAGGCTTGAATTAACCTGAAGATAAACAGTCATTCTTTGTATCCAGGTCTATTTCAATCCAAGAAATGCAAAGAGAAAATCCCTAGTAGAAGTAGTACTAGCAAGGAGAGCAGCAAGGGACTGATGGAGGCTGCTCTGTGCATAAGCATGGGTTCAGACTGTCTCGTCTCCACTTTTCTTTTGCTGGAGAATGACAACTGCCTTTTACATCTTGCAGCAGGCTGTCATGTTAAAACTAAGTGATATTTAAGTTCCTTCCAACCAAAATCATTCTATGATTCTAACATAAGCTCTTCGTACTGTGGTATTGAATGGTGGTTAGTATCTAAGGTGCCAGTAGATGATACTCAAAAGATTAAATATCTTTTGTCTGGGATACATGAGTTTAAGGACAGTTGGAGCTGGAAGGCTGAGCAGCAATTTTCAGTTATAACCATGCAGAGTAATGACTGTTATAATCATTATGTGTATGATGGATATAGGGAACTGGTATAATTACTACTCAGTTTTTCTAGCCAGCCAGGTACAGTGGTGAGCTCAGCCCATAGGACTTCTTTACTGAACCAGTCTGCTTTGTGCAACAAATTTGG
Source organism: Manacus vitellinus (assembly GCF_001715985.3). Taxonomy (NCBI): domain Eukaryota; kingdom Metazoa; phylum Chordata; class Aves; order Passeriformes; family Pipridae; genus Manacus; species Manacus vitellinus. The sequence continues at coordinate 7,408,620 of NW_021940535.1, read as the reverse complement.
GACTTGGGTACTCACCTCGCTCCTTTGTGCTTCCTGCAGCCTAAGCAGTACACAGCACACTCGTACGGTGCAGCACTGTGAGCTGTGCACCCATTTGCCACAGGTCCATGTTGTCTACCATGGGGTGTGGAGGAGGGGAAAAAGGTTGCAAACGGGAGACCTGAGCTGGCAGGTACTGCCAAGGGAAAACCCCAGGCTCAAAGGGGGTAGCTGAGAGCTCTTTTTGCTGTTGTGGTCTCCCCTGGGTGTTTTCTGTGACTCTATAGGGGCCTAGAAAGCATTTCAGGAAGTCACCGCTGCATCTTCTTCCAAGGTAAGATTCTTGTGGTATTCCTTATGGACACTGGCTAGCCTATTCATTAAAAGCTTAAGGAAAAGGATCCTGAGTGTGATGAAAAATATTTTGTATGCTTTTCAGGCAATCTGTGTGAGTATTTTACTCTTCTTACTGTTAGAAAGAGTTTCCTAATTTTTCTCTTGTGAAATGAATCTCTCTTGCCAAGACCTTAGCTCTGTTACTTCTGCTCATGGCCAGAATGGGTTTGGAGAACATGTTATTTCATCTCTCCTGCATCTGAGGGTTGTTCTTCCAACAGTCACCTCTCTGGAGATGGGACGGGACTGGCTCATACCTTCAGCTAGAAAATAATTGGGAGATGGGTTGAAGTTTTGACGTATTCAGGTCTGTTCTCCAGTGGGCTTACTGTCCTTTTCTTAGGCATTAACAAATATCCAACAAAATCAACCCTACAGTGGAATCGTACATCCCTGTCTATACCTCATTTCAGTGCTGTGTGTAAGCTACAAACTATTCCAGATTGGGTCTTGCCTCCCTCTTTGCACCAGTCTCATTTCTTTATGGGTGACTTCAGCACATGCAAACCTGTATAGCCTGAGACAACACTACTGGAGAAATACATTTGAGAACTGAATTTTAGTGGCATTTTATATGAAGATTTTAAATACTTTGCTTAGATGAGCACTATGAGGTTTAAGAAGAAAGAGGTCTACAAAGACTATTTTAAATATGCTGTGGAGCAGCATGCAGAGACTCTCTTGTTGTGGTAGTGGAGGCAAAGGAGAGTGTAAAGAGCAGCTTAGAAAAAAAAATCCCAATGCCATTCTTCAAAATTTCACTTCAAAAGCAACCCTCATGGAAATTCACAGTGAAAGTAAGCAACAGGTAATATCTTTGCACCTGCTGCAGAGAAACCATCTTCTTGCCTGCATCCTTTTCTACAATCTGCAAGCTTGGCTTTGAAAAAGACATATGGCTGTAGATTCAAGATGACAAATGTTGCAACATGAAATTAATTTCAGAGGGGAAAAAATGACAATTTGTAAAAGGATGTTTAGGAAAGGATATGGCTTAGGAAGCTGTATTAACCTGTTGAAAATGTTGCTTTGTGTATTGTAACATCAAGAACTTTTATGTCAAAGTAAAGTCCAAAAAAGTTACCATGTTTTAAAAGCAAACACTGCCTTTTTTTTTTTGTATTCCGATGAAATTTCTGTGATACCGTTAATCAATTCTAATTAGTGTAGTCTTGTCTTTTCAATGTCACCCTGTAAAATTGGGCCCCTGCAATATTAGGAAACAAAAGCTACACTACATTTTGTTACACAACATGTGCTTGCATGTGTACTTATCTCATTTTTTTCCAGTGATGCTGACTGAAAAAAAGTGCTGAGCAGAAACTATACTGCTCACAGTACAAAACACTTGAGAGGATTTTTCTATTAACTAAAATGATAAAGGTTTATAGCGCTGTGGTGTCTTGAAGTGTCTCTTGAAGTGAAGAGCCTTTCAGGTAATTCTGTCTTTATTAAAGCGGCTTTGATATTTTAGCAAAAAACCACCTCTCATCGTGTGGCTGTATTTAGACAAAGTGACATCCAGAAGATAAACAGGACAAGTACATGCTGGATGTATTTATCACACATTTGTAGTATTTGTCATAGGTACGGTTGTGTGACCAGCCAGCTGGTCTATTCGTAGATGATAGGAAGTGTTCTTCCTAAACTCATACGGAAAATGAAAGTGGAAAGGAAGGAAAGCAAAAAGAAATGAGGGGAGAAAAAGAGGGGTGAATGACTGTATAAGCTGACTGAATGCTTTTGCTGTGGTTCCCATGACCTAGTAAGCTAAAGGTGCCTTGGGTGACCTGAACTTGCACGTGCTGCCAGGCTGGGCTCACAGGTGTTTGGTGCAGGCTGCTAACTCCCAGCTTAGCCCTGTCTGACCCTTGCCTCCTTCCTGCTCATGTTGTTGTGAGGTCTTTTTATTTATTAGTACTTCAGGTAACTGGTGAGTTCACTTGCCTGCTTGTCTCCCATGCCAGGCAGAGCATGACTTTCTTCAACCCTTTTCAATTTACCCTCTGATCCATTCAGCTCTTATATAAACTTTTCAGAGCAGTATACTTAAAAGCACTGGGCCTTTCTTATCCTTTATGTATGGGCCTTGAGGCATAGCTACTGGGAATTATTTGTTATATGGACATGCTCCTTTTTCATCTTAAGAGAAGTGTACATTTTCTTTTTCCTCCCAAAGATTTCCATTAAGAGCCAATAACACTTGTGTAAATTGTTTCCCACAGGGCTGTCTCCCTTGCCGGGACTGAACCATTTAATGTATTCCTGCTTCAGGTAGCAGGAGGATGCACACAGAAACCCCACAGTGCTCAGGAAGGTCTTCTTTGGTGAGCGTGCCCCAGGGAATAACGAGTGCGCAATTCCAGCCAAAGCCTGGGAGCTGCATATGGAAAACTACTGATGACCATGTATTAAACACTCAGTTTTAGGCCTCAGGATCTTCACAGCTTCAGAAAAACTTGTGGTAAACCTGTGGGACACACTGGGTAGAAATAAACTGATAGTGAAGGGAGGGTAAAAAAGGGGAGATGGTTGCCCATCACTGGTCACACCAGCAGCACCAGACCTGTCTTGGCTGGCTGAGGGTGTAGGGAGCTGTGCATGGAGCAGGGACACGCTACTGTGCAATGCAGCACCTTTGGCGTGGCGGTACTTGCCTCCCGTGAGCAGCAGAGCTGCTGTCCTGGAAAGTGAGGTGCTGGAGGAGGACAAGGCAAGTGCCTGCCATAGTAGGACCATAACTTGCTTTCTCAAAGACTCTGCAGCCCTGCACATTCAACTGATCCCAGCAAAACCCACTCCGTGACTCTTCCCTCTTCTACAAGGCACCTGTAATTCAGGATGTTGGCTGGGTTTCATACACAGGGCTTTATGCCCATCTTATCAGTACAGCTCTGTGCACAGCTTTAGGCTTCTAATTTTTCCTTCCACTTTAAGTATTTCAGTTTTATTACGGTTTCTAGGGGAAGAGAACCGTGGCAGGGAAGGCCACCGGGTGGTGCTCTTGGCACAGAAATGGGGAGACTGGGGCACTGCAGGGTGCTGCTCTCCGCTCGGGAATTAGCTCCAAGACGAGGTTTTTGCAGCAATAATTTGCGAATGAACTTTAACATGAGCAGCTGTTCCTTTCCAGGATGCACAAAAGTCCCCTTACTTTGAAATGAGTCAAAAAAAGCATTTTAAATATAGACATCTCCTTACAGTGTCTCCTGAGGGGAAAAAAAGGCTTTAATGTGGTTGCAAAGACAGTCTTCTTTCCTTCTCCTACTGAGAATCCCTCTAAGTTTCCCTGTTGGGAAACTCAACACCCTGTTTTTTCCTGGCATGGTTTCCGTGGCAAAAACCATGCCTTTAGCAGTCACCCTTTGGCAGCGAATGACACCTTGTGATTTTTACAATTTGAAGACTTGGCTGTTTTGGCCACTGTTTTGCCCTCACCTCCCATTCAGCTTGTCTGTTTTGGAGACAAAATACAAGATTTGTTCCCATTGCTGAGATGAGCAGAACAGTTGTCAGTGATGTGCCATCTGACACTATCAGATACAAAGAAGGATCCAGACAGAGGTGAACAGGGAACGATCTTGTAAGGCATGTCCCCGAGTGACAAATAGATTGAGAATGGATGGAGTTGCTGGAGATAAAATGTGTTATTTTGTTCTCTGTCTAACTAAGCTCTGTGGGCTGTTTGCTTTCCCCTGAGTCAGTTGAGGAGATTTGTCCTAGTGTTATGCTAAGGCTGACCTGTGCTGCTGCAGCTTAGATACTGTGGTCCTGAACCAGCCATTTCCAACCGACTGAAATTACTGGGATAGGTAGGAGTCTGCTGAAAGCGGGGGCTGTTGCCAGGCAGAGTCTCAGAGCAGGACTTGAGATCTCAGCAACCTCCCTTTCCTCAACTATTTTTCTGATGTTTTACTTCTGCTAGAAGCAAATACTGAGGTTTTATTGTACTCTGCTTCTTTAAGTTCTTGCACTCAGATTCTTCTGACAGCCTCCAGCATCTTCATGAGAAGGTGAAGCACCTGGCAGAGAAAAGGCCTTTGAGGTTCTGGTGGAGCATTTCTCTCCTTGCTGCAGAAGATGACAGCCCAGTACACAGTCATTAGCATTCATTTTGGGTATGGCATAGGTGCAGTAACAGCACTGGCCTTTCCAAATTACTGTCTGGTATCAGCTGTCACAATACAGAAGACACTGACAACCGGTGCTACTGTTGTAATGGGTGATACTGAAAAAGACCAAACCAGACACCAGAACGAAACACTGGAGTGTCTGTGTGCAGTTATCCTTTAATGGCTCATCACTGCTCTTAACTGATAAACAGCCAGTGTCTGACAGCAAATTTATTTCTTCATTTATTTTTGTATTTGGGGAGCCTCAGATATTTATATTTCCCTTATAATATCCAGTAAAACAATTGCAGCCCCCTCTGGTTCCTGATTCTTCGGGTCATGACAGGTATTCTTGTGGGTTATTTCAGCCCAAGTTTTGAGACCTGATGTCTCAAGTCATGGATTTCAGCCGTTCCACTGTTGCTGCCACCGACGGCTGTTGTGAGGCAGCACTGAGGCATTGACTGCAGGTCCTTGTCCCACACTGACTGTGGGAGTTGCACTCTTGAATCTGGGGTTTGAGCCTGTGGCAGAAATGGCCATCACTGAGATTTGTTTTGCAAGTCTTGTCGAATTAGCCTTGCAGTGTATAAAAGCATTCTGATGAGGAAGACTGTGGTAACAATGAAGCTGTTCTTAGATTTGAGTCGGAGTACATCAGCTCTTTGAGCACTGATATGCAAACAGCTCCCCTGATGATATCACTGATTCCTGTTTGCTAAGTGTGTGTCATGTAGAGATCCCTCACAGATTTACAAATATACTTGCACTCTGTATCAACCACCTTCACTGTTGGTGTGTGATACACCCAGTTCTTCAACCGTCCAAATGAAGGCCAAGCTCCATAATACACGGAAAAGCTCCTCATTTTAGAGACAATAAATTTCCATACTTTGGAAATTTCCATACTTTGGCTTTTTTGTGCCTATTGTTTGGTACAAAAATTTTGTTTTCCTCCACCAGCTCTGACTTGCTTATATTCTCACTTCCTTCCTTCTTTAAGAGACAAAAAATATAAACCACAAACTTTCAGATGCTTGTAAAACAATTTCAAAATGTACCTGGGGTCTGACTTCAAGTCTGTTGAAATAAATATAAATTTTTATGATGGATGGAAATCAATTTTCTTTCTTGCTTAAATTGACCCTCCTTTAGGGCTGTCTTACTAAACCGGCATAATAGGTCCTCTGAGGTTCTTTCCTTCTGTTATTTGAGCACAAAACTGGTGGGGATGTTAATTTAAAGAGCCCATGAGTATGGAAAAAGGGAAAAGACTAGGAAGGTACCAAGAAAGCACTGTAATGTGGTGTGTGTGCTTGCAGTACATCGTTCTGTCCCAAGAGGTCTCTCTGTCATCTTCCAAAGCTCAGGAGAAATGAATTTGCTAATAAAAAGTCCAACTATGAGGCAGCCCCTCTGCAGATTATTATTATTATTTTTTAAAAATGTTTTTGAAACATGAAATGGTGCCAGACTGTGACGGGATATGTGTTGTACACCTCTCTTACCATTTTTTTTGGTAGACAATCCCTTTTAGCAACATATATTGTTAGAATTTTTGGGTTTTAAAATCAAATGAAATTAAAGTGATCATACTTGGGAAAGAAATCAGTTATGGGATCTACTAGATCCCGTTCTTCTTAGAGTAGATCAAGACTTTCCAGTTCTTGAGTTTAAATGTACTGTTCAGTTTCAATGAAAAAAAAATAATTTTATATATTTTTCTTATTCCCAGAAACTTGAACTACCAAAAAAACCAGTGTTGCTGGCTCTGCAGCAGTTGTGACTAGTTTGGTTTTTAAACAGTTGTGAATGTACTTCTTGCTCTTTCTGTGTGTCTCTTCTGCGGGCTTTGCTACTAGTTGTAGCATGTGCCCAAAAGCAGGACCCAGGACACTGAACCATCAGCATTTCTGATGGAGACCCTGCACCAGAAGGGGTCTGTTGTGGGAGTGAAGATGTCAGAGGCAGCGATTTGTGACCTGAGGTGGACTATGAGCTGTAAGGCTTGTCTCAAAAATAAGGTGTAAGCAAGGGAAGACAAAATTCTTGAAGGTAACAAGTAGAATGGAAATTAATTTTCTTTACATTTTCTTTTCCCTGCTGTAGGAAGTTGGAGCCCTTCCTGTGCTGGCAGTGCCTGGAGGATAGAGTCCTGTGGACATCTGACACTGAGGAGTGCTTATACCCCAGGCCCTTGGGGTGACCTCCCACCTGAGGTGGTCACTGAGCTGGCAGGGGGCTTTTCTCTGGGCTAGCACTTCTTTCTTTCTCTTCCCTGCTGTGAGTTCTGCAGCATCTTGTTGGTTTTATTTGGCACTGCTGGCTGTTTCTTGATAAAAGGCACAAGATCTTGATATGTCTAAACAGGGTGTGATCTGAGAAATCCTGTGTTAGACATTAAAAGCTGCCTCTGGAGTTGGGAGCCTGTGTGTTCACAGGTGAGGGATACACCAGTGTAGTACTGGCATAAGTAAAAGAATATATGGGTACTGAAAACATCATAATTGCACTGATTCGGTGTCATGGACACTAAATGGGCTGATTTGAGTTGTTGGTAAGTGGTTTGCACTAAAATAAATTTTCTGCCTGGAATGTACTTTTAATAAGAAATTATGTTCTCAAGGTGTTCTTGAAAGAGTTATGGAAGCTGTTTACATGCATATTTGAAGAAAAAAGCTACATATGGAACAAAATTTGCTGTGTACATCTTGAGGCAAAAAAAAGGCCAGAACTCTATGAAACTATGAAGAAAATATGTATTTGTCCTATAGGTGATGAGTACCTGGTCTGGACGTTCAGGCCAAGAGCATACGGGTGAATTTGCTACACCTGCTGTGAAGATTTCATTTAAAAGTAGGTCATTGCAGCACCTGAAAGTTTGTTAGTAGCTTCCAGGTGTCAGGCCATGACCCTGTGTCTGGAGTGAGCTTGGCAATTTGTTGAACATTTGTGTGTGTCTGTCACCTGTGAGCAGGTAGGTGGTCTACTCCTTTTGTTTACCACTGAAAGGTGGATTCGATATCCTGCCTTATAGACTGTGCAGAGCATTCAGCTGGTTACGAGGAATACATTTTGGAGGGAAGCCTTTTGGAGAGACGTTTTTTTAATTCAAATTCATCCAAGACTGTGGAGCTTTAGACCTTAGCTTAATAAAGAATCCTGGGAATAAACAAATTTTGTTGCTGTCCCTTACCTGGAGCCTGGTTACATCCTTGGAAAGCACTGAGAAGCTTCAGAGGCAACTCTGCCTTCTCAATATCTCTCCCTGTCCCTGTGCTGCAGACGCTGTTTTGAGCTATATTTCTCCTGCAGTTTGTTTCCTACATAGAACCCCCACCAAATTTTACTAATTCCCATCGTATTTCAAATCTTGGTGGATACTCAATTGATACACTAGCCTATGTGTACAAATTTATCTCTTCCTTTTTTTTTTTTTTTAATGTTAGCTTTATAAATCCCCTGGGAAAAACAACCAACCAACCAAACCCTAAAAAACAGTGAGCATAACAAACTTACTGAAGGAAAAATATCTCAACACATATTTATGAGGGTTATCAACAATACTCACAAGTTTACAAGAATTCAAAACTTCAGGATAGGATCATTTATTCTCTTTTATATAAAGCTGTTGTGGGGGAAAAAAAAAGGCTACCAAATAGTGTCTGTTAGAGAATCAGCTGATTGGACGTTTGGAAAATGCCTGGCTTAGAGCAGTCTGTATTATCCAGGCATATTTGGGTTTGGGACTGCATCTATCTTGCCTTGAATAGAACATAAATGGCAATATGGTTCTGCTTGAATCTCCAGAAACCCCTAAGGTTTATGTAGGCTTTAAAATTTGATCTCTGAGTATATCTGCTCCCATTTGAAAGGCACCTGAGTCTAAATATCTAATCTGACTTCTTTCAGCTCTTAAAAAAATAATAAAACGAATTAGGTTTGAAAAGGAATCAAATATAGCATTAAAAAAAATCATCTGGGCGGTTTCTGCTTTTTGCTCTGTCCTATTTGCTAGAGAAGCACTTAAATTTTGATGAGGTTGATTCATAAGATAATGTTGTAGTGTGTTATCCTGTATATAACTCTGATTATCCTTTATGAGATGGAATGCCAAAATGTTAAACATAAAATATTTTTATATGGCATCTTTTCTCTCAAGGCACTCCATGAAGCACTGAAATGGTGCTCTAAACTTCCAGATGATAGAGATGATTACTGCTGGGTGAGTCATGTTTTCAGAGATGAGCAAAGGATTTGGGATTTGGAGCCATAAGCTGGATCCTCCTCTTATGTTCTCCCCTACAGTCAGGAAAATTCCTGGTGTGTTGCAGGAAGAACTACTTGACTCACATGTTTTAAAACAAATCTGGATCAAAGCACTTATGGGCACCTAGTAAACCAACAATTGGAGAACATCAGTATTAGCAACACAACAGGTATACCATAGGTCTAGATACTTTCAAGATGTTAATTAGTGTCTATAAATGCCTAAATTTCTTCTTATGACTAACCTTTCTAACTTTCTGGCAATGCTGGACTGAGTTTTGCCTGCTGCTGTTATCAATTCTCTCCCCACTGCTGCATATTTTCCTGTGTCTTTCAATTTGATTCCAAGCCAATGCTTTTCCTTGAGTCTCTTGGGAATTCCCCATCCATTCTATTTGATCAATCTGATCATTTTCTTAGGCAAACTGTCATTCTTAATTTTCTCCTGGTAATGTGAATTTTGAGGCAGGCATCCTCTCGGCACAGAGTTCTCAGAACTTTATTTGCAAGCACTGTTGACTCCTACATCCCTCTCGCATAATACCTTGTTATCTGGGTGCAGCTACCTCCATGCTGCTGTAATTTCTGCTTCCTCCTACAATTGGAAGTAAAAAAAGATCTGTTGATGGAGGATTTTAAAGCACCTAGTGGTCTAAAGTGGTCTAGACAAACCAAATCATGCCACTTTGTGAAACTGGGACTCAGAATCCCAAGGTGCTATTGAAAAAGCTGCTCACTGTGATTTTTTTTTTGAGGATTCTTCCAGCAAATAGCACCTTGAGTGAAAAAGGCTGTGAGATCTTCAGCATACATGCAGAGTGTGCAGTTTCAAGTTTTACAGCCTCAGCTGGAAGACCATTCATCCATCCTACGCATCCTACGCATGGGATCCTAGAGCATCTTACAGAGGGGCGTAAAGAGGTGTGTTCCCCTCAGAAGACAAACAGCTCGTTCTGGCCAGAGTGCTGCCCCTGATGCTGCTAGTTTGTGGTTAGTAGAGTGATGTAGTGTCCACGTGCATTGTCCTGTGGCTGGAGCTGGGGAAGGAGCTACCTCACTGCAAGCAATGACTCATGTAAACCTCTTGTGTTTTGGGTGGCGGAATGACTCACAGACACAGGGAGCCTTGGCCCACATCCCAGCAGGGATAGATTCCTTGTGCTGGTGCCCAGTTAGTGCATTAACTGTCCATGCACCGTTTCCAGTGAAGCAAGGACCTGTCAGTGAAATGACTTCCTTACAAAACCATGTGCTCAGGCACGCAGGTGTTAACGAACCTGGAGGAACAATCAGGTCCCTGGGCAGTAACAATCACTCTCTTCTGCTGTATTTTTGAGAGAGAAGTTAGAGTTTGCAGATTGTGTGTGGAGGTGTGCTTGTTTGCATTTTCATTTCAAGACAGCATACAGGAAACTCTCCTTGCTCTGGGGTGAGGATGCCCTGCCAGAAACAGCACCGAGCTTTGCAACTTCTTGGGAATATGGAAACAAACAAAATGAGGAGCATAAAAAATGAATCTCCTTTGAAATTCAAATGTCAGGGAAATGAGGACATTAGATATGTGTCAGCTTGCCATGCAGAATTGTTTTCTGACAGTATCCATGGGTTCTTGCCTGGAAATCTAATATTTCTGCTCTAGAGAAATCATAAAAGATATCCATTAAATAGACCCAGTATTGATAAAGCTATTAGACACCAATTCAATAAATATTGGATTGTTCTAATGGGAGTATATGTTCCATTAATAAATATGCCTCAAACTCTTTAATTCCTGTGGTACAGTTCAGGTCTTCTAAGTTATCTATTTTTCTTGAAGCTGCTTAGAATTCTGTTTGTGCTTGAGTGAATCTTTCATTGAATTCAATGCCTGCGATGATGATAAGCTTTCTTAATATTTTTACAAAGAAACTATACTAAAATCATCCAGTTACTGTGGTTCAGAGAGCCAAGGCTATATTTATCCTGCAATAAACTACTCAGAGGTTATATAATTTAGATAAGGTCCTTTCTTGATGGTTTCTCCTAATGTCTGTTTGGAGCTCGGAGGGAAGCTGCAGGGGATGAGAAACTTCTCCTGTCTCAGCATTTTATCATCCTGCCTTGGACTTGTGGCCTCTCCCATGGTGGGAGCTAATTGTGCTTTGTCTTCCACCAATTTTTCTCATTGCAGAGGGAAATGCACAGCTTTGCTTCTTTCTTAGGTAAAATGAAGCTGAAATCCTAGAGAAAAGGGGTGGTTTTCCTCCAGCCCTAGCACTGCATCTATGCAGAGTCCTCACATCCACCTCTTTCCCCTGCGTCTTGCTCTTCTTCCATTGTGGGGTTCATGGCATGTGACCAGCTTGTGCAGCCTTCTGGGGTGCACTTTAATTGCAGCAATGCAGGCAGGGGTGTCACACACTGTTAACGGTGCTTCTTGGAAAATACAAACAACTCACTGGCTAACTTTCTTATATAGCAAAACCCATGAAAAATTTACATGGATGTGCCAGAAAGCAGACAGTCTGTTTTCTCTAGATTAAGTAGGTGAGAACCTGTATGTCTACCCCAAACTTGAGCTGAGCCTAAACATGGACTTGGTGGAGTGACTGAGCAGTTGAGGTATTTGCCAGCCTTTTTGCTGCTAAGTTGCTTTGCAACCCCCAGCTGAAGTTAATAGTAATTAAGAGCCTAATACAGAAGCTGATGGAAATCGATGAATGTTTTCTTAACAGAGAGATCCTTTGAGAAGACTGCATCTACTTTTTCACCGACTGGTAGCCCAGCAGAAGTAGGGTGTGTGTTTGCATGGGGTGTTGCAGGACAGAGATGTTACCTCTGGGCTGCCTGGTATCTTCCTGACCAGAGCAAGAGCCATCTTTGCCCATCTTTCTGCTTTCACAACTTGCCTTGTGGCTTTGTTCCTTTAATGCAGGCTGGGACATTTTGCAGAGCAGTGATAATGTGCTTTCCCTGAGGCTGAAGTCAGAATGTGCTGTCAGCCCAGACTCACTATATCCTTCTGAGGCTGCTAAAGGATCTTAAGCTGACCTGCCTAGAACAAAAACCCCAAAAAACCACTCCCATTGTAACTGTGCTATGAGGTGAAAAGTGGGTCTGAGAGCAGGTTGGAGTAGATTATTCGCTGGCTGTATTTCTAGCTCAAAGCATGCATTTTGTGAATAGGAAGAGTCAGACCTGAGGTAAGGCTACTCCTGTCCCTGGTGAGATTTAGTGACTTTGACCAATTTTTCCCTTAATTGGGACTGTTTTGCAGGTGGGTGAAAGTAGTACAATCCCCATTTCTCACCAGGGCAGAGGTAAGCAGAGCCCAAAGTCCTCAGTAAAGGGAGTGGCAGAGCCAGAGATAAAACCCAGAAGTCAGAGCTGCAGGACCAGAGAAGCATCCTTGCAATGGAGGCTCCTGTAAATCTACCATATCTCTGTCTCCTAGGATGTTCAGCTGTTGCAAACACATTGTGTGTTCTTCTGTGTGCAAGGAGGCTGGTATGCTGCCCATTGGCAGAGCAATTCAACTATTAGGGAAATCTGTATGTGACAGGTAGCTTACTTGATCTGTTAAAATGAGTATTTGCAGCACATACAATGACTTGAATTTTGACCTTGGTATAAATGACAATTTATTACAATGTGTGTCACTTTTGAGAGTATATCTGAGCTGGGAATGCTCCTTCATGATTGCTTCTCCTGGGACACAGGGATTTTCAACATAGTCTTTTCGTGGCAGTCAATACCCTATTAAGGTGATGACAAACCTTAGTGACTATAATTTAGCACCGCATCTGAAGTGAGGTAACCAATTTTCTTGCCTAATGATACAATCAATAGGCACAAAAATGGTGCAAGGGCAAGTCTCTGTTTTTCTGCTTGCTGCTGGCAAGGCAAGCAGCAATGTAGCTTAATGAATTACATGAACTGCCTGTTGTGTGACTAGAGAGTCATTAAAGATTTAAAAAAAATAAATCACGTCTCTCTTGGGAAAGCCACCGAAGTGTTTTGGAGGGCAGAGCAATGTCTCCAATCAATTGTCATTGGCAAAATACTGTGTTGCATTTCTTATGATATTTGTAAGACAGATGTGTGTGTATATATATATATTTTCCTACCAATTTTGTTGCTAGAGACCTGCAGGAAAATCTCACCTGGATTTCTCAAGGTTGAGAATCTTCTCTGTAGTAGCTAAACTAGGAGTCAGGGCTTTTACTGCATTTCAGGGTTGTTCCTGTTCATTTGAAAGCATTAGCAACACACAAGAAACTACATAAAAGATATAACCAGCCTTTTAATCCCTTTCTCTGCTAAATTGGCAGGAGCAAATGGTGTTTCCTCCCTGTCCAAACCACACTAGTCATAGCCACCATCATTTCAGAGGACCTTACCCACAGTAGCTTACAAGTTTTAGTCATGCTAGTGATGTTCTTCACTCATATAATTTTATCACCCATTTACCAGCCTTGCCAATTGATTAGTGTGTCCACTTTCCATTGATGTCACTTCTGTGCCCAGGGAAGTGTGTGAGCTCAGAGTACCTGCAACTCCCACAATATCACACCACAATAGCTGCAGTCCCTCTGACCTGTGCAGAGTAAAATCCAGTTTTCTGCTTTTGTCCTTATCAAAATTAAGTCTGTGGAGAGGCATATAAGCTTTTGAGGATGCCAGGAAAAGCCAAGACCTTTGACACTGAGTTGCCCTGTCCTCTCATGAATGATTCTCTCAGTAAGACCGGTTCTGATGTGTTGGTACAAAGCCAGGCTGCGCTGACTATACCAAGTGCTTGCACTGTTTTGAAACATCTGCTGAGCAAACTTAAATTAAAGCAGCTTAAACAGGTGCAGCTGTTTATCCTGGGAGTTACAACAGTGCAATTAGCCTGATCTGTGCTGGATTTGGGCATATTGATTCGGACTCTCTGTGGCAGACTGTGCCTAAGTTTCTATCTCTTTTGTCTCAGTTTAAAGCAGAAACATGCTGGTGAAACACTGCTATTGCCTATCTTCTCCAGGGTCATCAAAAAACTTCAGCTAATTTTTCGGAGCGCTGGTTACAATTGCCTTTATCCAACCAAAGTGGAAGATTGGTTGTAGCATCAATCGTGCCGCTGCCTTTGTCTTCCTAAAGCCGACAGGCATCTGACCAGCCAATCCTTCTGAGTTATTGACTACTCTGTCTGGCCAAAAACTAATAGTAGGGAAAGAATAATGTCAAAAACATGTGAGTATTAGCAAGAAAAAGCAGTACTGCTTTAGTATCAGACCTTCACAAAAGATGCGGCAAAAATAATTTGAAAGATTACATGTTTTGTTCCTTCCAGAATAACTTTGGGGTCTTAACTATGAATGGGGGTCTTAACAAACACTTGTCTGGGGTGCAAGCAATCACCTGCAGTCTGCTTTGCACCTCTTCCTAATCTCCTCTATGGTTCCCTGCTAGCTATTGTGCTAGCCTTCACTCCCGTCTGGATAAAGCTTGATTGAGCCTGCAGCTATTTTTATAACACTCCCTCGAGGTACCCAGTCGGAAACTGCCTGCTCGCCTCGTGTTAATGGAAGTCAGGCCCAATTATATGCATGTGGGGGATAAGTTGTTTCCTCTTACTCATAATGAATCCTGACCTTTCCCAGGATCTGTCTTGTCTGTTTATTCAATAACATGCTACCCATCATGCTAAGGAGAGAAGTGGAAAAATCCCCAGCCTAGCACAATGTCAACCATCTGCCTTCTGTTTAAGCAGCTAACGATGATAAAGCACAGGTATGAAGCAAGGAAATATGACTGTGCAAGTGGACAAATTTGACCCTTTGGCAGAAGAAGCATTTCAGTTCCAGTATTGGATTGAAATGTGCCAGAGAGAGCTCTCACATTCAGCCTGGAGAAACGGCAGTGGGCATGGAGTGTTGGTGCTTTTGTTCTGCTCACACTGGTCTATCTCTATACAGATCCATCTCTGAGAAGAGCCCAGACTTCTGGACCAGCATAATATGGTTGTGGGTGGGGATGTCCCCATTGCCTTTGTGCCTTGGGGCTGCAGTGCAAACAGGGGAACTTGATTTCTGCAGAATGGTTTTACAAGAGAAGCGTCATGTAAATTCAAAAGTTGTGCTCTTGAATAGGATGTGAGTGTGTAAACCACAGAGGCTCTTTTGAAAATTTTACCCTCTAACCTTTGTCTCTGGTAGATTTGAGCCCAATTTTTCTCTTTTTGTTTTAATCCCTGTGTGTGTATGTGTGTGTTAGTGAGTGAAGATGAGGTAGCTGCCAGCTGCTAAATTACTAGAACAAAGGCAAATTTTCTAAAGCATTTTATATAACACTTGCTCCCTTTCACTTGGTGAATGATTCATGAATGTCTCTATTTGAGATAATTATTACAAAGGCTATAACCTTTTTAATTATTCAAATGAACACAAAACCTTACAAAGAAAAATTCTGGAAGGATCTAATTCATGTCCAGTAAAAGAGGTGCTGTTCTCAGCAAGCTGTCTATGTGTGCATTATACAGCAAAATTATATTTGCCACATGAGCTGCAGAGCAACAAAATCTCCCTAAATACTTGTTTAAGAAGCCAATGCATTTTTACTGATGTTTAGAAAAAATCTTTAGTCATTGTTTTCCTTGGCTGCTCCTGCCTCTGCCAGGCACAACTCTTAACAAACTAACACAGTTAAACCACTGGGCAGGTCCAAGGCCTGTTCCAATGTGTGTATAGTTTCTGTAGTTTCTCTCTTTCTTGCTCTCCAGCCCCAGCAGTAAAAGTTTGCCCTGTGGAAGGCAGTGATGATGTGTTATCCCCCAAAAAACTCTGAGGAAGGAGCTGGCACAGCCCTGCACTCTGTAGTGGGGAGTGAAAAGGTACTAACCAGAGACAGAAGAGACAAGAGGGGAGGAAAAATGAGTCAAGCAAGAAGAGTAAAGTAGCTTTGGTAATTGAATGTGCTGCAGCCTCAGGTGCAGTCCCCCACTGCCCTGGGTGCAGCAAGGTATATGCAAAGTTCTCGAGGTTGAAGACTGGTGCAGTGATGCTACCCATGGCCAGAAAGCCATAACCCGCTAAAGAAGGATGATTTGCTCTACTTGTAATATCTGCATTCAGCAAGATTCTACTCTGTTAAATCTGAGCTGGGCCGCTTTCCTGTTCCCTCACAGGAACCTCAGGGAGAACACAGCAACTTGCTTCAAACACAGTGTTCTCTAGTGTGTCCTGGATATTTCCTGACAGTTTAGTTTTAATTTTGCTGTGGATATTAATGGTTAGGAATATTTTGAAACATTAGTGTCCTAACCAGTTAGAAAAATGTGAGACGACGGCATCACTGTTCAAAACCTTAATTGAGGATAGTAGTTTCTAAACTGCTGCACAATTTCATTCATGTGAAATATTTCCTCTTCCTTTCCAATGATTTTCTCAGTTAGTATCAGTCCTGATTCACAGATTGGAAGGTCAGAAGGGCCATTGTCTATAGTAAGCTCAATTTTAATGAAATATTCCTTGAAAATATTATTTTTGAGTCCTGAAGCCTCAGGATGGTAACATCATTTTTCCAAAACCAGAATTTCCAGAATTTTCTCAGATAAACATTATGTCCAGCAGGTTATTTTTATAACTTCATAGAAAACTCTATTGCTAAAGTGTCTGTAACTGAGAGTTTAATCAGAGTTTGGCATGAAAATTAGTTATTCGATGTGTGGTTGTAAAATTACCTTAAAACTGTGCAATGATAACAGATAAATGTTACTGATACAGTAGCCCCTTAGAAGATCTGCAGATGACTTTAACAATTTATGAATGGAAACTTGGTGTTAAATGTAATCTGACTGCATTCTGTGTCGTGAAAACTATGGGGAATAGTATTGTCTCGTTTGAAGGGTGTGCTTGGCACTCGGAATGAATTACTGCAGGCATCTGGGAGCCAAGGAATCAGGACTCTGGGGTTTTAATACCAGATGTACCACTGATCTGTCATGTAAACACCAAACAAGGTAATTGCACCCATGTATCAGTGATGCTTAAGGTTGGCAGCGTGTGGTTCTTTCTCGAATGATGAGGAGTGGTACTCCAGAAATAAGCCCGGGAGTTCTTTGGAGTTGGATGGAGGCAGTGGGCTGCATGGAGGGCAGAGTGCGATGGGACTACCCATCCAGCTGCAATGAAAGGGCACTGTCACCTATCGACAAACTCCCTGGGTAAAACTTCACAGGCAGGATTAATGTTCCCGGAGATTAACCGTGGGAGCACTGGGTGTTTGCTCAGGCATGGCAGTAGCTCTGAAGGGATCAGGTTCAAGAAAATACCTTCCTCTTTTGCCTTCTTAAGCATGATAGTTGTGTCACTTTGACAGCAATTGTACTTTCCTGATGCAATGGGATGCAGTGGGGAGGAGAAAGGGCACAACCCACTTTGTGAAAGGATTCTGTAAAGCAGCCCTACCCTGCCATCTCTTCTGCTTTTTTTCTTCTTTTTTTTTTTTTATGACAGAACAGCGATTATTGAAAGTACATTATTAAAAAATAGAGATCTGTTGTACACTTTTCTCCTTGATGGATTGAAATGTTCCATGTATGTCTTTCAGTGCCTTTTATTTACTCAAAAAATGGAGCAACTGAAAGCTAAAATCATACACATGCACTTCTTTTTTCCAGACTGAAATGTTTCAGCCTAAACTCAAAGCATTTCTGGAATATTTCTCTTTGCTACATTAGAGCTGTCATAGCTCCAAACTCCTCTCCAGCACCACAGTGGTTCTCTGTCTCCCAAAGCTGCTTTGTAATTGCTATAATCTCAAGTCCCTCTAGACCAGCAAGAGATACTGTAGGGAACCTTGGGAGCTGTAGCTTGATCCAGCCAGCACAGACTCTGACAGAAAATAAAAATACAAGGCATCCAAACCAAACCTTCTCCTGTGCATCATGTGGCATTTCAGTTAGTGGTTTAAAAAACCACAAAACCAAATGCTCCTCTGTCCCCCAAATGCTCCTCTGTCCCCCTAACCTTGACATGAATACTTTATTAACATTTTCTTATAGTGGAAACTTGCCCCTTCCACAGAACCCAGCACTTTCCAAATCTCTGGTCTGGGATTCCCTCTGTGGGAAGAAGGTGAAAGTCACAGTAACGTTGATGAGCAAGGTTGCTTCAGTGCAAGATGTCAGGAGCTCAGCTTACAACTGATGATGTGAAGGGCTAAATCCCAACCTCCCCTAGTCCTGGCACTAGCAAACTCTTTAAAACAGTGAGGATTGCTGAGGAGGTGCTGCAGTTACAGCTGGTGAACAGGAGGGTTTCAGGAGGTGGAGAATCCCCAAGCAACAGTCCGACACGATGACTGAGTTCCTCATGTATTTCACCTTTGGCTTGGGGATTGACACACGTATGGATTACATACACACCTTGCTTGCAATCAAGCCTCTGTGGGACTGTGAGGCTATAGGAGGTTGGTGCACAGGGATCTTTTAATTTCCAGGATGAGGTGCTTGCCTTGGTGCTGTGGCAGTCACTTGGGCTTCCCAAATAGCTGTCCCAGGCAGCTGCTGACATGTACCTTCCCTGCTCTAGCAGCTCTCACAGAGGTTATTCATCTTCCAGCTGTATTTTTGTCAACATGTGTGCATTACCAATCAGAACAATGGGTCTTCAAGGTTTAGTTTGGCTGCTCACTTTACCTTCTCTCTTTCCTTTTTGTGGGTTTGCCAGTGAAGGGTACCAAAGTGAGAGAGCAAGTTCTTAGAGGAGATGGGTGTTGAAATATATTTGATTAAAGAAATATTTAAAGGATTTGTCTCTGAGGATAATCTATAAAAACAGCTCTCAAGGTACTTACTGCTGTGAGGTTTTTTGAAGGGTATGTATCCTTTGAACATTTGCCCTATTTAATTAGGCAAAGTCATATTATTGACTATTAAGTTCAACGATAGGCAGAGTCAATTAGTGACTAGTCCCAGCAGGCTGGGAAGTGAAATCACACACAAAAGCATAAAGGCATCTGGTTGTAAGTGGGGTAACTGAATCTCTGACAGAAACGATAGTTTTCTTAATATTTTACAATAATGCCAGATTTATGTGAACTTTGAAATGGACAAACTATCATTTTTTAGACCTGTTCATGAAGAGATGTAGATAGTATGACATATTTGTTTTTTACATTCTGAGGGACCTTTTTTAGCTTGGTGGAGGTTTTTGTGGTTTGTGTGGGTTTTTGTTATGTTTTGTTTGTTTGAGCTTTTAATTTTTTTTTGTTAGTGGGTTTGTTGTTTTATCTCATCTCTATGAGTGTGGTTGTATATGGAGGTACTAGTGGAGAACTACCTTAATTAAGCCATAAAAACATGTTTGTAGTACTTTGCAGATACTAGGAAAAAACAGGCAATGATTATCTTCCAGTTTGATTCAATATATTTTTCTGTAGTGAAGGCTCCAGAAAGCTCTACAGAAGGAAGAAGGTCCCCACCCACTTGCCAAAACAGGAGGTTTGGAGACATCTTAGTGTTTTTGCAGTCTGTACTTTTTTGCATTTTTGAGAACTGGATTTTTAATTGAAAAAGTAATTCTTCAATTAGTTTGGGAGCAAGCAAATAAAGAAATTGTTTTTCTATGAGAAACTGTGCATAAAAATTATATTTTTAGAATTGTTCAAGCATAAAATGCCCGAACAAGTTTGCATATAAGATGCAAAGTGCTAGCTGTTATTTTGATTCCCCCTTTGCACTGATGGAAAGCTAGGAAGTTCTGCCACTGCTTGTCCACAAAACAGGATTAGAACTGGACGAACCGCCATGCCTACACTGAGAACCACTGTAAGCTGAGAATTATGAACTGAATTCTAAAATTTTCAAGTCTTAAAAAGAAGGTTTTTTTTCTTTTTGCTGTTTTGTTCCCTTTTTCCCCCTCTCTGCTTGTGTATGTAACATGTAAATGGATAAGAGAAAAATTGGGGAAATATAACAAATATCTTAGATGTAGGGAATTTCTTGTCTCTACTTTTGTCAGAGCACAGTTAAGCCTGAGGAACTGGAAACATTTTCTTGAGGTTAGACAGAGCAATTTCTATCCTTCCTTCATCTATTTATGTGAGATAGATAAGAAGGAACAAAGCAATCTTCCAGCCTACTCCTCACATGCAGGGAAGGATTCATTTTGATCTGTTGTAATATAGGGGAGTTGACCCTGTATGGTACTCTACTTGAAAAATAGTTCCATGTGGCCCAAGGATGGGATTGAGAATTGGGGTAGTCCAAGTTTGTTCTTGGCTCTTTCAGGAATGGAAATCAGATAAACTCATGTGATGTTTTCATGCCTCTGCAAAATCAGAAAAGATGCATTATATAGGATGAATAAAGATAATTTGTTAATATCTGAAAAACAGTTTGAGTTCTCTACACACAGAGGGTTGCAGGAGATATAAGTAAAGTAGAAAAACACTATGGTACTTCAGTGAAGTCTTTCTTTCTCCAAATCTATCAATTTGCTTTGCTCTAAAATGCCAGCAGAATGTGTAGTATTCTGCTAGCTTTAAGCCCAAGTAAAGTTTTTAACTAGGCTAAGTCACCCTTGCAATTGGCTTGTTTTCTTTGGAATAGAGTGACCAGCAAGAAACAGTGATGTGTGGTATGGACTAATGCGTGGTTGGTGCCTCTGGGGAAAGGAAAGCTTTTTAAAATAGTCAAAAAGTATTTTGGCTCATTATTTCTTGGCTGAAATGAATGGAAGTGGCACATTAGTGGCAGGACTAACAGAGAACATCCCTGAACACTGTCATCCAAAAGCACTTCTGCTTTCTAGCACTGGTCCTGGTCAGTTTTCACAGACTTTGCTAAATACTGGAAGCTCATGAGGTAGAGAGGGAAAGGAATAAAAGCCTCACTTGCCTCATCTGCTCACCCAAATGCTGAACGTGGCTCTGTGCCTTGCAGGAGGGTGACAGATACTCTGTAATGGCTCTGCACCGACAAGTGTAGTGTGTGCGCTTTCATACTCCCTGTCAACAGCTCAGTAAATCATCTGTGGGAATATCATTGGGGATCTGTGAACTGGTTTGCTAGTACTGGAGAAATAAAGCTGAAACAGCATGCAGACAGTGCCCTGATTTGCAAACATCTCCTGTCTGGGCCAAGGACACCTCTACAAGGAGGTTGTTTCTCTTCAGTCTAATGTCTCTTGCCTGTAAAAGTGCCAGTACTTAGTAGCTCTCGTTGTTCAGATCCTGACATTTGTTGCTATCCCTGTGATGAAGCAAACCTCGTGACCTTTTTCTACATATTCATGTCCTGAGCAAAGACAGAATGCACCAATGTCTTCAGCTCAAGCTGTGTCTACATCTGTATGTGTTCACAGTGTTTTCTGTGGCTCCTCTGTCAGATCTGTTCCAAAGCAACAAGAGTCATTGCGAAGTTTCTCTTCAATGAAGGGAAACGACTCAGTTTTCTCAGTCTTGTCTCACAAGGCAATGTATGAAATAGAGCCCCAAACCTGAAAAGTTATGGTTTTAAGGGCATATTCCTATGAGGAGAGGCAGGTCCGACAAAGGGAGAAGGTTCACATAAAAGGGTTATTCTTAATGGCACAATCCTGTCTCTCCCCTGTTACTTATGGCTCATATGATATGCAATTTTTTTTACCATTTGGAAATTGAGATTCACTTTGAATGACTTGTTTTTTTCATTCTCTCTATAAACTGAGCCCATCTGAGACAGTGACACAGTGAACAACTTAACTTTTGAATACATTTCCTCTAAACCAAGATCTGTTGCAGGATAGTTGCATTTTTGAGCATTTTTTATCAGACCTGGTTTCCCATTTTCACACTGACTGGTTATGCTGAATATATGGAGGTCAAGATACTACCCTGTAGTCTGGTGTGTAGGTAGTCTTTTTAACCTTTGCTTTGTGTCAGGACTTGGAGTTTAATAAAAACATCTTCCATAAAGAAGGACTTTTAGAAATGTCCTCACACCATTTAAATCCACGTGAATGTGTAACTGCACTGAGGATCTAGTGCATATATAGACAAGAAATTGTACTATTGATGAATTAGATATACAGAAAATCTGCACATGCTTTGGTTAAAACTTCACTAGTTTAATTCTGGTGACACAAAGGGTACCTGAAAAAGTAAGATTGTGCTGAGAATAAAATTATGCTAAATGGTGGCTAGACAATTCAGGGAAATATGAAACTATACCCTGGTTTGTTTTTTTTTTTTTGTGTGTGTGTGTGTGTGTGTCCCCCTGACCATCTCCTCAGGGCATTTTTAGATTCAGGGTATTATGTTAGCTAGACTTTTGGTCTGACCCAGTATCTTTGTTCTTCTGCTTTAAATAGCTTCAACATAGTTGTTTGCACTTCTTGTTTGAAGAAGACTTCCAGAGTGTGAGCAGTCTTGGGCAAATAAAATGTGTCTATTGCTCAAGTGCACAGTTGCATTTTTGTATTAAATCGCCTCAAACAGAATAGGTGAATTTCTTTCCTCTTTAAAAGTAAAAGGGATGCACTTTTGAAGAACACTCTGGCAGGAATACATAAAAGAAGTGGCATGAACTGCAATATGGAGATGACTGTCAGCTATGGAGGGTGACCAGACCACTGCCTTAACATAGGTGTCTAAATTTTAAATCATAAACCCAAGAAGATTCCTTTTTGCAGTGACATTTGTCAGCTGCTCAGTTTTAATGGCAGGTGAAGATCCAGCGCTGGTCCAAGGTCTAAGCTGTATCAATGCTTTAATATACCATAATAAAAAGTGTACCACTGAACTTACAATTATCCTGGGTGGATCTGGGAAGTATTTCTGGTCAGTTCTTGCATCGTGTCAAATATTGCTCTTGCCCCAAGGTTTAAATTTGCTGAACCAAAATAATGTGTCCTTGTATATATCTCATCTGTAATGCCATCTACTGAGAGGTTGATACTTGTTTATTACCTTTTGGGAAATTGCTTGGGCTAATTTACGTGGGGAGCTTTGCTGGATGGGTAAGCATGCAATCCCATCCGTCTCAGTGTGGAGGGGGAGGATTAAAAAACAGCTTCATCTGCCATGAAAAAACTTCTCTCTGACATCTGGGCCATTAAAATAAATGACAGGTTTTACTGCAGTGTCCATCTCTTGGAGGGACATTGACAATTTGCTGCTTAAAATCCAAGTCACAGCAGCGGGACTTAGGTGACAACTGAGACCTCGGCATCAGCAACCAGTATTGGTAATGTACAGCACAAACACGATAGGAAAGGTGGAAAATGTCACACAGACGTGCCTTGTTGGAGTAGTAATGCTTCCTTCTTTGTTATGCTCCAGGGAGAGAACCTTTTTGCTTAATGCGTGTTAAAGACAGAAGGTACCAACTCTGATTCTGTTTTTATTTATTCCTGACAAACATGATTTATGAATTAGAATACTTGTTTCATTACTGAAAGGATCTATCTGCTCAGTGCCCTGACACAATGATTTCCTTCTAAGATTTTCTGCCCATTCATTTCCAGCCCTATTTGTACACTGTCTTGTCAGTTCAATAAATCATTACAGATAAGTAAATCCTTCTCTTAACCTTTTGGGTTGATAGTATTGCTAATGTTTTCTGAACACATTAGTACCAGCCTTAAGAGAAGAGGTTGCTTTCTTGTGCAGCACAATAAATACAAAAGCATATTTGTTCCTCTTTTAGGTCAAATTGGTAGTTTTTAACCCTTTGCATTGCTTGTGTGCGAAGTCTTTTAAGTGCTCCATCAAAGCTTCAAAACTACTTTTGAAGTCCATATGTGCATTATCATATTTGAGTATTTTACCACTGAATACACATATTGAACATTGCATTAAGCTTTTTAGCTTTTTCACATATCGTAAAAAAAAAAGAAAAAGGAGTCTGTATTTGTACAGCCTTTGAACTCCACTTTCTGCTACAAAGTAATTTGGTGTACAGTAACATGACATTCAAATTGCTTTAACTTTATCATAGTTCTTTCACCATAGTGAAGAAAAGTTACAGGTCTGCAACATGATTCAATTAATTTGACTTAGAGTGAGAAAGTAAAGCCTGGAGGTCAATGGAGATTCATATGGAATGAAGATGGAAGCCAAACTGGACTGTAGCAAAATTGTAACAGAGATGAAAACATTCAATTTGGAAAAAAAATCAAGAAAGAAACATCACATTGTCTAAATAACCTTTTCAATATTTCTCAAAGAAAAAATATATTTTGGAGTTTAGAAGGATTTTTTTCTTATGAAGTGCTTGAGTACTCAAACAGTGTCATGATAGAAAGGTTCTGATTCCTTAGCTCAGTGAAAGGTAGGGACAACTTTCCTTATCTGTCCAGAAAAGAGATAACTTGGTTTAATTTTATTCCTGTGACCATTTAGCAAATATGCAAGGGAAATATCTCTTGCACACCTTTCACAGTGATGTCTCAGTCCCTCCCTTCAAAGTTTCACATCTCCTTTGATGTCTGTGAGTAGCCAGCTAACTGAGCCGTGACGAGTCTGTGACATGGATTTCCTCATGGAGACAAAAACAAGTCAGGAATACAGACGTTCTTTTAAGCGTTAGTGCGTTATCAGAAAATCAGTCATGAGTGTATCCCTGACAGTAACACGAAGTAAGACCTGAGGTTTGTTGATTTACCCCCACCCTTTTGTTACAGTTTCTTTCATAGCTTTCTAGGCTCAGATAGCCCACACAGAGATGTACTGATTCAGTGTTTTCTGTTACAGCAGTAAGTCCTTTCCAGTGGAGATTTTGGGGGACAGGGCAGCTGCATAGCTAACCGGGGGCCAGATTCTACTGTGCTTTGGGGTTTTGAGGACTTACACTGAAGTGATTGAATTCATTCCCTGGCTTGCTCCAGTAACAAGGTACCACACACTGTGAGCAGAGGTCACCCATAATGAGAGCAGTTGCTATAATTAGCTGTCATCATTCTGAAATACAAGCACTAAAAAAAGATCTCCAGGTAGGTTTTTTTTTTCTCTTTTCTCCTCTTTTTGGAGTCACCCTTTCAGATGAATAGGTCTTGCCTGAAATATGTCAAAAGACTGTCAAGGTATGTTTCACAAGGTAATGCAGCAGATCTCTGATTGTACTGGACTTTTCAACCTAGTGCATTTTTTAAGATTGTGACACATCATCTTATCTTTTCTCTTTCAAGTTATCCCATCCATATTTAATGTTCCTTGGAGCTTCATCTGTATCCAATTTTCTCGGCATGTCTTGGTCTAAATAGCTGTCATGTAGCTGTCGTTCACAGGAGTTTTATTTTATTTCCTGGATTTTCCAGTGCTGGGTGTAGTAATATTTACATCTAGGAGCAAAACTTACCCAGTGGTGTCCATAGACACTACAGGAATGATGTTTGATATACCCCTGTCCTATAATCTAATTGGTTTATGTTGAGTGATGAAAGTAAAATATGCAATGTTCATATCTTAGAGATAATTTGTAATGGAGGATGAATACACTTCCAAAAAAGAAAAAATGTAGATGTCTGATGCCTCACTGCATAGGCATCAGTCTGTTCCAGGAGCTCATTGAAACTCTGGGGTGCATGAAAGCTGCTCAGAGTGTGATATTGTTATTGCCTGTCTACAGGAAGGAAATAAATATTGGGTGTTTGAGGTATGTGAAAAGTGTTAGTCCCAAATTTGATGCTATGGCTCCTGATTGTCAGACCATTAGCTAGAGCAAATAAGATATTTGACTTTATGACCTGTATCTTTGAGTAGTAAGTATGCATTTAATTTTCTGGTGATGGATGAGATGAACCTCCATTGGAAACACAGGTATTTACAAAACTTAATGAAATTGCAGCCACCAGAATTCCAAATATAGTGTAAAAAGTGCTATTTACAAGGAACAGCAGTCCATTCTACCCTTACCCACAGCTGGTTACTGCTCACATTTTCCGGTTGAAACGGAAAGATAAAATGAATGACAACAGGATCTGATTTTGTAAGCTCTAATGCATGAAGATATCTGCATGTGAGTCCTTCCACTGATTTTACTGGGAAAAAAAGCAAAAACAAAGATGAAAACGAAAACTCAAAAGTGATATAAGGCTGAAGTTAATCTGGAGAAGCATTAAATCAATGACATCCTGTGAAAAGTTACTGCTACCTCTTTCACTGTCCAAGGACAAATAAGAAATAGATATCTGTTCTTCTGCACTATCTAGGAAGGTCAAAGGTGTACAAGTTTGCAGTTGTGCCAGTCACAAAGATTGCTTACCACTAGCAGAGGCATCTGGGAGATTCCAGTGGAGTAAAAGAGGGGAATAAAGCTACTCTGTGGAGGAGGATACCAGGATGTTAGACAGTGAAACTTGGATTCCCCTTTACAGCTGGATGGAAAGAGGATGAAAGGATGAGCTGGAAAAGTAGATTTCCTGGTGTACAGTGTACGTGCCTGACATTCCTGTGTTTGGGAATGTGGACTATTTAACTGCCTGCTAGACACTGTCCGCTTCCTTCCACTGGATAACAAACCAGGTTAAGATCTGGTTTGTAGTGTCAAAGACTTGAATGATAGAATTTGATGCTGGTACCAAGAGAAAGAAAATTAAAAACAACAACCATTTAACTCACAACAAGTATATTGTTTTGTTGGTGGTATCCTAGATGTCTATTAAAAAGTAGGATAAATTGTTCTTTAGAAATACTGAACTGAAAACTATCACATTGTCTGAACTGCATTACTAGTAGCACTTCAGTTAATTACTAAAATTACAATACTTGTAATGAAGGTGATCATACATACACTTTAATAACTATTATAATGTCTACCACTGCAACTCTAGGCACACCCTGCTTATATTGGAGCTTTTCAACAAGGTTAAAGAATATTCGAGTCATTTGTAGCAGACATTTTGTACTAGCTGCAGAGGAATTTCTAATGAACTGTTTCCCGATGAGACTTGAAGGCTTCTAACAAACAGAACAGGACATTCACAGTCACTGACATAATTTTAAAACTCCTCAAAACCTTTCTGTCTTCTAGGCAATGGAGAGCACTGCTCTGATAGTGTTTGTATTCTTTGTTCCTCTCCTAAGTGGAATCTTATTCCAAAACCTCAATCTTTTTTTTTTATTTTTTATATATGAATGGAGCACTCCAGGAAAACACCAGAAATGGATCTCGGGTCAAGCACATACTGTTTTAGTACCATCAACATGTTTTTTGGTATTGTGAACAGCTTATGCTTTCCCACCAGTGCATCCTAATTCATTGTTTGACTGACTTGAATTCCTACTCTCCACCCTCTGTTGAGATTGTCAGTAGGACTCCTCTTTAGTGTTGGTTGATTTTATTCTTATTCACTGGCGAAGTCTAAACTTCAAGATTCCCTTTTGTTTTGTAATGATAGCAAAAACCACTTGGATGACTGGGCTGTAGAACCAGAAGAGTATATGACAATGTGCAGCAACCCAGACAGGACATTGTTGCTCTAACAACACCTGAGACTCTGTTTCACCCCTCCAACCTGACTGTGTGGACTTACATAGCATTTCTGTTTCACTTATTCCTACCAGAGATCCAAAGTTAGATGTATTTCTCTCAAATGCAAAAGCATTTGAAACCCTTGGGAGACCAACCTGGGGTACCAGTGGCACCGAACAAGGACCATCCTGAGGAACCATTAAGACAATGTGACCACAGAACTCCATGGAACCAAATCCAGCAAAGATGGTGGAGAAGGAAGGATAAAAGATAAGTTTCCATATTTCTTGTCTTTCTACTTTCTGTTCCCAAACTCTATGTTAATACAAAAGAAGAAACAGTAATGTCAGTGTGGAGAAAACTCCAGATTTCCTTATGTTCCAGTGAGTACTCAAGACTGTTTTCTACAAAACATTTATTGTATGCTCCAATAGTGGAGCAAATACAGCTGCATTAGTGTGGTCCTTTGCCTACATGAAATAGTCCTGCCAAGATCAGCTCAGGATCATATAATTTTGATTTTGATCTGGGCATAGATGTACTGAACCTGGGATGAAATTAAGAGATTAGCATCATGCTGCTTCATTACACTGTAAGGCCATTGAATTGGGCTCTGGCTCCAAGCCGTAGCAGTTACAGGCTGTAGTTTCCCTTACTGTCCTTGCTTGACTAAAGCTTGGCTTTGATTTAAGCAAGGCAAGGTGCTGCTATTAATTCAGCTGCCTATTGATGTTGATGACATGAGTAGTTTATTCAGCCGATGGTATTCAGAGTGGCATTGACGTCTGGTTTGCTCTCAGCACCCCATCCATCCCCTGAGCAATGTATAAGCAATGCTCAGACACTTAGTAAATTTAGAGTTGTTGGGACTTTTTGTACAATTTCATTTGTTTTGGTGACTCACAGAAAAAATGTGTGTTCTTCCTACTGACAAAACAACTACTCTGTTTTTGTCTACTTGAACCTATTTGGGAAGGGGAAGGGCAGGATAGGATTGCGTTCTTAGGCAGAGGTACACAGACCACATGAGAAAGACAGAAACCAGCTTAGTGGACCCTATAGATGTTTGTCTGTCCTAAGACCACAGGGTTGTGAGGTAACACTTCTAGAGGGTTTGAAAATACATTTCTCCTAATGACTTTACTCCAAGATGATAATTTTCTAAAAACTGAAGAATGGAAATAGCTGGAACCAGTTGTAGAGCTGTAGCTTGCTGAGCAAGGAGAAATGGATCAGAGTATGAATGCCTTTCCTGTGGCTTGAGAGGGAGCTGAAATGGATCCTCTGTTTTAGGATGTAGCCTCACAAGTTACTCAGTGAGAGCTTTGCACTAGAGATGCTCTTCTTTCCCTGTCTCTTTCTTTCTTCATGTGTTTTCCTTTTTTGGAATTAGAGATGAACAGAAGAACAACATGAGGTCCCAGGCAAGTGAAACTCTTGCACAAATCTATGTGCAAGGCAGTACCTGCACACCAGCCTGCCATGCTACTCCTGGAGCTGATGGCTGTGCCATCTGCTCAGCTGCCCTCTGACAGCCCGTTTTGCTTGTCACGCTTGTCCTCCCTGCTGTTTAGTGGCCTCACAGCTGTGCTGCATTGGCCCCACTCTCACCACCAGTCCCCCAACAGATGTTCTCTTTACAGTTTGTTAGCTGTGGCTGGGAAAGGTCACCAGCATGGCAAAGCAGGGAGGGAGAGAAGTGTTGTCATCTCTGACAGTTATCTGCTGACCTTCTTCTGTACAGAGTCTGGCCAGCCAGGACAATGCGGAAAGCTGGCATATGGGATCAGGCAGCCCATCTAAAAAAGTTCCTTTTTCTACCTTGAGATGAATATAGGTTAGCTAAGGTCTAGGAGGCAAATGTGTTGTTGGTACAGGCACTGGGATTGCTGTGAATAAGGAGGTCTGTGGATTTTCTTGCATGTGCCAAAGCAAACAATTGAATCATTGCTCATCCTGTCTTCTCAGCTCTTCTGCCCCTTTACTGCATATTTTGTAGGTTCCCCAAGTAGCCCACCTTCTTCAGGTATCTAGGTTGATGGGATGGCATCACATCACAGCCTGGCTGCAAGTGCCTCCCAGCACAAGGATTTATCCTTTTCAATTTGGTCCCTATGGTAATAAGGTTGTGTGAACACACTCTTGGAGGATGTGTCCTTCTACCTACAAATTCTCTGCCAACATCAGACATATCTGACACAGGCGTATTTGTCTCAAAGATCAAAATGTCCTGCAAGGTTTATGAAAGTACCTATGTGGAGGAGAACAGTGCATCCACAGAGGAGAGGCAGTAAGCTTGTGCTACACAGATATCAGTGAGTCACTAAGGTAAAGAGATACTGGAAACACTGTTCATGGGAATTACTTCTAGTGTGGAATCATTGCCATTTACGCAAGAGGGGGAATTTACTAATGACATGCTTATTTTCTTCTGCGTTTATTTAAAGTATTATTTATAGTAGTTATTTTTGTTTTGGTGTTTCAAAGTGGCAAAGAGGAAAACACACATTTTCAGTTCAAAACCAAACACTAAAAGCAAAGCAAGCATGGGCTAAAATGATACAGCCCTTGCACAGCTCCTTGCAAAGGCAAGTTTGGTTTAATGGAGCATTCAAGCTGTGTTTGGCATCTCTTATCTAAATACAGCAGGTCTACAAAGAAGCTTGCTAAGATGTCACTGGGATCAACTTGAATTAAAAAGCTTGTCAGTAGCCCTTAATTGCATCTGTCATCTGACCGTTCACCAATTTTAGTTTTTCTGTAAAATATAAGGTGATTTACTGCATTGACTGCATCCCTCTGACATCTCAGGTCATCAAAGTTCACTTTTAGATTATCACCTTTAGATTATACAGATGAACCAGGGAGCATACGAGGTTCTGATGGCTGGTCCTACAGAGAAGTCACACATTAAATAGGAGATTAATGTGGGTTCTCATAGTCTGTATCAACATACTGTTGCCTGTGTATTTTGGTGCTGAAAAAAATCTCTGGAGCAGTTAATTAGGGGTGAGATAAGAAAGGGTTTATTTGCCAAGGCAGTAGGTGATATAAGACGCATGCGCAGGCCGTGCCTGAGAGGTTACATTTTATAACATTATCCATCCAATCCCAGATGTGTCCACCCTTTGGCCCTTCCTCTGGTCCACCCCGGGCTCTCCCCCTGAGAATTGGGTCTGGGGTCTTTTTGGGACCACCTACTTCCTCATCTTCACCATCTTCAGAGTACAAAGGGCACATAGCTACCCAATTTTTGACCGTATTCTGTGGTTTAGGCCCTGATATGCTGTTCTCCAAACAGTCTGGGCCTTTGCCTTGACAAAAGACTAAACACTGCTACTGAATTCAGGGGTAGGTTTGATATAGAAGGCATAGAACGGGGTAAAAGGGTTGGGGAATGTGTAAACAAGGGAAAGGAACAAGGGAGAAAGGGGTTTCTGTTTTTTAAAACCTACAATTCTTACCAGTCTTATAAATATTAGAAAAATAAAAAAAACCCATTAGGGGCTTAAGGCATCAATACAAGAATGTAAAACTAGCTTTCTCTTTGAGTGCTTTTGTGCTTTGTGCATTATGGTTTGCCATTAGTTTATCCATCTACCTGAGCTACCCTCATGGGACCTTCAAATCCCTGACCCTCCTCCCTGCTGTACTTCTGCTCTCTGACCAAGCACTGATTCTCAGGCTGTACCATGTGGGATTATGTCTGCCATGAAATTACAAGCACTTGGGCCCAGCACCAGGATATTAAGGTGAGGACAGAGGAGAAGAGCAGGACAGAAGGTTGTGTTTCACTCTTGGCACCAATGGTAGACGTGCTGTGCCTTCAATGACACATTTTCTCCCTCGCCTTGCTGGGGAGATGCAGTGTAGTGGGTGCTGCTCAGCAGTGTCTCTGAGAAGGCTGATGTGGCTCCAGGAATATCTGATCCAACTGGGGCTCAATATCCATGGGAAAAGTGATAGCAATGGGGAAATGAACTGCGACTCCAGCAGTGCTCTGTAGCACCTCAACAACAGCAGATTTTCCTTTTCACACACCTGCAGACACAATCTGTTCCTTTCCTTTTGCTAATTGTAAAACAAACAGAGAAACAAACAAATATCGGGGATTTTACTGTTTCCCAGTTCAACAAATTCCCATTTTCCAGTGGAAGCATATGTAATTCCTAGAATTTTCATCCAGCTGTGCTGCTGTTTGCTATTTCCAATTTCCTTTCTGTGATGTGGTGGTGTACCCCGCAGATGTGCTTTCATGCATTCCTTAATGTTGGTGAGTATATCTCACTGTAAATTAGCCAGACTTTTTGTAATTTGTCTTTTGAAAATGATCTGTAGTCTTTTTATATGTGGCTCTTAGCTGCAAAACCCTCTTAAATCTTTGTCAAGTAGGTAATAATGAGGAGAATACATTTTTATGCAGCATGGACCTTCTGACTGCAGCACACAGTTATCTCTTAGCCTCCAATGTTCCTGCTGTACATTGAGCTGTCAATCATCAAATGACCTGAAGAGAAAAGGGTAGACAAAGAAGCTGAGGAAACTTCTGGTACTTGAGTGAAAATAGTTACATTTAGCCAAGAGAGGTCTAATAAAGAATACTGTAAAATATGCTTAATGGCAAAACTAAATTAGCAATATATGTTTAATTTGGATCTAGTAAACCTGATGTTTATTCAAAAGATACAGGCCTGCAATGAAAAAGTCTCATGCAACAGAGTCTCTCTTTCAAGCTGTCATACAGCCATTAGCCATTTTGGCTGCTCTGGTGCTTCCTGGAGAACAGCCAGTGCATGTGTGTTGTGCATATCTTCACAGGGGTCTGGGCACCAGCATTGCCTTCACCTGAAGATGTTGCAGGTAGAAGAGGCACCAAAGGGGATGTGCAGAAATTCACAGCAATGAGATTATTCATTGTTGGTGATGAGCTGGTGTCTATTGAGGACTGCAGCTGCCAAAGTCAGCTGAGGGCTGCTACATGTTGGTGGACACTGGGGCTTTGGCAAAAGCATGAGGCAGACAGATGCTTATTGTGATAATGGGAGTCAGCATGGATGTGCCTGTTTCTGACAGAATACAGATTTTTAGAGGTATTGTAACTGGACTGCATTTCCAAGCACCACTCTAAAAACAAACCCTCCAAGAAAGTCTTCTGCAGGACTAATTTTGAGGCAAGTGTGAGGTGTTGAAACATTACTAAATAGATTGTTGGTTTTTGCTCAAGTAGCAGTCAAGGTTTCCTACTGCTACTACGAAGGGTCATCCCACAACTTTTGTGTCCATTGGGAACTACACTGAAGTAACTGCATTTCTGTGAAGATGAGCTGACCACAGAGCACTTCAGACCCTGTCTTGTGATGGATGCTTGTTTCCTGAGCATCTACAGGAGTCAAAGAACTTCCACACAAGACCTGTGTTGAAATTATCCTCTGTCACCTAAACCAGCCTGATGCCCTCTTGTTAGGCTCTAGAAATAACTTGAAGTCCACATCTGGTCAGTGAAAAGGAAGATCAGTAGCTTCAGTCTTCAGGTTTCTCAATAAGTTACACCAGTAAGACTTACTTTACTCTTCTCAAAGTGTCATACAAAATGTTTCTCACTCATGTGCAATATTTAATACATAACTTACTGTTTGTACATATGTCAGTAACCCTTTAGATTCCCCAAACTGAAATACATCTTGTTTTTCTGAAAATGTATGCTCTTTCCAGTACCCTATTTTAGTACTGCAAGATGCCTCTGAAGGCTCAGGGCTTGGAAAATCTGATTTCTGTATTTAAGAAATCACCGAAGCAAGTGATGTGAAAGTGAACACATTATTTCAAGGGCATGGAAACAGGGAAGGAAAATATTAGCTCATATTTTGAGTCTTGTATAGCAGTCCACCTGTGGTTTTCTTCTTTTTTCTCATGTACCTGACTCATCTGTAAGTACAAAGTTAATTACTGTCTTTATATGGATAAGCCTCAGATCAATCTCTCTGTTCCAGACCCATCTGCTTCTGTCCAAACAAAATTTCATCCTCTCTACCCGACACTTCCTCTCGATGTGTCATCCCCAGCCCCAGTTCAAGACAGCTAAAACTCAGCTGTTCATCCTTCATCACAACTCTTAGCTGTTAATCAACAATCTCTCCCTCTTTTGGGGCAGCTCTGCTGTTTGCTAGGTTGCCCATTTCTTGTATTTTTCCAAACATTTTGAAGTTTCTGCTTTTCCTTTGGTTCTTCACATTTGAGAGATATTCCTTAAGCATCCAGAAAAGTGATCTTTATTCTTCTGTTGAATCTCCCAATAGAACTCACTTCTACTGAGAGGCCAAAAAATGTCTCAAAAAAGGCAAGAACCTCATGAATACCTAAAGTTACTTGTGCTTGCTTTCCTAAGCTGAGGCTCAAATTATTCAGATTTTTTTCTGAAATTTGCTTGTATTGCTATTGGAGCAAGAAGCTGGCACTAGTAAAAGCAGGCGTGATTTGTAATGGAGAACAGTCCGATGATTTTTACTATAAATTCAGAACAAGAGAATTAATTCTTCCCCCAAAGATCTCCTGTGGCAAGAGTCTGATGGCAAGAAAAGTACAAAATCAGAGTGGACAAAACACCAGTTGCCCATTTGAAATCAGTCCTTCAGACCCCTGCATTTAGCTGTGATTTGGTATCCTTCTCTGACTGGGCAAGGGAACTCTGCAGTTGTATGAGATCTGTGTCACATGCCTCTGAATTTGTGTGTTTTTTCCTTGTAAGGAACTTTGTGGCTACAGCTACAATTTGAAAAGATCAGTGTTCTCTAATTCACTAATTTGCTTGTTGCTGTTACCATGGTGCTTAATTTGGCAGGCAGGGAGCAGTCCTAACAAGTGCACTGAAGTCAAGCTGGAATTAATTTCTCCTTTGTCTCTGTTTCCTTTCTTTGACATTCCAGTGGGGAGGTGTGAAAGGAGCCAGCCGGGGGTATTTCTTCCAGTTTCACGGGAAGTAACTGAAGCTGGAAAAGGGGCACTCCTGCTCTCATCAACATCCCCTGTCCCCCATCCTACAACAAGCATATCCTGCGGCAAGGAGGAGGGTGAACTTTCCTGCACTGACACAATCCTCGTGACCTCTGGTTATGAAGAGGGAAGGCACAGCAGAGGTGGCAAGAAACATGTCAATGAGGCATGGCAGAAAGCTGTGACATTGATCTGCAAAGGAAAGAGATGCCCCTGTGAGCACAAACCCAGGGTAGGATGCAGACACAAACTCCTGCCACCAAAGTGTGTCTGCGTGGTTTTGGGATCTGAGGTGGTTCCCCATGAGACTATGGAAAGGTATGTAGACAATCTGGTTAAGAAACCTGTTTCCTTGCTACTCTTGATGTTAGAGCATTTACCCTTTGCAAAGGTTATTTTGCTAAAATGTGTACTAAAATACTTTTTTGCACATCAATCTTGATTTTTCCAATTACAGAACTAAATAAGGTGTAATGATGTCATACTATCAGAACTAAAATATTCACTGGTAAACATACTACAACAGCTCTAAATCCATGTGCTTTCCTTCTGACCAGTGTGTGTATTTTTCCTTGAGTAATATTTACTCTGTTTCAACCCTTTTCCCTTTCTTCTAAATCTGTCATTACCATTCAGTTTTTTCAATCAGTCTTCTAAATTCATTTCTATAGTACACTGCCACAGTGTCCTGGCTCCTAAATCTTCAGACATGGGTAGAATCTGACCATATACTTCATTGTGACTGGAAAGCTGCACAGCAGAAAAGGACGGGAGGACCAGGGCAGTGATTGTTCCCTTGTACTTGGCACTGGTGAGGCCACACCTTGAATACTGTATCCAGTTCTGGGCCCCTCACTACAAGAAAGACATTGTGGTGCTGGAGTGTGTCCAGAGAAGGGCAACAAAGCTGGGGAAGGAGAAAAGGTGTGATGAG
This sequence comes from Manacus vitellinus, assembly GCF_001715985.3. NCBI lineage: Eukaryota > Metazoa > Chordata > Aves > Passeriformes > Pipridae > Manacus > Manacus vitellinus. The sequence goes on along the minus strand of NW_021940535.1, from coordinate 7,373,522 downwards.
TTGCAGCTGAGGGAGCTGAGGTTGTTTAGCCTGGAGAAAAGTAGGCTCAAGGGGGACCTTATTGCTCTCTGAAAATACTCGAAAGAGTTGTAGTGAGGTGAAGGTCTGTCTGTTCTTCCAAGTAACAATCAACAGGACAACAGAACATGGAATTTGAGGCAATGACTCAAGTTGTACCAGACTGAGATTGGATATTAGGAAAAATTTCTTCACTGAAAAGGTGGTCAGGCATTGGAACAAGCTGCCCAGGGAAATGGTAGAATCACCATCCTTGAAAGTGTCAAAAAATGTCTAAATGTGGCACTTAGGGACACGTTTTAGTGGTGGACTTGGCAGTGCTGTGTTAATGGTTGGACTCAATGGTCTTAGGGGTCTTTTCCAACCTTAATGATTCTGACTCTGTGATCTCTTAGCTACATGTTGCTGCATACTGTTGTCACCCTGAACTCATAGCTGGTTGATCAAATTTCTGTCCAGGTTCACATCCAAAGCAACTTGAACTAGCTTTGACAATGGATTTTGTGAAATGGTATTAGACGTTATGCAAAATTGTTGAATATCATAGTTGTCCTTTAGCCCTCTTTCATACAATTTTTTTGTGTCTCTTTGGGTCTATCCTCCTCAGTATCCCATTTACCTGGTGTCTTCTTTCCTTTCCTTCCTTCCATTTTTCTGAGACCTGCCTTGTGCTTACTGTAAGTGTAGGATTCTCTCCCCCTCCCTTCTGCATCCCTCACTTATTTTAAGACAGTGAAATGATAACAGTTTTGTTACACTTCAATATATTTACTTGGTTAATAAATATATTAAGAGAAATTATTAAATACACAGTACATATTGCTAAGTCAACTCCACATCTTGCAGCACAATCCTTAATTATGTAAATAATCACCCCACAAATAGTCCCTTTGGGTTCAACAGGACAAGGCAGGATGTCTTATTAAACATTCAAAACTGGGTCCAATGCATAACATAACAAGACTATGTTATGGTAATGATCCCTACCAAGGTAAAAATAGGAGAGGCAGATGGTAGAGGAGAGAAAAATGCTGAATATTTATCCCATTAACAGTGTGAACCAGTTTGAGTCTTAAAATCAGGGCAGGAAGAGACAGCATTGCACATCCTTTTCCTTGGGGGATCAGTTTCAGGTTTTCTTGGCCATTAATGGTCATTAATTGAAATAGCAGCAGGATCTCTGCTTCTATTATGAATAATGCCACATGAATGCTTACTGTATATGGGCTCCTATTTTCATTTTACTTTGTATGATCAAATCTCTATTCCAATCCCGCATACTTATCGCTATTAAACCCCCCAAATGAACAGTGCAGGTAACCAAAACCTCACATCAAGAAGCTGGCATTATAGCCCTTTCTTTTGCAAATTTGATTTTATTGATAGCAATCTCCATTCTGCAGCTCCCTTCTTGGACAGAATTCTTTTGGGAGGTGGAGAAGGGCCAGAGAATGACGACTCTTTTCAGAGTTTTCACTTTAAGACTTCATTCAAACGGGATTTGTGAAGTTATGTGATCCTCAGTTAATTTGCTGGGTTTGCCAGTGTCACTCTGCAAGTAATGTGGTCTGTTGTCTGGCCAAGGTAATTAGCTTTATGTACAGGGAATGAATATGAAACTTTGAAATCCAAGCTCTAAGCAGAGTGCAGGATCAGTGTGAAAAGGAGCAGTGAGGATATATTATTTCTCTGGACTGTATTACTTCAGACATTGAATAAATGGACTGATCATGAGAAACACAGGACTGAAATTGGTGTACCTTCATGATCTCCAGAGCTCAGATGGAGCAGAGCAAGAATCTTGCCTTCTTTTCTTTCACTTCTTCATGATCACTCAAGTTCTTGGTTCTTCTTTCAGACAAAATTCTGTTATCCCTTTTAAAGTGAGTCTTTTCCCTGTGGTTATTGAAGGGCTGCATTGCCTTGTGTTGCAAAACAGAAAGGTCTAGTATCTTCTGGTTTCTGCCCACCATTCCTGGTCAGTTCTTCCCTTTCAGCAAGCCAAGTGGCTGCACTGTGGCAGAAGGTATCTCACAGTCTCAGGCAGAGCAGGTTTCAAGTTTCCCTTTCCTGCTGGACTTGCTTGGCTTCCTCTGTAGACATAGCTCAAGGTCCATCAGATGCAACACCTGTTAAACTGAGGATGTTCAATGCAATGCAGTGGTTTAAATCCAACAGCCACAATGCTTGAGAAGAGCTGATGTGAAAGTTTTACCAGGATTTTGTCTGAGCTCAAGAATGTGAAATTGAAAGGGAGGGCAGTTAATAGGTTTTAGTAGCATTACAACAATAATTAGAAATACTAGAAACCCTGTGCAAAATAAATGAATTGACACTATAAAAAAGATTGTTTTTTAATCAAACTGCTTAAACTATGTTTAAAACTATGTTTAAAAATATATCATATAGCAAAAGGTGTGAATCTGATCATTGTATAAGTACCATAAATAACTTCCAGTTCTTGGAAGCTGCTCAGTTTCCTTAAGTGTATTCATATCTTATTTCAGGGAAATAAAGGTTTCCATCTTTTTTTTTATCACTTGCTCTGTAAGCCAGAATTTCTTCTCATTTCTGCAGACGATAGTCTACTGCAGTCAAAAAGACTGCATTTTATTCAGAGGTATAAAATAGTTGTATTAAATGCACTTGATATTAAATGGAAACTTCTACCATGCCCAGTCAGTTTCCATTAGCTTACACTCTCCTCTCTGTTGTGGTGAAATAATTTCTTGACCCCACATAGACTGTAAATGTCTAATATATTCTGTATTAACTTATATTTTCAGTGATCTCACTTGTTTCCAAAAGTATTTTAGGGAAAATAGGGATGCAATTGGACCTAGAGTTTGATTGTGACTGAGTGACTTCAAGTGTTCAAATTTTACAATACCAATCATCTGTTCAAAGGAAGTGGCCAATCAGCCCAAAATTAGTCCTTCCCTGAGACTTTGCATGGCAAGATTAATCTTAGAGCAAATATTTCTTTTTTCTTCGTCGTCTAAAAACTTGCGTACTTTCTCTGAAGAAGAGGCCAATTGTGTTGTGCTCCAGAGCAAGGTATGAAGTTTGGCTTCCAGAGAGGGTCTGGGAAACTGGAGACTGGGAAATGTTAAGGTGAGTTGCTGGTTTTGAATTTTTTTCAGTGTCCTGGTCATTTGAGACATCACTTTATCTCCCTTGCTTTTTTAATTTCCTCTAGTCTCCCTCTCTTTCTCTTATACAAAAGAGAACGAAATGGGTCACAAAGGGCTATGGCTCAGTTTCTCAGTGAGGTGGGTTGGATTAACAGGAGAAATGAAAAAGCTCTGTGCCCTTTGTAAACAGCTGAAAATTAAATCACACATATTCTTGATTTTCAATAGCCGAACCTGAAAGGTTTCCATCATGCTTAGTGTGTTTGTCGGTGCATAGGACACAGTGTTTGGAGGTCATGTTGCAAACAGCTTTGCCTTGAAAATGATGCATATCACACACTGGCTACTTCTTTACAGTGGAGAGATGGAAAATTAGCATTTGAATTGAAGAATGTCTTGTATTTCAGGTAACCCTACCTTGCAGAGAGATTCTTCTCTGTATTTCAACAGGGTGCAGGGCTGATTATTATTACTGAAGGCTGCCAAGACAGTTAAGTGTTCATGGATGTGCACCTTCTTGTCAGAATGAAAGAAGAAGACCATATTCAGCTTCTATTTTTTTTAGCCTTGTGTTATGGCTCATGGTGACAGGGATGTGATATTCGGAATAATAAAGTAAGAGGGTGTCAGCCACAGGTCACTAGGGATGGAAGACCATGCTACTGAGAGGTTTTATGAACAAATTCAAGCAAATGTTACGATTTGATGAGAGATGCAAATATCTGTTAAAGATCCATGTACCACCAGTGACATGAACTGAAAACATAAAGAAAATTCAAATGTTTATGTAAGTTCCCAAATTCACTGTTTGCCTGCCAGCATGCTAAATGTTTATATGTCATTTGTATGCTCACATTTGATAGAACACACAGGTGGAATCCCATATGATCATGGTCTAATTGATGTTAGTCCAGGGTCTTTAAGTCCTGTGAATAAAGCAGACTAAATATAATTTCTGCTTAATTTTTTTGTTGCCCCATGAAATAGCCTCTGATAGCAGTGGGTTAATTTGTGCTATCTCCTATAAAGGACAATGAAGTGTATTTATGGGTAGAAAAGCAGTCATAGTCTGACTTCCCTTCCCTGGGGTCGTCATGGTTTCATTGTCTAAAACAATCATTCTTCCCTCCTTTCAGGAGTGAAGAACAGAGTGCTATCTGTTGTTCAGCAGGGAGACTCCTTGCTGATGTCACAGTTCACAACAGTTATGTCTGCAGACTAGCGAAGCAAAATTTTTGCCCCATTTGCACAAATGAAGATAAATCCAAACTACTAAGAAAAGACAAGTCAATTATGTAATTAAAATTTTTTTATGTATTTAGAAACATCTCCATGACCTGAAACATCAGTGTAGGTGCTGCAAACTGGGTTAATGTGATGAGGGAGATACAAGACATGCTAAACACGGTAACTCACAATGATCTTGTTTCCAGTCAGGTTTCAAAGATTTCTGTCACTGTGCACCTGAAAGGAAACATCTATCCTTTCAAAGGCTTTGGATAGAGGTCTGGTCATGATGTTAGAAATGTGTGAGTCCTTCAAGGAACCAAGACAATCCAAAGGACAGACATTAAAACACGTTTTTAACTGTGTGGGACTTGCTTCCCTACTCCCATATGTTTAGTAGATCAATATTAGCTCCTCTACAGTCAATAGACCTCACTGATGTAAAACTGCTGTGTGCATGTTCTTAATGATTCATAGTTTTGAAGCCCAGCCAGTTCTATAATTCAACCCTCGCAAAGGCAAACAACCTCCTGCCAATCTGCCCTTTCTTCTCTCATCCTGTTATTTGTTAGGCGTCTGTAGCCCATTAGCTGGCTTACTATGGTATTAATATCTGATATAATTATTCATAGCCAGATCTGCTGATAAGAAATCAAATGCTCTGGTAAACAACTGACTGCTTTTTTTCCATGACATCAACAACAAAGTCAAATGGGGTACTGGAAAAAGGATAGTTCCTAGGACCATATTAAAAGATTACACAGTTATGTAAAGCAGGAGAAAAGCTGATTTAAAAGCGCTAATGAGGAATTTTTCTGATTCATTTCCAGCAGACACACACCACCATGTCTCTTGCTCACACCAGGGACATATAAACTCATATGGCCAATCACTATGTGCCAGGTCTGGTCACCAAGGGAACCTGCCTGACCCCACCGTCTTTTCCTCCATAAAACCATGCCTCAGGATACAGGAGAGCACAAGTGGCTGTTGGATTAGTTTCTGGTACTTTCCTTCAATGTTGGTCTTGCAAGTGCTCACTGCCATTCACCAGCTAGGAGAGGGGGTTTTGGGGAAGAAAAATTTTTCATATTACAGGACTGGCTGAGTGGGTGTCTTTTGGCACACAGGGCTGCTTCTCAGTGCTGCTCACTCATGTGCCGGTCACGTTGGCATGGGTGCAATCCCCAGAGTTAGTATATGTGTATTTTACAATATATGTGTGTTTTACATTAGATATGTTTTACGTTATTGTGATTTCTCTGGCTTCATTAGGGTTGCTCTGCACTAACACCTGTGTGACATCAAACCTTTCCCCTCATCCCCTACCCTTCTCAGTGACTGTCTGACTATCAACCAGATTCAAGGCTGAGATTACCTGTGATTAGAGAATTGAAAACTCTGGCTAATGCTGAAAACATTGAGCAGCACTTCTGGAAAAAGTAAGTGCCATTTTTAACCCTTAAAATCATTTTCATTCCTTGTTCCTGGATAGGAGAATTGTTCCTTTTTGTTTCTTTGAAGAATAACTTAGTGCAAGGATACTTATAATGAAACACCTCTCAGAGACTTTCAGTGATTCATTATGTTTCAGATTAATAACAATAATTTTCAACAGTAGTTCAGAGAGGTTAAGTTCTGATGTGACCCTTACACTATCTCCCATATTTCCAGGTTTATTCCTGGTCTTGCAGTGTTACTGCTTTCTTGAGGCTAGTAGATGAAGAATGTTTTCCAAGTCATCTCTAACTGTGACTCTGCCATTCTTCTGGCATCTTGTCCAACCAGTCAGCTACCCTTGCTCCTCAAAACATGGGTCTGAATTTTTTTCATTCATCTTTGAGACCTTGGTGCTTTTAATGTCTTTCTTGGATGAAAAAAGTTGTCAACGGCCTTAGCCTTGCTCTCTGAAAGCAATAACACCAGGTGAACAAATTAATCAGAAACCATCGTTTTGACGAGCTTCTGAATGACTATCTGGCTGAATGTAATTTTTGATGTGTCTGGCATAATTTTTTATGCCTTTTCCAGCACTTGGTTTTTCAGAACTTAAGTTGCAACTAGTTCTGTAGCTGGTGTTCAACTTATCTGTGTTGCCTGCACAGATAACACCATCACCCTTACAGCAGGTCACATACTTGTTTTTTGCCTTAGGATCTTTTGTAAAATCCCTGCAGCATCATGCTGAAGGTTCTTTTGTGCTGAATGGGAAACCTGTAGAGTTTATATTCTTTTCAGTGAGTTTCAGGATGTGACAGGCCTGATCAGAAGGTCTGTAGTTTCTCTGTCTTAGATAAAAGATGTCTCTCTTCATCCGTCTGGGAGAGATCTTGAGTCTGTGGGCACCAGGACACAGCAGGTTTTGAATGGGTCATCATTACGGGTGATTCAGCTCTTTGTGAATATTTTTTACCCTGACTTTCCAAAAATATCTGAGCTGTATTTGCCCATTGCTGAACTGGAACTTCAGCATCAACATTGACAGTTCTTACTACAATTTCTGTTGATCTGAAAACTCCTTTCTCCCTGTTCTGACAGTCCCAGATCTTTCACTGGAATTTTCAGTGTAAAGTTTTTATGTGTAGAACATAAAAAAAATGAAAATTAAAGACACTAAGGAGAAATCTAAAATCCATTTTTATGTGTTGCAATTTGTTCCATGTTGATTTCTATGGTTTATACTTTTTCCATGTTTTTAATATCAGCAAGTACATCCTTTATTGGAGAATCAGAGAATGTGTTTAGCAAAGGATTGTCTTTACCTTGTTACACTAGAGTTCCTCCATAGACAGAGACAGGAATGGTATCTTTGTGCTAACATCCTTTTTCACCAGAATGATTCGTCTCAAACAGAAGTGACTCGGAAACTCATTCTCCTCTACTGACAGTCTGTACAACACCACCCTCACCTTCTCAGCTGTAACATCTACTTAGGTGGATATACATGAACTTCACTGGATAGCATGTTTTTCTTTAAGGAGTACATATGGAGGCATTCACCTTAAACATTCTAATTATTAATGATGATGTTTCATTAACGTATCTCCTGTCGTCTTGAAATTCTAAGCTTTTTCCCAAATGCATCAATCAATCTCCACCTCTTCATTCTCTCCCTCTTCCATCACACCTGTTTTAAAATAATAAATTCTTAATCCATCTTGTTTAATCTGCTCTTTAATTCTCTCTAATGATAAACACAGGCAATGAGAGGTCAGATCATACTGTCCATGAAAGTCGTTCAACTGACTTCATTGGAAGTAGGATTAGAATCTGTTTAGTTTGAACCTTGAGTTCTTGACAGTTAAAACTTTTACTTACACAAAATCCCTCTGGCATCTTTGGGATTTGACTCGCTGGGGATGAAGGCCATCATTTAAAAGTAGGGATGGAGCATAGATATTTCATTTACCCTTCTGGGGTTCCACTGTTTTCCTCGGAAAAATAGAGACCATTATTGGAGTTGTTTTGCTCCCAGTTGTTTTGAAGGTGGTCAATGCTGAAATGGTCTATGCACTCGCACAAAGGAGGGTGTGATCTTTTCTTTGGCTTTTCTTTGATATCAATTTAACAAAAGTTGTCTGTCAGGTAGAAGGGTGAGTGGGTGGGCCAACACAAGATGTTTTTCCTAGGCACGTATATCCTAGCATTTTTGAGAGGAGTTTCAGCAGCTCATTTCTGAGTATGGAAAACAAGGCAGAAAAAAAGGGCAGATGGCATGTCCAGCAAATAGTATATGCAGCTAAGGATAACAAATAATACATGAGTTGCCTGGATTTAGTTTTCAATATTGTGGCAATTTGGGTGTGAAAGCTTATCAGCTCTTACAATAACATCCTATTATTTTTTTCGGAGGAAGGACACTTATGTTCTGGAAAAGCCATTATGAAGTTATCATCTTTTTATTTAATTTAAAACCATCATCATTACAAGGTCAGCCTCTGCATCTTACTACTGAGAGACAGTCATTTGGGGAAAAAAAGGCCCGATAATTAACTTATGTTTGTGTGTTTATCTGCAAAGCCTGTATAGCAGCAAGAGATTTGAGAGGACTGTTCCTTCTCTTTGCTCTCTGATCTCTCTCCATCCTCTCTTTGTTTTCTTTCCAGTTACCAAACTTGCCATCTCTTCTGTTCCCAAAAGGAAGCAGCAGAGGTGGTAAGGGGTGCTCTACTCAACCTATGCACTATGCTCTGTGTGTGCATTTGCAGGTATGGAGAAGTATGAAATACTGGAAAGGAACACAAAGTCTTTTCCATTAAACCAAGGCAAAGTTTGCACAAAGATTTCCTAGTTATAAGCAGTGCTTTAACTCATATAACACCATACAAGACCCCACCTGACAAATATGAAATTCACAGGAAGAACTGCAAGACAACTTTTCAAGTCAGGTTATTAAGTAAAAAAAAAAAAAAAAAAAAGGTGAAACAAACAAACAAAAAACCCCAAACAAAAAACAGCAAAAACAACCAACCAAAAAAACCCAAACATAAAAAATTGTGGTACTTACTTACCCTTGTACCACAGATGTCTCTGCTGAGGGAGCAAAGCTAGACTGAAGCTTTCCTCCCAAGGGAAGGTGTGTGGCTGTGTTTGGATGCACTGCATCCAGGGCAAGTGGGTGGTTTGCTGGGTGGGAATGGGCTGTAGTGTTGGGATCTGAACCACAGGGGAGTTGCTGCAGGTGTCCATCCTTGCAGGATGCAGGTGGGCAGAGCTGGCTCGTGGTCTAGGACTGTTTATCAGAAGACTGAAAACAAATGGATGCTGAAAAAAGGACAAGTCAAAAGGACCATCAAGTGCCAGCATACCTGTTCTGGGTAGCAGGTGGCCTCGTGCTTCATTTATAATTATATGACTCTTCCTTTGGATGCTAGAAAGATAAAGCGTGTCCACAGCCCACTGGAGGGTCTGGGCAACAGGCCAAAACTTATTCTGAGACATCTCATTTGTATGCTCCAGCGCTATCTGTCTAGTTTATTATTTATTCCTGTGGCTCTTCCCCTTTAATCTCACTTTGCAGAAGCCCAATTTTCTCTAGCTATCATTCTGTGTTGTGTATCATGAGTCATGCCCCATATACTGAGCAGTAATAGTGCATGCAAAGAGAATTGTACCAGTCAACATATCTAAAAAACCCTTAATTTTTAGAAAGTGGAATCTGCCATGTTGCATCAAAGCTAGTTTCAAGTTCGCAATGTTAATGAAGTTGCTAGCCGAACTTTTTTTTAGGTCTATTTTCAGTTCTTTGAGATTTATTTTCACTACATGTGATTACGGCAGCCTTAAAAACTTTTTAAAAGATAGCAGAAGAATTCTTCTGTGAAGCCAGCAGGACTGTAATTAGTATAATGTCCACTAAGTGACAGTCCAGTGTGTGAACTTCAGTCACAGCTGCCCTAGGTATTATCAGTCTTTCAGGACTTAGCCTGAGCCAAGTCATGCAGAAACAGTGTTTATCTTTGTATTGCAAGTATGACTGAGAGCTTATTATGAACTTCTCCAATTTCCTTAAGATTGATGCTTTAGATCAACCTGGCTCTGTGTGCTCCAGCCTAGCAGCTGAACAGGATATTTATGCAAAAAAAATATTATTGCATCAAATATTGAAGTTTGAATAGAAGGAATCAATTATTTATTAATAGTGGTCTTTTATTCAGCAGGAAATAAGAAGTCATAAGTGGATTCTTCACACATCAGTTGTCAGTTCCAAGAGGTGGTTGCCTTTCTTTTTTTTGCCATCCATCTCAACTCACAACTCAAAAGGTACCCTTTCAGGTGTTTTGGTTTTGTTGCTTTTTTTTTTTGTTATTTTGTTTTGTTTTGTTGGTTTTGTTTTGTTTGGGTTTTGTTTGGGTTTTGTTTGGTTTTTTTTTTTTTTTTTTTGGTAAATGAAGGAGAAAGGGAGGGTGATGACTAAGAGGCTGCTAATTTATCTGGAAACCACCACTCCAGAACAAAAGAGACCCTCACCTTTGGTGGTTACTTGTAAGGGTTCACTGTGAAATAGACATTCTGGGCAGAGAGAAGCTGAAAACTTAAGTCTTGGTTGCTTCTGCCTCAGTTTAAGGACTGTGAGTTACTCAGTGACAACCAGGAGAAAAATTTTTACTTCTGAACACAATTGCAGTCCTGTTTCCTCCTTTCTTCTAGATAGTAACAATTTGTAGCCAGCTGGAAATATCAGTGAATTTAATTAATTTTTCCTCCTGGAAACCTTTCCCTTTCTCAAGTATCTTCTGAGACCAAAGCTTTCTTTTGGTAGCTGCTCCAATGGCAAATTGGGATTCTACCTACTCCCTTGTGTGTTTTCACTGTGTTGCACCAGACCTTGGCTAAAAATCCAAGTAGTCTCAACAAGCAAGAGTAGCAGACCCTGCAAATAGACACCACATAACCCTGTAGCCCTACTACATCTTTACAGCATCTAAAAAGCAGTACCCATGACTATGTTAAACTTTTTTCTAATGACCTTTTCCTGTAGAAATGGCAATTTCTTGACACTTAAATTGGTATTTTTGAGATTCCAGCTCTGCATATGCTATCAGAAAATTTTTTGCATGGGTATGAGACACCAAATTCATTTAGTAGGGAACATATTGAGCTTGATAAAGAGGTGAAAGTAACCAATGTGAAAACTGATTGTTGTTAAATGATTGTATGTTGGTCAAATCATATCTCCCAGACTTTTATGAATGCAGTCTTTTTACTGCTGAACACAGTAAAAACCATTTCATCCGCAGTTGTTCTTAGTGTAAGACTTTTCAAAGGAAAGGCCTCTAAATCTTTTCAGTATTTTTAGGTTGTGGGCTGTTTTTATTGAGTTGTGTGGCTCTTCAAAGTAGGCTATTTCCTCAATTTTTGGCACCTCCTTCAGAAAGGAAGTATAAGCAGCGAATGTTTCAATCATATTGTCTGTCCCATTAAAAAAAACAAAAACACTGAGAGTCTGAGGCAAATCTGAGAGAGGTGAGTGGTCACCAGGAGCCTCCTAGTAAATCCTTCACATAGAAGAAAACTTGTGTCAGGAGAAGGATGGCAGAATTTGTTGTGGCTGTGCTAAAAGCACAGGATGCATAAAACCAGCAAAAGATAAAATGAGAGCTCATGCAACTCAGTGGCTGCAGCATTCCAGGATATATCCTTGGTGTCTCCCCAGAGTCTAACTGGGAGAGAAAACTTTGTCACAGAGGTGCATAATGCAATCACTACCTGAAGCATTCTTCTTCTGGAGCCTCAAGGGTGGCTGCTGTTAGGCTCTCACTGCTTTATCTGTGTAGTACTGACATGGCTAATATAATTAGGAAGACTGGCTGAGTCAGAGGTTTCCAGCTGAATAACTTAAAACAATAAATAAATTGGGATTATCACTTTAAACCTTTTTCTCCATTCTTTTACTGCTTTTTCTTTTTACCTTATAACTCATTTTCCACTTTCCCTCTTTGTCAGCTAAGATTCCTGACTCAATTTTTCTTAATACCAGCCCAAATCTGTTGCCTATCACCTGCTACTCACTTTTGAATAAAGGGTCTGAAATCTTACTCATTTCACTTAATTGCCATGCTTAAATGATCTTCTACAATCCTCCCTAACCCCAAGGCAACTCTTATCAATCGTCTTGATAGGTGATTAATGACTTTCCATTCCTGGAACCAATGTGAAAGACAAAAGAGAAATAAGACAACTGAGAAAAGACTCTTTTCTAACCTTTCTTTCACCTCAATCATTTCAGGAAGGAAGACAAGAAGGGTAATAAATGTTTCACTCTTCTTCAAGGAACATCAGTTCTGTTGGTGCCCAGTGTTAATTACCTGAAAAATATTTAAATGACGGAACACAACTTACAAAGAAAAAGTCCTTTTCTCTGGTCACATTGGATGGGTGGCACAAAATACATTTCTTCTGTGCCTGCTGACACTGTTAACACAATTTCCCTTTAAGCGCTTATGTTGCTCCCCACAATCCAGACAAGCCTAAGAACAAGAGCAACACATTTTGTGGGTGAAATTTTAGACCTACTCCTGTGTGCCCTTGGAGTTAATCTAATTCAGTCTATAGTGATTTACAGAGCACTTGTTGCTGCCCAATATCTCTCTTATGGTAACACTTTGGGCTCTAGGGGTACAAGATTCAAAGCACTTTACAGTCTTTACTCACTTACCTTGTCCCGTGTTTAATGGGTTTTTATCACCCTTGTCCACTTGTTCTCAGCCCTCAGCAGCATGGGTGAACACAGATCCAAGTATCACCAAGTATCAACAGAATACAACTGTTGTTGAGATATTTCACTTGGGAGGGATGCAGTGGTTTAAACTGATCCGTAAAAGCTTCTTGCTTCCCTTCATCTTCCCTAGGGCAAAATAGAGTTCCCAAACACATCCTGCCTGTTTGAGTGATGATCTGTCATGCTTGGCATTATTGCAAGTGCTTGACTAAAATTTGACATGCAACCGTGGCTTTTACGAACTCCAAGTCTCCTTGTGCCATTCCCACTATGGCGAGACCCGTCTCCATTCCTCAGCACTGCTTGGATCTGGCTGGGTGAATGTTAGCTGGGCCCTCCTTCCTAGAGTAAACTTAAACCATGATTTGAGTTAACTAGCTTATTCCTCAGCCTGCAGCTGAGTAGAGAGTCCCCATTCCTCTACAACTTTGTGCAAAGCTGATGATCCTGTTTCAGCAACAAGGGACTTGTGGTGTTGTAAAAGATTAGAGACAGATTCTAAAGAAGCAGAAATGGCATATTTACTTTATTTAAGTGTAATTTATGTCCCTGTTTTCAATTCCTGCGGGGACTCCCACTGTTATAGGGCAGCCTAGAGTATGGCTTTGATATCAGCTATGCTGTTTTGATTTTACTCAAACCAGTTCATTTAATATGAGTCTGAATCTGGTGTGCCTATGGGGGTATCACATAAGCTGGTTAGCGAGTGTCACTAATAAAGCAATGAACCCTAAAAGTAACATCTGTCTCATCCCACTCAGGCTTTCAGATAATAATTACATCGCCTGTTATATATCTCATTAGCACTGGCAGCTCTTCCTTCCTTTGCTCCCAAGACAGTGGAGGGGATGGTGCTTACCCCATCTGTGCTTGGATTTCCACTCAGTGGGTGCTGAATCTTCGTCTTTTTATGGAGAGACTCAGAGACTACATCATTACATTAGATGCTGCCTACATCCACTTTTCAGGTCTTTCCTTGACTGGTCTGAGACTAAAGCTGTGGTGATGTTGCTTAAAAGAGTGTGAAATCTTACTTATAAGAGGGCAACATCTTTGAAACTTGGCTATGAAAATGGTATTACTCTGCAAGTCATACTGATTTTTTAGTTAAAACATGCCAAGATCACTATCTTGTGATGCCTACCTGCAAAAAGGACTCTTTGGGGCTCGAGATGATACGGTTTAGTCTGGAAGTGGAATAATCTTACAGGAACGAGAGAAAAAGTGATCATTCCTATTACCTTCACCACCCAGTGCTGCATTGATCTGGCAGGCAGAGGAGTTCAGTCACAGAGATAGTACTTCAGGCAAGAGGCTCCTTTGATGCCTATGGCCTACTGCAGATTGTTTCATTAATTGCTAGCATTAAATGCGACTAGTGAGCTAAATCTATGAGGGGCTTAATTGGGGCACTGAAGCAGGAAGACTTCTTAAAGAGCTCTTAAAACTCAAGAAATTAAGGAGCTTCCTTCTCAGTTAGCAGACTTTGCGTAACTGAATTCTGAGGAGTGAGTACAGTGCAGACAGATGAAGAACTGTATATCTGCTCCAGCATCTGATGTCTCAGCTGATGCACTATGGTAATTGGGTTTGTGTACTGGGAGGGTGTGCATTATCCAGAGAAGTGGACTTCATTTTTACAACTTCTACTAATGTCACATGAGCCAAAGTACAGGCCACTGGGATTTTTGAGAAACCAAGCTAGAGCATCATGACCTGTGAATGCAGTATGGTCACCCCTGGGCAGATACTGCCTGACCTCAGACTGGGAAGTGGTGCTTTCTGTACAGGTAGCATTCACCACCCCTGCTGCAGGGCATCTGAGACCTAGCTTACAAACAAGACATCATTATGTCTTCATGAAGTGTGTTGTAGGTACAGGGATGCCCCACCTGCCACCTGTTATTTGCACAAAACCCATATAAGTGTTCAGGATACAGAAATTGTCCCAGTTAACACTGCATGAAGGCTTGCATGTCCCATCACACTCCTGGTACTCAGATGGAGGGTCAGAACAGGTTCTTTGTGGTGTCTCTGGGGTCTTCAAAGGACAGTGCCTTGCAAGCAATGTGGAGGATAGCAATGGTCTTGGTGCTACAGTCTTCAGGAAGAAATCTGTTTCTTCCAGTCTGGCCATGTGGGAGCTTTTGCTCTTCTAAGGAAATGTAGGAAATGCCTCAATGTCCAATGAACATTTATGTATAGGAATTAAACTGATTTTCTGTTCCTTCCAGAAAGCACCTGTGAGTTAGTTTCAGGATGTCAGTAAAGCAGATTTGCCTGCCATTTGTACTAATAATCTGTATTACATAACTTCTAGAAGTCACAGGACTGTTCACACCTCTACAGGAAAACTACAGCAGTTTAAAAGCTGCATGTATAAGATGAAGGTTAAGAATAAGCTATTATTTTTGTCTTGGATTATTTGTGTGTATTTACCATTTTATTTACATGATAAAATGCTGCAAACTGTATAAATACAAAAAACCCCATGTATTTGCTCCAATAGGCTTTTCTACACTGTCCCATCACAGTATTAGCTATCATTGTAGCTCCATTTCCATTAGATTAATTACTTTGTCCATGGTAAAGCAAGAAACTGAACATATGGGATCTGGGTACTATTTTTATGGGGTAACCATAGTGGTCTGAGCTTCTTGCCTGTGCAGCTGATACCTCATTCCTGGAAGAACTGAACTTCAAATGGCTTAGTCAATTAAGCCAATGTGGATAGCTGTATTTCAGTAATACATATCACATGTACTGTCAGCTTAGTCTCCCCTGTGCCTACTAAAGAAGGATGATGTACTTTACCCCTGCCTGCAAGCAGGGAAGAGTGGCAAGCAAGTTTGCTGTGGTTGACTAGGAGCCTTATCACACTCAATCCCACTAATCAAATAATTCAGCTTCCCAGTACCAATCTGGGGTTAGTGACTTCTGGTTAAGTGGTCTACTAAGGATTTTTAAAAAAACACATGACCCTATGCTTCCTTGCAGCAGGATGAATTGCAAACCTGATGGCTGTGCTGTCTACCTTTGGTTCTGACAGAGGTACGGGTACACCAATGGGGCTGGATGCTGTCCAGCTGGAGATCAGGGTTTTTACGTGTAAGTCATTCCACAAAAACGCTAATGAAGACCTTTGTCCTCCCTCTCTTCCTTCTGCTTGGGTGTTGGTGTCCATGGCATGAAGAAGGGTGTCTGCAGGGAACTGCTGTTTACCAGGGAACACTGTTAACATTGAAAAAGTCTGGCTACAACATCCTGCAGGGGCGAATTTCTGACTGTACTTTGGATAATATATACAGGAAGCATTGCCTGTGGCAGGAGGAGAAAAACCAGGGAGGGGAGACCTTTGTAAGGCTGAGCATAAAGATACATGGCAGCAGCTGATTAGGATGTGGAGTGAAAGAGAAAGCAGGAGAGATTTGCATTCATTTGGCATTTCTTTAGCCAAAATATGGAGACATGGGGTTATGAATAATGTGAGTGAGCTAAAGCCAAAAGTTGTTCTCCCATGTTTAATATGATTTATGTAATACTACGGCCTTAGATACACAGACTTCTTCCAAAGGCTCGAAATAAAGTAGTTTTCCCCTTCCATCCTTGATCATGTGGGAGTGGACCCTCTCCATCCCCAGTGCTGGTGGGGATGTGGCTCACAGCAGCCTCATATACCTTTGAAAGAGGTTTTTCCGAACAGTACATAGATGTCCATGTGGGAAGGCTGCTGAGCCGGAGTCAATGCCAACCTTGCCTTTTTTGGGGCAACAGCTTGACAGCAAACATTTAACAGGGTTACTGCATTGGATGGGCCTGAAAGGTTTTTCCTGGCAGGACAGAGCGTGGGACTCAGTGAGTGTAAAACAAGGATAGCTGGTGAGAAAGGTGCTGCAACCTGCCTAATCAGAGAAGGACCAGGAGCAAAGGAGGCACAAAACCCCACCACTTTTCACAGTGCAGTTTGTAATGCCATAGGGGTGTGCAGGACAGCTAGACTCAACTCCAAGGTTTTGGGGACTGCTGCTGACACACTGGCTGCTTTGTTCAGCTGCCGTTTGCTTGGGATTATTTTGGTTATTTTCTTCTACCGCTCACAAGGGCAAGCAGTTGCCAGCCAGCAACCAAAGCGATGTGACTCCTGGAAGGAAGAGCATCTGGAAAGGGGCTCTGCTGGCATAGGGTTGGCAGTCTGGGAAGACCCCAGAGGTCTGCTTTGCAATTGTGCCCATGCACCTGCAGTGCCGCCTTCGGAAGAGAGTATGGTGTTGGACCTGCTGCCATGGCCACCCAGACTGGCCTTGCCAAGGACAGAGGGCTACATGGAACAGACAGCACACATTAAATGGTTTGCTTCAGTGCCACAGCACACTGCTTCTTTTAAACAGTGAATTTTATCCACTGCTATCTGTCATTTTTTAATGTTCATGATGTAAAGCTGAAACAAGTCTCATGGTCTTTCAGTTTTGTGTTGTCAGTCCCCGACCCTGTCAGCTGGCAAACCACTGGTAGCATAGTAATTACTCAGATGTTGATTTACTTCCTTAAATTGAAGGTAAATTTATGTGCCTTTCTCATGGTGTGCATGTGGAACTGACTAGCATTTTTTAAAGCCCCTTGGCTTCTTCTCTTTCAGGTCTCTCAGGATAAGCTGTTCTTTGTTTTCCATATCTCGTTATTGTGAGGCACCCAGGTCAAAGCCGTGTGATTTACATGATGTTCTGACAATGCTTTCAGGCTGCCACTTTGTATGTGGCATGACGTTCTATCTTTGCCTGATGAGTGACGTGCATTTCAGAGCAGTGAGCATTTTGACTGTGCTCAATGTATTGCATTATCTCCAGTTCAACTGCTTTCACTCTGGCTTTATATGTTATATCCATTGTCTAACATCTTCGTTCATGAAGCCTAGCCATGGTGATGTCTAACACAGATAAAACTTCTAGACTACTTTGTCCATGTAGGCTCCTATCTCAGTACATATTGGGCACCAATTACAACCGTAACGAGGTTATGAGCACAATAAGATAAGATGTGCTCTTGCAATTGGGTGGGTGTTGATGAATGTAAAATATACCTACATATTTGCATATGTTTATGTGTTGCTTGTATGTACATGAATAAAATAAGAAATTAATTTAAGCTTATTTGATTGAACAAATGACATTAATTTAGGTAAGTGCTTCATAGAGCTCCTTGGGCCACTCGGGAGTTGGACATACATGCTGACCTGCAGCAGTTCTACTATAGCTTTTCTGGGCCTCTTTTTTACATACCCTGCCAAGTGTTCATTCTCCAGGCACATAACAGGTTTCTATATAAAGAATGGTTTTAAAAATAGCTCTCGTGTACTTCTTAGATCCAGATGCTCTATTTAGCCATGGAAAACTCAACGTTGTGGTGACATATATTCCCACTGGGAGAAATGTTTATTCTCCTTGCTTTACAAAATGTAGTGTGCAAAATCTGGATGATAATTTGGGACTACATTTATTATGAAATGTCTCAAATATGAAATTAAACACTAGTGTTGGTCTGATCCTATTTGTAGTAAAGCAAAATACAGAAGGAATATGCATGGGAATATCATTCACACTCCTCCCTCCTTATATTTCAAATGTTCTATTTAGGAAGTCACCCCTACCCACCAACCAGTAAAGAAAATTCTATAAAAAGAAAAATAGAAACAAATGCACCTCTTTTCTCATTTCTAATAATAACCATAACCAGTAATTTCACAGACAGTGTAAAAAGTGCAAGATACATGGTAGTCAGGTGTATCTGATACATACACACACACACATATATATATATATATATATGTTACACCAACATATCCAGAAAGTAGGGCTAGGAATTCTTCTGCCGTGATACAGATGATACAGATGTTATGTGTGTGAAGGTTTACATCTGTCCCAGCTATCCAACGCTACCATGGTTGTTGATGGGTAGAAACAGACATTTGTGAGGCACAATCTAGCTCATGCAAAAGCAGAAGACTTCAGTCAGTCAGATGAACCATAGTATTGAAGTACCTGTTACTCTCTTTTCCAGGGAAAGGAGAAAGCAAATTAATTTACTCGTTTAATTGTAGACATTTACAGTTAGATCAGACAAATTACATCATAGGTTTTTGGGAGAACAGTAACACTGACTAGCCTTTTGCAGGATAATGACCTCTAGTCCCTGTGGCAGTCAAGGATGCCTTTTACTGTGTATTTAAATGGGATAAGATTGATATGCCATATTGCATTTATTCAGCATCCTTTATGGAAAGATGTAATTTAAGTGCTCAATAAATCAGACTTGTCTGCACATATTTAAACTAAATGAACTGGGTTCATTTTCCAAAGATATCTGTCTAGTTCCATTTTAGACAACTTACATGGTCTCCAGTGTCTTCTTTAGAAGGTCACAGCTCTTCTAAATCTCTCATGTCACTGTCTGCTGACCTGGTGCAGGTTTCTCTGATGGCACTGAGTGATATATTTAGTCAATTGAATCTCAACAAATAATTAGAAAAAAAGGCCTGTAAACAATTCTAAACATATACAATGTTTGTAGGAATAAGTGTGTTAGTTCCCCTGGGGCAATGAATCCACAGATGACTGTGTGTCGCACTTCAGCACCCATCTCCAGAAGAAGTCACTGAGTCAAAATGGGCAAGTGTAGAAAAAGATGGTGGTAAACTGGGATGCTGTGTTATTTACCATTGGGAGGAGATCATGATTCATGCAGCTTGTACTCAACTTACGTTGAGCAACTGCTCCTAGCACTTATGGAAACATTCTGCAGCCAGTTTTATGCTGTGATTAGAGGCTGAATGGCCGAAAAGACATTCTGATCTCTTGTAAACAAATGTTCAGGATGCCCGACAACTAAACTTCACTCTGAGTCTACACATGCTACATACATCACAAAAGAACTACTTTAGAAATGCTTTGCTAATCGTGGCAAATGCAAGTGCTGTAGATTTTAAATGGAATGCTCAGTAACACCTGTGGCTGATGGGTTTAGTGACTGTTCTTGAAGGTGGATACCTGAAAATTTATATAATCTGATACAAAGAATACAAGAAACATACACATCTATTCTCCTTTCAACCATCACATAGTCTTTATTAAGCAGAATATTAAATTAAATATGAACAGCATTTATCTCCTAAAATTCAAATTTCTGAGCATATGTCAGATAAAGTCCATTCCATCTTCTGTCTGATTTTTAACTGCTTGCTAAAGCAATACCTATTGCAACTGCATATGGTAGGAAAAAAAAAGATCAGATACTTTTCTGGACTCAGAGTAAGGCATCCAAAATAAATTTGAGTAAAATGACTTTAATTCAACCAAATGTTTCATCTTCAAGCATGCAAGTAGACAATGAATCACATGCTTAAAGTAAGACTCATGTATGGTATGTGCTTCTTGCTAAATTAGGTATAAATTACATCTACATATCAAATGGCAACAAAAGCCCCGTAAAAAGACAAAACAAAGGAAAAAACCCCAACCAACCAAAAAAAAAATCAGAAAAACAAAAACACCTTCACGAATTAAAGATAACCATGAAAGCTTTGGTTCAGAAGCAATAGTTTCTCAGATGTAATGCAGTCCACATAAGGCTTGTTTTGTTTTTACTCAGTCACTTTATTATTTATTGCTCAGTATCAAAAGGAATCAAATTGACACTGATTAAAGGCCATTGTGATTTGTAAGTATTATTCATATAATTCTTTGAATAGTATGATGCACATTGTAGGGATAAATCAAAGTCATAAAAGACCAAAATAGGAGGGAATCACAGTATGATGCAATCATGTAAACAATAGCACATATGTACAGATTAATACAGATTTCCTTTTGTGCACTTGACAGGCCTAATCAAAAGTAGCAAATATTGTAATTGTAACAAACACTTGAATTTTTCCTTTGAAAGGGTGAATATAAAAGAAAATCTTATAAATCAGAGTGGATTAATGTGTCTCTACTGCTTTTTCTCTTGATCTTTAAGGCTTATCAGAATCTTCTCCCACTGAGTTTATTGGTTACTTAGGAAAATGAGCTGAGTGAATGTTGTTTGAAATGAAAAAAAAATTGCTAATATTCCCACAGGAGATATGGAATCAGATACTTTTGATCAACCAGTAGGTTGTTACTAATCAGTATGGACCGCTTACATTACAAAGGGCCATGTTTCCCCAGTCAGCAGCCTTGCAACTTTCTCCTCTGCAATTAAATGGTACATAGGAGCTCCAAAATATATCTGCGAAAGGCTGAAGACTGAACTGCTCTGTGAAATTCTGGCCAAGTGTAGAGTTGTCCTGGATTTCATGAGGCTTAGAGAAAGATCAACTATTCAAATAGGGCAACTCAGCCACTGAGACCTGGGCTGTGCATCACAGATTCAAACTGCCTCAATGTATGGGAGTAGGACTAGTAACTTACTTTTTAGAAATAGTGTTGACTTTGCAAAGGCCTATACTAGCCTGGCTTACAGTATCAGGATTTAGGACGTCAATTTGGGATTAATCACAGAAAAGACAGGCATTCAGTTTCAAGCTAGTCAAAGAAGGCATGAATTCAGCAGGGAGCTTTAGGATAGGACTTAATCTCTACAGCATAATACATGCTAAGCTGCTTAAGTGTGTTTGGTGCAATTACATCCAATTAAGTAGTTGGAAATTAGGTTCCCTGTCTTCAAACATCATGGGACCCCTGCTCTACAACAGGATTGGCACTGACTGACTTGTGGAACTCAGTCAAGACCCACAGGTCTCACAGACTGCTATCCAGGTACCAAAAGGTTCATGTGCCCAAAACGTGTTTCAAGATGGACGTTTATATGGACAAAACAGAGATGTCTGCACAGTCTCACTAGGATGGAGAAGACTCATGGGATGGTCACAGTGGTTTATGCCAAGGAGAAATTCATGTCAGTCTGTTTACTGATGAATTTGCAAACCTTCTGTTTAGCAAATAAAGAGGACAGCTTTAGTGTGTGAACACAACTAAGATACTCAGTGCCTTTCTGTCACGAGTTCTGCGTTTTGATAATTACAGACTTCACTCTTATGTGCAGCCTGTCCTTTTACTAGCACTTTCAGTCTTCCAGGGGTTAGTTAAGTGTTTTATTTTTTATAAATAGGATTAATATATAAAATCTTTTTAAGTGCAATAAACTCAGAAAAATATAAAATGTTTCAAGCCTGTGGCTCTCTCCCAGCATTTTACTCACGTCACCAGATGAAGGAAACACAGAGGGATGCTTCCAAGTAGGCTTGTGAATTGGAGGACTGGCTATTTTTGTGAGCTATGAGAGCAGCCACCACACCCAACATAAGCTGAGAGCTTTTGTTCATATACAGAGAAAACAAAGGACACACAGATTCGCTACTCTTTCATATAGGAAGATTGCACAGAAAGAGAAAATTGCCAACTTCCAGGGCACAGTGCATTTCTTGAACTGACATTCACATGGTGTCTCCAAACTGATTGGTTGCGAGACTGAATACCAGGACTAAACGCTTAAACTCATTAATTGATACTGGGGACAAAACTGTAGAACTACAGCCACACTTTACTACAAGCATTGGACTGTAGTATGAGGACAGTTTGAATGGTACTTCCCCCCCCTCCCAAAAATACACACTTCAAACAAGAAAGCAGTCCAAAAATTTTCTAAGACACAAGAACAGGACACAAGTTTAGTCCTTCAGAACAAGCTGTCTGTCTCCATCAGGGTTGTAGCAGCCATCTTGCACCAGAAATCAGCCCGGGCTTTTTTTTTTCGTTACCTTACTTCTGTTAGTATCCAAGGACCTCTCATTTCCATGGTGGTTTCTGACTATATTTTCTTTCAAACATTCAACTTTTCTATTTATTAGTGTTGCTGTTGCAGTCTAATGTCTTTTTCTTCTTGTTGTTGCATTTTTGTCACTATTTCCCTGAACATCTGCAAGACAGCCCAGCTGGGTTGACACAGTGTGAGATGAGGCAGACAGGCATTGCCAACAAAGGGCTCCTACTGCAGTGAGTAGGCTGCTGAAATCAGATGTTTTCTAAGACATCTATGGGGACAAAGCCTTTCTTCTTCCCGCTGTATACTTTGATAAAGCCATCCTGTTCCTTTTCAGAAGTCACACAAATCTGAATACAAAGAAGGTATGAAAATATTAAACTCTTTGCTGTGATCAAAAAGGCAAATTATTCCAGGGTATTTATGAGGTAGGTTAGACACCCCGCTAGTTACTTCTATAAGCAGAACAATCCCTTTTGGACTTTGCTTTGATAAGAATCTCAGACTCATATATTTAGAGAGTTAACTTTCTCCCGTCTCCCTGAAGCGCACATATATATCAGAGACATTAATATCATTAAGAACTTGTGGTTGATAAAAGATTTTGAAACTTGAATTATGACTTCAGCCTACTGTAATCCTTCTGCTTCAGTTGTCTGTGTAAGAGAGGAATGGGTGATGGGAGAGGGATTGGTGGTGACAAGTAATCATGATACCAAGGTGGGTCACTTGTAGCAACTGACCTGAATGCAAACATATTCTCCTTTTGCAAGTTTAAGAAGCCCAGGTACTTCTCAGATGAGCAGTGGATAATGTTACTTATTCAGGCCTTGCACTTACAGATGCCTGTTCTGGATACCAAAATGTGTGACCCAAATCCAGCTCTGTGAGCGTGTTTGTATGACACCCACTCCAAATGAAGGCAGTTGTTACTAAATCATGTGGTCTTTCCAATAGCACGAATATTACATTGTGGTAAAGGTTTTCATTTTCTGAAGGCATTTCCACCTTAATGCCCTTCCTGAGACATCTGGTAATGGCCAAGCCGTTTGAAAGCCTAGTGGCACAGGTACTTTAAACTGGAGACTTGAACACAGTGCCACACAAAATAAAGAGTTGTTTTCAAACATCTGTGCCAAATAACTATATATTTCCTACTAGTCAAACAAGGTTAAAATATAATTAGAAAACCAATGGTCCTGTTGAGACTGCTCAACTCAATGATTTCTCATGATGTCAGTGTCACCTCTCTATCTGGATGACCACTGGTCTCTGTCTGGTAAATATTTACAGTGTTTATTTAGAATAATTCAGAGGGCATGAAATTAACAAAAGTAGCTCTGAAATGTTCCTGGGTAAATCCATTTCAGCATGACTGCTATGGGTGACACCTAAATACCTCATTTGAACTCTGGGCCAGGTTGTCCTGTTGTTACGTACATAAAATTTATTAACAACACCGATGCTGCTAGAGAGAAATGAAAGGTCATAAGAAGGAGGTGAAGCTGCTTCATAATTGCCACCTCCAGTATTTGGAAATAGTGAGGTGCATCTCTGTACCTGCAAACAAAATTCTGGAAAATAAATGGACTCATTAATTTTCTTACTTAATCTGCCTACTCAACACTAGCTGAATTAGGTCCCTGGGGCAGAATGACTGAGCACACCAACAGGGCTGACATGCAATTAAAAAGAATAATGTACTGTTGTTTGGGCTAAATCACATGGAAAGCGTGGGAGAGGTATAGAATGGATGCTGTTTAGTTTAGGTTCTGTTTCAAAACAGCAAAGCTTATTTATGTCATGAATCCCCAGCATAGCATCTGCTTCCCTTGGAGTCACATTGCCATTCAAAGCAGAGGTGTAAAGCACATGAACACAAAAAGGAGTTTCTGATTCCTGCTGTGTATTGTTCTCTGTCTCTGAGAAAGACTATGAAAACTGCAACAATGAGAGAAAAAGCTGGCAAAGAAGCACAAGACTAAGGATGGTCAAGTATGGCAGACTATCCAAGTGTGGGAAAGAGCATTAGTTGAAAGATGCCCCTCTCAGCTGATCCCTACTGCTGTGAGCTTTTGCAACTTCTCCATAACTAGATCTGACTGGTAAAAAGAAATACCTCACTCCATCATTGTTCTTTTCTCCTAATTGAAAATGTCTGAAAGACATCTAGCTTTTTTCTAGAATTCCCAAAATAATCACATCTCCAGAAGGTCTACAGTGCTCACTAACCACGCTGCATTTTCTTGTTTAACCTCTTGTGCTGTGCAGAACATATTGCAAGGACAGAGTGCTGATCTTTCCAAACACTGATTTTCTTTATTTTTGTATTTTTGGAGTGAAAAAATATGGCAGATTCATTCTTTTTCCAGTGGTTTTTATTCCTTTTTTTTTTTTTTCATTCTTTTTTTCCCCCTTGTTCTGCTGCTGGTTTGAGAGTTCCTTGATATCAGTAAGAGTGTTCTGCTACAGCAAAAACTTTAGATCTTCACTGGGCATGAGGAGTACAATGCCTTTCTGTAAGAACTTCTCTCACTCTACATACTAATACATAGATCTGAATTCTCCCAAATACCAGATGAAATTCTCTCACACTAAGATACTAACCTCTGTATGTGCCAGAGCCCAGATGGCAGAGTTTTTTCCCACTACTTTCCAAGGAAGGGGAAGTTTCAGGGGCAGAGTGAGTTTGGACATAATATTCCACACTGTCATAATCCTGTGCAGCTCAGGAGGTCTCCTGGGCCTGTGACAGCTGCTGGAGCTTTGCAAAGACCTGGACCTGCTCCGAATTCTGCAGTTTCAGAAAAGAGTGAACACAACACCATCTTTGACTGCTTTTGCTCTCATCCTCGTTTATAAATGCTGCCAAGGATTTCACTCTCAAGTTGTAGCCTGGGGATCTGCCTCTTGACTTTCTTATATGGGTAACATAACCCCAGATAAGTGCCTGGTAGTATCCAGAGTTTTGGATTCCACATGATGAACCAGCCCTGATGGCTGAGGATTAGCCCCGATGACAGATGGCAAAGATGATGGTTGTGAAGGCACGAGGTACCACAGCTACTGTCAGGTGACCATGGTTTTCTGCATAAAATTGGAAACTGCTTAAAATGGGACCTACTCAGGCTGACATGTTTTGGGGGGAAGGCTGCTAGCCTGACAAGAAAAGTGAGCCAGAGCAACCACTCTCCAGTGAATTTAGTAGGAACACAAATGGAGACAAACTGTTGAACTCTGGCTCGAGAGATTAGTAGTGGAATAAGCCACAGGGTAAGAAACTAGAGCTCGGCCTATTTCTCACTCAATAAGTGATCTTTGGAACTATTTGAAAGTGGGATCTAATATTATAAAGTCACTTCCCCATTCTTTCATCTCATTTTGCTTAAAAAATACCTAAAACACTCAAAACAAACAAAACAACTGTTCAGATCATGACTGTTGTCTGAACTTTTCAATGTCTGTCCTGAGAATTTTTTATCAGTCAGTGAGCCTGAGCAGGTGGGGCACATGAAAAATTAAGAAATGATTCTTTAAGTTGCATGGTCATTAATACTTTCCTGTTCTTTTAAGGTCTGTGTTTTGAATTTGGGCTCAAGTGGCCAGTTCTCTTTGTCTAGGGGTAATTTTGAACTTGCCCTAATTTTCTGCAGCTGTCTTCTCTTCTTTCTTCCATATACTTAAGCTATCTGTCAGCCATAGACTGGTTCTGATGAAGTAGGAACTTGATTATGAGGACAGTACAATTTCAAGAGCTGTCCTGCAGCCTACAAAAAGTACCAGATCAAGACATTTGTAAGCTCAAGTCTTCTCTTTGTGAGAATGATGGCACAGGGACAATGTGAGTTTCTACATCTACTTCTGCCAGTGCACTGAAGTTCTTGCCCATATGAGCTTTGTGGATGGAAATGATAAACAGTTCAGTTTTCATACCCATTCAGTCCTAGTGTAAATGATGATGACAGGTTTTATTAGACTTTAATGACATGTTTCATTAGACTTTGTTTTTAAAGAAGACCAGGACTAAACCAGATGCATAATGGCCTGTGCACTTGTTTTAACTCTTGCAAATTTTGTGTGCCACTCAGTATCTCAGAATGAGTGGGAACACCCATCCCTGCCAGCAAGGCTGATGTCAATGGAAATCATAGACAGCTGGAAAAAGATCCTGTTCCCTTTTAGCCTAGCTTTGAAGTGCAGCAGTTACAGATGGGGAGCACACAGAGAACTGCAACATCACTTTCAGTGCCAAGTTTAAGTAATTTAAGCCTAATGCATAAGCCACTGTGATGAAACTGATTTTCAGAGGCAGCTGACTCATGCTCTTAGAAGTTCAGCTTCTATTAGAATATCCCAAGAATGTGGGTACATAAAGTACCTGCTAGACAATGAGGTGAAAAGCCAGGTAGCAAGAAAGCATCCAGGCTTTTTCCCCAGGTCTGTAGACCCGGCCTGGAATCCTGCCTTGTTAAGCCTAGCCTTGTGGGTATGTTTAAGCCAATTCCCAGGTTCTTCTGGTGGCTGCATCCTACCTGCACATAGTTGCTAATATAAATGTGCCTAAAAGCACTCTTTCTGAAATTCCTGTGTTGAGGTGGTGGGGTAGGAGGGAAGTTTGCCCCCTGAACTGTGGTGCCAAGGGGACAGCAAGACTGACAGGCCTGGTTTGGAGATTGTAGCCATCACAAGAGTAGTGGCCTGTTTGGTGTCACTGCAGAAACTGGCTGGGACATGCTTTCACCAGCAGGACTAGTTTACATCAGTGACATTTATAAATATCCATCAGAAAATGGGTCTGTTACACTGACTTTTATGTAAACTCACAGTGCACACCTGGATGAAGCAAAGAGTTTCCGATTCTCAGTCTCGTTACAAACGTTACAATTTGGGGTAATTTCTATTGCGCAAGATCACTCGTGCAAATTAAAATCAGCTGTGTTATTTAATCACAAAAAGACCAACTCTAAAGTCATTTGTATTAGTGTGGCTGTAGGTGTCAGAGGCAGCCAGAAAAGGGTGTGAGTAGGTTTTTTTGAAAGATTATTTCCTTTCTTTAAGTAGGATAAGAGAAGTAAAAGCAGACATTCAAACAGTAGATTATTTTCACTTCATTACAAATAAGGATGACCAAAATGTTAAAAATATTTTAAGAGGTGCTTTTCCAAGCATTGATGATATATTGGATATTGTGTTTGTGAGACAGCTTAAAAGAGTGGAAAGCCACAGAAATTGGCTGGGTTTGGTTTCCCTGTTAATAGTCTTGCTTTAATGATGTCAGGGGCTATGTCTACCTCCCTCCCACAGATTACTTATTGAGCCCTGTGGTGTCCAGTCATCTTCTGAATTGATTTTAGAACTCACAAATCTGTCAGTGAATCCTGAAATCCAAGATATTGGGGTCTCTGAAGCAGTACTTTTTCTCATATTTCATAGTGAAATTTTCAAGGGATCCTTTGTGAAGACTAGCTTGTGCATATTGCTCAAGATAGGTGAGTAAATTGTGTTTCTTCTTTAGTCCTCCACTGAGTATTGGTTTTGCCAAAAAGGTTTGTATGAAGCTGAAATTCAAAATTTTATTTCCAAGGTAGGAAACTGCTAAGTGATTTCAGAGAAAGTTTCACTGTGCCTCAAACTTTGAAAATATCTCTACTTGCCTAAAATAGCTTTTCTTAAGGTAGTCATGTGGCTTTGTTGATGTGAATATATTGCTTTAGCCTAACAAGAATAGACTGTGTATCTGGAAATGTTCATATAAGGTAAAAGGGAATAGAGACCTGCAGTATAAACCATGGAAGGTATCAAGCAATATAACAAAAATTCACATTATTTTCTCTGGATAATTTTTTCTGTTGGCATATCCTCCTTGCCTTTGTTGTCAGAATGGCTCTAGAGTCTTTTAAACCACATACAAATTGACTCAATTAATTAACAATAAAATTGGGACAATTTGCCATACTCTAGTTACAAGAATTTATTAGACCACTTAATGAGTTTTTCTAGGTAAAGTGAGACTTGACAGGAATTAGTAGCAACGAATAAATCTCCCCTTCTTGCTAATCTGGAAGAAGTTGGTGCTTTGTGCATAGTAGATATATTGCATTCATAGCACTCTGGGCTCCGCACAGAGTCAGGTAAAATGGATGATGACATCCCATAGAAATTCTCAATAGAACAAAAATGAACAAAAAAATTTTTTCCAAAGTTTTACCTTCCCCTATTGCACTTTTATCTCTACTTCACATGGAGAAATAAAAGACAGAAAATAAGAAAAATGACTGAAGAAAGAAGAAAGGAAATTTGACTTTGGAAATATAAAATAAATTTTTAAAGTAAAAAATTCCCAGTAACAATTAAAAATGTTTTTCACAATAAGAGTTTTTCCACAGTGAAGGCAGAATTGCTCTGTTAAAAAAAAAAAAAAAAAAAAAAAAAAAAAAAGACAAAAATCATACACTGTGTTGAGGGCCAGCAGGAAGCAGATGAGTGCCTGTGGCCTCGCTGTGACTATCCTGCCTGGAAATTACTCAAAATGGCTTTCAAGCTACTTAAATGTATCCGTTTTGCATAAGTTGTGTGAGAGTGGAGAGGAATTAGTTTGCTTCATTCCTTTCCTCTCATGTCCCTGCATTCATGTGTTTGTGTAGTCTGATCTCTGCCCTATATTTCACAACAGAGTTTCCTCTGAAACCTCTCTCATTTGGAGAGAGCACCTGACAATATGCACGTTCAACCTCAGAATTTGTTTGGGCTTGCAATAGAGCTGAAAAAGTTTACAACAAATGAGAAGGTAGTAGACAGACAAGATGGATTCACCCCTTTCTTTACCTCCTGCCCTGCCAGAGATGATGAGGCACCCCTGACCTCGAGCTCCCTTGTGAGCCTATCACGAAATAGGGACAATAGAAAGGTCCTTGTGTTTAGATGAAGCTGTCAGACTTGCTACTTGGAAACTGTGATTTTGTGACAACTGAGGAAAGAAACTGGACTCTCACTGCTTGCAGCAGCAGCCACACTAACAGAGATGATCTAGTGTGCCCACTAACAAGAAGGGACACAGATCTTGACCATTCCCTCACATTGACATGCCATATTCCAACACTACCATTTCCCTAAGCTTTACCCTTCTGTATTGCTTATTCTAGAGCACAAAGCCTGCAGAAGCTCTTGTTCTGATTTGGTAATATTTGGTTTTTTTTGTCTGTGTGCATATATATATATACATATACATCAAAAGAGATTTTGGGTAAAAAGAATTTAAGAACTTTCTCTCTTTCTAGCAGCTTCAGGGCTGACCAAAGTACTATGCATATAGTTATGCATAGCAAAGTACTATGCAGTTAAAATGTGTTCTGGTCACTGCATTGCTGTACCTTCCTTAAAAAGCTGTGTAAATCCAAGGATTGTTAGCACCTGTATGTTTTGCTATGCCACAAGACAGCAGCAGCAAAGATATAAGTTAATCTTATCTACCAGTGGAGCGAAGTAGTACAGAAGTTCTTCATGGAAAATCTATGGCCCTGAAGTCCACACAGATTCTGATTCCTGCTCTACTTTATTAAAATCAGGCAAACAATTACTGGTGAGGTGACATCAGTTGCCAAAGGAAAAGAAAGACTCAATGAGGTGGAAGAACGTTAGGTTTCACAAGGTGCAGTGAGAAAAATCTAGCTTTTTATTACATCCAGGTGTCAAAGAACCTGAGCTGTGTGTCACCCTTAGTCAACCATCCTCCTATTTACATGAGCTTATGCAACAAACCTGTCTAATGCAGATTTTGGGTCATGGCTTTTGGCTAGTGAACCCACCTGAAGGACACAAAGTAGAAGGAGCAGCTGAAAGTACATCAGGCTGAATGGACCCTGCAAGACCTCACTGTATGTGGGGTAGCTCATAGCAGCACTTATAGTTTAGAATATACTATGGCCTGTAGAGAGGGTATGTAAGTGGTGACACAAAAAATTAATGATTAAATAGAGTTTGGAGCTGGCGAACAAGAGTTAAATTTAAGATTCATGGGCTTGTGTGGTGCTGTCTTAATTCTGTTCCTGCCGAAGCCAAAACCATGAGCTGTGTTTAGATTTTTAGGTAAGTTAAAGCCTGGGGAGGGAGCCCCTGTCTTTTATTAGATTAGCTCCAATAATGAGGAGAAAAACAGAGCATTTTTCAGGTGCACAAGGCCTACCACTAAGACTGTGTGCTTGTCAAGCTGTCGCTCTGAAGTCAGTAAGAGAGTGCACAATACACAAAGTGTCAATATGAATGTTTGTGAGACTGAAAATTTAGGCTACGTTAGGCAGGGAGTATGTGTTTGCACAAGGCAAACACTGCTCTTAACTGGTTACTAGACCCGATTGCCATGCAAATAATAACTCTACCAGTAAAACTGCAGTGAAAAGAATCTGCCTGTCCTCATCTTGCACAATTTTTCCTCCAGTCATTAGTAAGACTGCTGGATGCTCTAGTTCGCTGAGGGTCCAGCAAAGGGGATCTTACCTGGTTTTCTTTCAGAGTTATCTGTCCCTGTTCCTTGCAGCCAATGAATGTCCTGATACACCTGTAAATCTTCTCATTTTGCTGCACTCTTTGAACAAAGTTAGCAGGAAAAAATCCAGTTCTGTCATCAATTCTCCCCTATGGAGAAAACGTAATAGAAGAAGATTGTTAACACTAGCAGCTTTAATGCAAGTTCACAATTGAAAAGAAGATATTTTTGCCTTTGGAAAGAAAACAGATATTTAATAATTAGCACATACCTTCCACCAGTCTTCATTAGAGTCTTCCAGAAGAGTGATCATGTCCCCTGGCCTGTAATTAGAAGAGGAATAGTAGTTGACTCTTAATTGTCATGTTGAATCAGCTTTCACAATTCCCTTCTAATAGGAAGGTAGTCCTTTAATGGTTATTTTTTCTGAGCATTCATTGCAGGTAGACTCAATGAGGTGGTAAGGTTTTCTTCAGTCGTACATGGTAATGTAGAATAAGAGTCTCTGTATTTTGGGGCTAGATCTGTTTTGAGACAACATCTGTGAACTGGAAGTTTTGCTTCCTGTTTAATAAAAAACTCTCCCTATTTGTTACAGGCATTATCTTTTTACTTTAAGACATTTGTTGGGACACACTACTTCATCATCTGTGTTTTCAAGCTGTGATTGCAGAAGGAAGGCAGCAGGAAAATAGTTCTATTTAGCTGACAAAGGCAATTAGTCAGCAGGGATATAATTCTGCCCAAGAATGTCTTTTTGGTTTGAATGGGACATATTTACCTTTATAATGTGTGGTGCTGGGTCGTAATTGCTAAGTATCAGCATCCAGCTGACTAGTTCCAAAGCAGATCTAGAAGAATAATTTGACTGGAAATGCTAATAGCGAAATGTGCTGAGCTGACTTTGTGCAGGTAGTTGAACAGTTATTTGACCTCTTTCCCCCCATTGGTGGAACTTCATCGTTATTATGTAATTATAATAGCGATGTGTTGTAGAAAGAAAGTGGCAGCTCTATTCCAAATGGATTAACCTCAGAACACTCTGTCTGCCTGATAACTTCTTTGATTTTAATAAAATAATGATTGACCCCTAATTATTCAGCCCTCCTTGCATTCCCTCTTAGGCTCACTGTATTGTTGAGGTATCAGCACGAGAGCCTGCAAACACATCTGGAGCATATGATGGGTAACAGGTCCAATTTAACAGGTTATTTCAGAGCATGTGTAGAAAATGTGGATCTGTCCAGAATGCAGCTGGAGGTGGGGTCAGTGGTGGGCCTCTTTGATCTGCTTCCCAAGGGGTTATCATTGCTGCTACAACTGGAGAAGTGGGCATTTAGTATTCTAACACTGTGCAATCTGAAACAGAGTTTTTCAACTTTCACCAAAAGGTACTTGAAGATTTTCCTCAAGCCCTCTTCGAGAACCTGTTTCAATGTGTTTGGAACAATTAAATGTTGTTGAGGTGAGAAAGGAAGTTAGGGAAAATGGATAACTTGGTATCCCAATGGTGAAATTTTTTTTTGCCATGGGAAAGGACATGAATCTTTTATCACAGTTAATATTTAATACAAAACACTCAAAAAAGTTTTAAGGGAACCCATGACTTCAAAGTGAATAGACTGTAACACCATTGGAGCTCTTACACTGCAAGGAAGAACACATTTAAGATTTAGAGAGCCCCATCCACCCAGTACTCTTCAGCCTGGTTGTTAGAAAAATGACCTAGAAAATATGAAGATATTTGACTGTCAGAGAAAGATGGCAACTGAACCTAAAATCTCTCCATGTCACTGGTCTGAGCACCGAGATTTTTAGATTGCAGACCTGCTGATTTTGCTTTCCAGCTTTTTTTTAGGAGAGAGTTAATGTAGATGTCTCTAAACTCCAAAAAAGGATTCAAAATAGAAATCCCAGCTGGACCTATATTACTGTTGCTGCCTAGATTTAGGCTGCTAGTCCCTGAAAGGGGGTAACCTGCTTGGTGCTTACTACGGGTTGAAATCACCCTCAGGTCTCATCTTTTTCTTCTGTAAATTACAACCCTGGATAAGTTATCTGCTCTACCTCAGTGATCTATATTTCAGGAGGTGGCAAGATAGCTAGTCCCTGAAAGGGGGTAACCTGCTTGGTGCTTACTACGGGTTGAAATCACCCTCAGGTCTCATCTTTTTCTTCTGTAAA
This sequence comes from Manacus vitellinus, assembly GCF_001715985.3. Lineage (NCBI taxonomy): Eukaryota > Metazoa > Chordata > Aves > Passeriformes > Pipridae > Manacus > Manacus vitellinus. The sequence continues at coordinate 7,340,461 of NW_021940535.1, read as the reverse complement.
TTACAACCCTGGATAAGTTATCTGCTCTACCTCAGTGATCTATATTTCAGGAGGTGGCAAGATAGGCTGTCATGTAGGTTCCTTCCAACTATTCTATTCTATTCTATTCTATTCTATTCTATTCTATTCTATTCTATTCTATTCTATTCTGTCCTGTTCTACAAGTGTATTACTGCAATGTCCCACTATACTTATTCCAGAGAACTGGAAAGCCTTAATGGGTGCTCCTTCTGTTGAGGAAGAAATCAGGGTTGTGGTAAGTACTTATTGCTACTGAAGTCTGGGCTTCACATCTACTCTGCGGTAATCTACCACTCATTGCATCCCCTCAGAGCTGGGCTCTCCAGAAATCTGTCCTAACTCTTCTTCCCATCTCAGGTCCTTCCCCTGCTACTTGCCTTTGTTGTGTTAGGGCTGATCAGTACCTGGCTGGTTACTGAGCTGGGTTCGCAGAACAGTGCTGGTCAGTCTTGACAAGATTGCTATGCCAAATCCACCTCCAGCACCTCAACTGTGCTTGACAAATGGAAATTCATGCAATTGAGATGAATCCTACCTGGCTTAGCAAAAACCAAACAACACTACCAGGTATTTGGCATTCCTTGTGAAACAGTGTTAACACATGAATTTCTGAATTTCTGACTGTGGTACAAACCATGCTGCTGTAGCTGAGTAACGCTAGTCTAAAATCTGGCTGGTGTCTCTAGACATAACCTGTTAGTCGCAACAGTCCAGGCTGCAGACCACAGGTTCCTTTTTCCCCTAAAACGAGGGACAGGAGAATTTTCAAGGATGATGTGTTTTCTGGATTTCTGTGTCTGGATGAGGATGGTAGTCCAGTGCAGGGCTGTCCGAGTAGTGTTCTACTTCATGGAAGAAACGCGCAAGCTAGAATACGCTCCTAAAGGAGCAGGATGCAAAGTGGAATCCCTCAAGCAGAATAGCTGTCAAGTTGCACTAAAGGTTACCGTACACTGTGGTTATTTCTTGAAGAGCCAACATTCCTAAACTAACAAGCAGGAAATGCCAGCAAAGCAGAATAATAGAAAAGCTGGTAATTTCTTCCCTACATCCCACACTTAATTCTAGAGTGATTAGAAGGCAGAGCTGGGAACAGGAAAAAGGCTTTCAGTGAAGGAGATGCTGACGAGGGGCATTTGTCTGGCAATTCCCAAAGTTCTCTGGCATGTGCATCATTATTTTGATATAGCGTATGCATTGAAGAGAGCTGACATGTTTCATGACAAGATCTCTAGTAAGACCACGCAAAACGTGAGTAGCATGAGCAAACTAATTTCATTAAAAAAAAAGATGTCCCTTCCTTTCAATGGGCTTGGATTAGATCTTGTAATGCTAGCAACTGATGCAGAACTGAGAAACAAAGTGCTAAAAATAAAAATAAACAAGGTTATTTTACTAAGCTCAGAATACATCTTCCTTGTGTGAAAACACTGCCGTTCAGCAGCTGGACATCATTCCCTTTTCTCAGACATAACCTGAATGTGAGGGAGCATCAAACAGGACTGGTAAAATGTGTCAGCATTAGCATGAGAACTGATGAGGAATTCCTATTTGAAAACTTCTGATTGAAAAACAAAGCAACAGAAACCAGAGCATTTTACATCTGAAAGTCATATTGCTCCTGAGGCGACATCAGTGTTTTAAGTCCTTGCCAAAACAGTTGGTCACCAGTTTTTCTAAAGGTGAGAATATCTTTATATCTACAAGTGGATACCTCTATAAAAATGTTTATTAAAAATATCAGAACAAACCCTTCCTTCCCCAAAGTAATATGTAACCATATGACCATGAGTTTTCATGGGTCAAATCAACAAACAAATATTTTGGGGTTTACCTCATCTCCAAGTCTTCATTTTCTTGTGGTACAAATTTGTACAAGGCAACATAGGTGTTCATTTGTAACGTGCTTTTATAAAATGGTCCCTTCAAGAAAAAAGAGAAAGAGAAAATTTAAATATCTGTTCTGTACAGGAGTTTGATTCACTTTGTTAGACACAGAGGAACCAAGACCTGATCTTACAATAAATTAGCCACAACCATCTCACTCCTTTCACAGCATGGAGGACTATAGACCAGATACATTGCAGGCCATTAAGGTAGTAAAAATCTTTATTTAGAAATAAGATTATTTGAACCCCAAGATCAAATTCCAGGCTTCCAAAGAACATAAGCAAAAATCTGCACAAGTGGGTCTCTGGGGTGAGATCTTAAAAACGACTCTGCCTTTTGCTCTCTGTAGTGTATGACTCTTATGAGCCCAATAGTGTATTATTGGCATTACATAAGGTGTCTATTATACAGTTCTCATTAAGGATGGAGCTAGAATCATACAGTATACAGATCCAAAAGTCAGGGTATAAAAATCACTTCCTTAAAGTGGTTTTAATGTGTGAAAGCTCTCTGTGTTGGGCTTTCCACAGAGAAGACAGGCTACTCTTTCTGCACACTTTTTCCATTGTTAATCTGGTGGGGGAAAAAAAAAAGGTAGCTAAAATAAACACTAATAATTTTCAAAATCAAATCCGTGGTTTTTATGTTACATCAGTTCTATTGTAATTACACAGCCTACATGCTGGATCTTTTGTATTCACAATATCAGCTTGCAATAAACAGGAAAACATGAAAGCGACCACAAAGGGTAAACTGAAAAGCCATCCAGTACTGTGTATTGCTTCCAGTTGTGGCTAGTGGCCCAGAATTGGTATAAGAACATGACAGTAAGATATCAGTGCGCCATCGGACCTACTCGAAGTCCTCAGACACCTATAAAACCAAGACTTTTTTATGACTTCCCATTCCCATTGCATTTGCACAAAATTTATGCTCATACCGGGGAATGTATACTTTTTGGTTCTTCTCCAAAGTGTTCTGTGCCATTTTCAGAGTATGTAAACACTGAAATAAAGCAAACACATGACATATTAGGAATAGTTTCAGACTCTTCACCTCAACAGTATCACCTTGATTTTTTTGATCTCTTTGCTTTCTCCCTTATTTTCTTTGATTCTTTGTGCTCTCCTCTGAACCCTTCTACACTCCGAACAAAACCACGTATCTTGCTGGCATATGACAAAATGTCCTCAAGAATTTATAATTGTAGCAAATAAACCATTTTGATCAGATGAATATACACAGGTACAGTACCAGGAATAGAAGCTTGGTACTATAAGTGCATTACTATTTAAAGTCCAACAGCCTTTTTCTTGCATTGAATACTGCATTTCCATTATCAGATAACCAGTGTTTCTATTTAAAAGCACCTACGAAACCTGATGATCATATATGAGTAGTATTGAGATAGGTTTGTATGCAAAACCCTTTCTTTCCCGTCTTTGTCCTCTTTCTCTAAATATTTGATCGTCTTCTTCAATCCCTCTCTCCAGTAGTCTATGCCTGGGCTACACTGGATATGCTGCATCTCTCTGATTTTACAGGAGGTACCTGATTTGTTTTCAGATCAGGAAGCGTAAACTGAAACGCAGGCCTGTACATATGAAAATTTTCTTCTAAGTTTCTAAACCAGAATCTCTTAGAATAAGGTAACAGTCACAGCACCTAACATACCTCATATCTAATCAGTTACTCTCTATTGTAATTGATTCATGAGCTGTGCTCAGTTATCTCACTATGTCTTTGTCATATTGACTGAATTCCACCTTCACATTTCAAGAATTGCCTGGTGTTTCTTGCTTCTCCATGAAGTCTGAATACGACTTTACTAGCTGGAGTTTTTGAGCATCTAGAACCGCCAGTGTCTTCTCCCATCATTCTATAGTCTCCAACAATTTGGAAAAAATAACCAAAGTGGTAATAAGTATCAGGCTAACTGAGCACATTTTCTTTTTGTTTCTCTGTCATACAGTTGCATGCATCCAGGGAAAAGAAGGTCCAAGGGACACCAAACCACTGAATTCTTCTCCTCTGCTCTTTCACTTGCTCACCCTTTCTTCTATGAACACATATTTCTGTGACTATTCTACACTGCAAGTGACAACCTAACAGAGATTCTGTGAAGAAGCTTTATGAGGGAAATAGTAGGGTTCTTTGATAGTAGAGAGTTGTACTTCAACATTGACAAACAAGACAGTGTTCTTGTAATAGATTGAAGATCAGTAAAATGGGAGCCACAGCATGCATAAGAAATATTTTGTACCAAGTGACATGCATCCATGAGCACACAGAAGCACATATTCTCTGATAAAATGTAAGACAATGTTGTAATCATAAAGTCCAATGCATGAATATGAAGACAGCATGTGAGCTGATACCTGACACATTTAATCTGAAAATGCCACAAGTTGTGTCCAGGTGGTCTGACTGCAGCTGAGCTGGGCCTCAATATGCTTCTCACCAAGTCCTATTGCAAAGGCACTCTGACTCTGCAGACTGTCACAAATACCAGAGGAAAACCTTACAAACAAACCTAATTTCCTCTGTCTTTAATATAGGGGTATATGTATGTCTGACATCTGTATGGAGGGGTGTAAACTCCTTCTGTTACAATTTGGCAGTATTTAAATCCTTCTCAAATTACTGTGCTTTGTTTATCACATCCAAAGGAAAGGGAGTTAGGGAGGCAAATTAAAGGTGTTCTGATGAATATTGAGTTGGGTAACTAGCAGCGTTTTGGACTGGGGGAAATTAAGTGGAAGTATTTCAGCATTGTAATTGGATGTAATTGTAGTAATTTCTGCTTAGTGACAGAAAATAAAGCCAAGTTACTTATGGATAGCCTTGTGAACCGTGGAGCTGACCCAGCAGGTGGGGAAGGAGCTGAACTGTATCATTGTGTTTGTTGAGAAGTGCTCATGCTCACCAAAACTGGGTTTGCAGGAGGGGCAAACCCTTTGACTCAAGGGGAAAGTGCTCAAATCCCTGTTGATCACAGGCTCATAAATGTCACCTAAAATACATTTTGGCTTGCGGGGCTTCTGTTACAGGTGGCAATTCATCGCAGTGAAAGAGTGTAACTGGCTTAGAGGAGGCTGAAGGGCTAGAAATTAGGTATGCCATCTCACAGTTGTAAACTGGAAAGCTTTGCTTCATAGGATGTATGCCAGGTCCCAAAGGAAAGAATCTCCCCTTGAAGCTGTTGTCATGGGAGTCTACGGGAGCGATTACATGGCCGCACGTATACTGGGTCCTTTCACCCTTCTGCAGGCTGCGTCTCTTCTGCTGTTTCCTTTTACCAAAGGGTATCAAATGTACATTTTGCTAAATACTTATTTGTAGAGGACAGTATTTTAATTGGGGAGGGGAAAAACCCAACCAAAAAAAACCCAACACAGAAAAACCCAACTGGAATTGACCTGAGTCATCAAGACGTTAATGTGGAACTGCCTGATAAAGAGGCAGTGGACAACTGAGAGAAAAGGAGTCATGAATCACCCTGTAACAGCATTTTGAATTTAGTCTGTTAAATTTTTAATCTATGTTTAGCTCATGATCTCTGGATATTAATAAGAGGCACTCGAATCTGAAAGCCATAGAGGCATGTAGTTCATATCTCCACACAACAGAAATCCATCTATTTTCATATTTGTTTGCCCTAGCAGCAGCAGACAAAAAAAAGAAAAAAAACAGGGTTTTTTACATTCTGAAAAGGATTTTACCATTTCCATAGCTTGTGCAAACAGTGCAGGCAGTTTATTAAAAATCTACCATGAGGAAATTTTTGGAGTGACTGATGCATAATTTATACCCTGAGCCTCTGAAGGATGGATTGTAAAAAAGGCAGTGCTGATCAAAGGAATCGTTAATGTGCCGCGGAAGTTATTTGGAGATTTGACACATGCTGAGTTTTTAAACTAATCTCTTTAAGTACGTTCCTTGAATGCCTTTCAGTGCATTCAGTGAATACAGATCTCAGAGAAAAAAAAGTTTCTTTGGGTTTCAGAAATGAAACTACTGACTAACAGAGAAATAAAAATTTTTCTGAAAACTCAAACAGGGTCAATTTAATCTCAGGTGGGCAAGATTAAACAATGTGATGGAGACTGAATTCTTTATCTTTAACCAGGTCAACTTGCAGTTGCAAGAGAGAAAACCTAAAAAATTTCTCAGGAGAAATCAGATAACATAGAGGAGGTGTTCACAAAATGAGAGGAAGGAAATAACTGAACACAGTGAGGTGATAGGACCAAGAAGGGAGGAAAGGAATAAGAAGGTAGCATAATATGGGAATGGACAGCTGAAGCTGGCATTTCACCTACATCAACTGGTAGCCGCACGTAAGTAGCACCGGGGGTGCTATGAAGAAAAAGCTATACTCACTGTGATTTGTTTATGTAGTGTACAACTTGTGAGATTCAGCAAAACAGACTTCAGCTGCTGCTAGAGAAGTTACTCTGATGGTTTGGGCTTGAAGTTTTACTTAGCAATAACCCTTTGTGTTTATGACTTCCCTCGCCATGACCAAATTCAAGAATGGGATCAAAAACACTAACTTCTGGTGGCTAAGATTTCGTTACTAAGCTCTCGATTGCTATGATGGTCTTTAAATCCCATCATGCTAAGGTTGTAAAAACATTACTTCTGTACTTCAAGTCAAACAAAGGAATTGGGCCATTAATATTAGTGGGCACACACTGTAGTTGTACGAAGAAGTTGCAGTTATAATCAAAATTAATCATGTTGCATATTTTACAACATATGGACATGTGGATATTTTATGATTAATTTTCTGTCCCAAGGAGGTTATGGTATACAAAATCACGCAGAAAAATCAAATATATGGAAAAGAAAGAAAATATTATTTTTGTTCCACTTTGCCAATGTGGAACTGAAGCATGCTAAGTGGTCAGTCTACAGTCATGTTCATGAAGTGAAAATAGAAAATAGGGACTGAACCTTGTTCAGTTTCAGCTCTGGACACACCAAATTGAGAAAACCGGGACTTGAATTTCATCTCAATGGCAAAAAGCATTCCCCAAATACTTGCATCAACTCAGCTCCTGCTTTGAAAACCTGAATGCTGCTAAAACATGGACATGCCACAACCTCCCATCTGAAACAGTTTGTACAAAGGCCTATAAACCAGGAGATGTTGTCCTGGTCTGGTTGCACTCACCACTGTTGCTGCGTTTCCTGCTTATGTCAAGGGTGCCTGCAGAGCTATTGCCTTCCTCCGGAACTTCTACCAGGTCAGCTGTCTGCAGGGACAGAAAAAGCAAATGAGATGGGATGAGCCAGAGAAAGTGACCAATGAAGTGAAATAAAATCACAGCAAGAGTCTTTGGGAAATGCACTACTTGGCTGCTATCAGAGCAGAGCAAGTTAGTCTAAAGGGATCACAGAAAACATTGGATCCGGTGATGCACAACACATATCTACTTCACAGGGAGCAGTAAAAGCCCAGAAAAAAACTCCAGACCAAATTTGCAATCTGGAGTACAAAAGATTTCTGCAGTATAAAATGAAGTGAAAGTTAAGGAACAAAGGATTGTGTTAAGCAATGTGGTTCTCTGTGTAAAATAGAAAGGGTTTGAGGGAATTTGCATATTCTGAAGGTATACTAAATAGTTATCTACCAAGGAGACTGGACATTAGTTGAAACTACTGACTATTAATATATTAGCCCTGAATATATTATTGAGTAAAATAACTGTAATGTAAGGGTGGTTTAAATTCTGTTAAAATCCTGTAAGAGAAAGGGCTGGAGTGCCATGGAGTTGATGAATTCGGTCTTTAAATATCTGCCCTCACTTTCTTTTTAAACAGTCATCTGGCTGGTATGGTTAGGGAAAAATGAAACCCAAATGTTGTTGTTAGAATTACTATGATTTCTTACTTGTACCACATTAATGTCAATCATGATTAGGGACCCAATGTTCTAGGGTGTAGAAAAACATGGGATGACATAATCTTAAGCCTCAGAAGTATACTCTGCATAAGGCACCAAATTCCTTGGTGGGGCAGTCAGCTTATCCCTGTATAGCCCAACAGGAGCCAAGAGCTGCTCCAAACAGCTCTACCCGAATCTGACCTTAACGAAACCTGTTACTGAACTCTCCACATCTTTGATAACCATAAAAAACCCAAACGTTGAACTTGAGTCAGGTGCTTGCTCTAATCTGAATAACTATAAATCCTGACATGGTCCTAAGCTTTATTTATTTCTTGTTAACAGGATTTTAAGACACATGAAGGATTTAACTTCATTATTCCATGACATTTTACAATTGTACTGTGCTCTATTGCTTTGCAGACCTTTGCCTGCATCACAGAAAGAAAAGCAAGACAAGTAACATTCACCGCTTTCGTTCAGGGAGTACAATCTGAATTGCATTATAGATTTTATATGTTGGGTTTTTTTGCTGTTACTAGTGTTGACAACAAAGCTTTTTTTAGAAAGTACTTTCACCATTTTATTTCTCCTATCTACTGTTTTCCTAGATACTTCTCCATTCCAGGAAACGAATGAACAAAGAGGTTGAAAGTAGATTTGTGCCACAGGTATCTTGTGGCTATCTTGTTTCGTTTGCTATTTTAAGAACCTTCTGCTTTACTGCTCTATTACTCCTTTTTTTTTAGACTCAGCTTTTTGCAGCAGGTCATGCTTGCCTGCCCAAATGGGTCTTCCAAGGATGAGAATGTACTGCTATAGCAATGTTAACATAGAGTCAGTATAGAGCATATCTATGGATTTCTAGTTGCTGGATGGAGAAAAGAAAGACTGGCTTTGTTGAAATAGTAAGTCCCAGATATTTTTCAGCTCATTGCTATAACGTTCCTCAGTCTTCGTAACTAGCTTCATAATTGCTGATTAGCTTCATATTTTGTTGGGTACTTACTGCATATGGGATGTGTAGTGACTGTTCCTTCAGGATATACCTCATCCAAAACTTCCTGAAGTAACCTCAGTTACCTTTAATTATTTTTTAATCAAGAGTTACATGACAAATGCTCTAATAGAAATGGTAGAGCTACAAAGCTGCTTTTGATAGGAGCTGACGTAAAAAAAATAACAAGAACCGGATTCACATTTACATTACCTCAAGTGCCTTTCTGTATAAATGTGGGTTGCAGAAGCAGAGTTTTGAAGCAAGCAGTAGGTAGTAAATCTGGAGCATATGGCCCTTTTCTTTTATGGGAGATGCAGAATCTGGGCTGAAAAATCACAGTGGGTACGTCCACACTGCTCAGTCATGTTAAAAATACCTTGGCTAGTTCAGAGGAAGACGATTATCTCTACTCTGTGCAGAGACATGAATTCCATGCAGTCTGGAAGCTTCATGGCTGTAGGGGCAAGGCACAGATCCTAGGCTAGTCACCTTTGTTTTTAACTACCTTCAGCAGGAGCAGCTGTGCTACACTGACCTAGAGTTAGACCTTTAACAGCTTGGACATCACCTGTGAGGCAAAGTAGTATCCTAGGTGTCACCATGATCCCTAGTTTGGTGACATGGCAGAACCCTGAAGTACATTCCAGCTCCCAGGGCTGGGACATGGCATAGCTGCAGAGCCCCGTTGCTGCTGTGTGCCTCACAGCTGCATTGAGAGGAGCAGAGCAGCACAGAAGTGAGAATCACTTGTGAAAGATCTTAGTCACTGTGTTTTATTAACTAGACAAGTGCTTCTAAGGGCTCTGTGTCACATCCCTGTTCTGGTCACTCACTGGTCAGTGCCTACTCTCAGGTCACCATCAGTTTTAAAGCTCCATGGCCCCATCATTTGTTTCAGGGTTGTGTCTGCCCTGGTTTTATTCTTGTCTCAATCCACAGGCTTGCGTTGGCAAAATTTATGGTTTCCAAAGTCTGTTTATTCAATTCTCTAACGTTTTCTACTTCCTGTATGCTGACACATGCTATATTCTCTCTCAGCTTCAATACCCTGGGGAAATTCCTGTAATGAACTTGCATTCCTCATTCTACACCCACACCCCACCTAGTTATGATCAGCTCCCTTGGGTAAGCTGACACAGCATTCATGGTTTCTATGCTTGAGCTGTCATTTATAATTCAACATAATGCTTATTGATTTAGAAAGCAATAATTACATTTGTAGAACTACTATTTCAAAGTAAATTAAATAAATGAAAGAAAGAAATGTGATCACAATGCGACAGGTGGTAGAGTCGCTTTGGGTTTTAAAAATGAGCAGAAATTACCAAATTTCTTTTAAGGCATAAACAGAAGTAGATAGAGGACATGTCCCTTAATACATCCCTTGCAGACTTCACTTAGTTCTTGCTTAAATGTTTCTGTCTTCTTTCCCATCTGACATGAATTGATGTCTGTTTAGAGTCCACTTTTACGACCTTACAGTTCAGCCATATAAGTTAGCATACATTTAAATGCCAGGGAAATGTTGTGTACCAAACATATACAGATATTAGCACAACTTGGAATTAAACATATAAGTATGTTTTAAGGCCTGGAGACAAAGTCTTATCCTGTCTCTGTGCCTGGTGATTTTTATTCTTAGGTGAATGCAGAAGAGATTGTCAGGTAATGTGGGAAAAACTTGTTCTCTGGATCTTGCACTTTTAAATCTATATTCTGAGGACTTCAACCCATTGTTTTCACCTGTATGAAGGGTAAATGCCCACCATCAGCAAAAGGCAATATGCATCTACTCCAGCATGACAGTTAAATATGTCTGTTACACATATACATGGATTTGCAAAATAAAAAGAATAATATTTCCTTTTCCAATCCAATAAAAATTGTTTATTCACTTAATTATTATTTTTCTCTTTTTCTCAAGAGTCATCTAAAAGATTCTTAAAATTCGAGTTTGCAAAAATAATGTATTTTCTGGTCTCAATTTGGAAGCGGAGAGTAAGAGTTTTAAAATTTTTTTTTACAGTATTTTTAGTTCAGTTTGAAATATTGAAACTCTGAAAGTTTTGGGAGCTCTGATACGAGCTCACGTGAATGAATGTCTGTTGTTCCTCTGAAAGATAACAGAAGAAAGATGTGGTATACTTACAGAGTTTCTGTTGGGAGAGTCAGACCCGCTCCCAGAACTTCCCTTTTTGGTTTTCTGGGCTAAAGAAGTCCCAAAACGGAGAGTTTCATACACAGGGTCAACCTTATTTCCACAGGCTGCAACAGAAGGAGCAAAACATGCATCAGTACCTTGAAGATATTTCTGATCATGTTCCTACTTCACTTGGAGGAACATCTGCCTCTACCAGTATGTTGAGATGTGTGCTTAGACACAAGTTGAAAGACTATCCTGATAAAAAGTGTTTGATAAACTTAATGGAACTGGCCTTTCCTAGCAATTTTCTGCTGTCTCTCTACTCCAATAAAGATTATTCTCCTCTCAGACAGGCTTTTCAGTTATTGGCCATTGTCTTGGCTCTCTTCATCTGCCATTCTTCTCTAGTCATCACTGGTGCTGCCTATGCTGAGGTAAGGAAGACAGAGTACCAGGAGCTTTTAGTTCATGTTTGTTTCTACCATTGACCTCTTGGGTTGCTCTCAACAGTAGAAGCTTGAAGGAAAAAGCTCTGTATTGTACCTGAGCATCCTTGTCGTATGAGTGGGTTGTTGTCTTTATCCATCTACCCTCCCAGTGCTCCTGCTTGGCTATTGCATGTAAACAGGATGGTCTGGACCTTCCCTGAAAGGTCCTGACATCCCCACTGTGGAGCTTTATGGGCTCTGGAGGCAGGCATGAGAAGATACCTGATTTTGAGGGTGTGCTGTAGGTTTTTCAGCTCAGTCTAGGTGTTGCCAGAAAGGCCAGCACCCCACTGACATACATCTGTTCAGTTCTCACTCCCATTCTTCCTCATAGCTGGCCACAAAAGTCATCTCCCATGGAAAAAAATGGATGTCTTCAATGGGCAGAAGCAATCTCAGTTCAGATTCTCTTTTACTTACTCCATTATTAGCCCTCAACCTCCCTTGTGATACAAGGTAGTAGACATGTAAAATACAGTACATTGGAAGCATTATGCAGAAGGAGGGAAATTTTAGCCAAAGAACTGAGAAAATACAAGATATTTTGGGTTTTGAGTAGAGCAAAGTGCTTCTCATTTGTTAGCTAGAGTTTGTTCAAAATGTTTCTTCTGATAAAAATAATGAATATTTTTTGGAAAGAGAAGCTTTGATGAAATCCTTGCAACTCATTTTTTTTAACTGCTGAAAATAACAATGCAGATGTCCTCAGACAAGTAATTTTAAACTGACTGCCTACTTTTGGTTTTCATTTTTTTGCGCTTCCAGATTTACCTGGTTAGAGTACCAGCAGGGAAAAATATTTTCCTGAATAAATTTAACTTCTCCGTTTTGATTTTTTTTTCAGGAATATGGTATTACAGTGAGCAGAAAATGGTCTTTTAAATACTCAGAAAATCTGTAGAGATGATCAATAAGGAAAAATATGAGGAAAGTAAGAAGTGTGCATGAAAAAAGACAGTAACCTAGTGACATCCCTCAAAAGACAAACCAGTAATTTGAATGTCTCCTGCTGTTCTGATCTCTCTGTCTTTTCTCTATTTCTTCCTAGCTCAGACCTTCACCTCTGTATTCAAGTGTTTCTTCACTTCTAAGTTCCTACCTTGATCTCAAGTAGTTATTACTATAAACAGGGTAATTGCTAAGAGGTATGTATATGGGGTATATATATTGAGTGAAACACACAACAAACACACCCTCTCCTCTTCCAGCTTTGTATCTTTGAAGTGGTCCTTTCCTGAGATGGCAGAAGGACATGCAGTCACCGAAAGGAGCTGGAAGGCTGCTGAGGGTAAATACCATGGCTGGAAATCTGCCGCTGCTGTTGCAGAGCACTGCCAAAGGAAGACTGAATGGAAAAGCAATCAAAACCTACCAATCGGCATCACTTCTTTGATGCAGCCAAACTGTTCATGAATGAGTAGTGGTGAGCTGTAGTACCGTCGAAATCCCTTTGGCTGGAGGGAGAAAAAGCAAAAACAAGTGAAGGGCATTGCTGCTTTGATTGATTTAATAGAAATAGCCTCAGCTTTTGTGTAACAGTGTGACAAGCCTGGAAATTTGCCTCCTGTCGTTCAGTCAGTGTAGAGTTTAGAGATAGGGGTCTATTTGATTTTTCTCCTGGAAAAAAACAATTTTCTGTATTTATGTGGAAGGAGGGCTAATTTTCAGCTCCCCTTTTTTTTTTTTGTCTTACAAAAAAGCAGCACTAATCAATTGCAGCAGAAGTGCTGAATCATCAGAGGTTCTGGGAAGTTTCCTTCTCCCTATCTTCTTATATAACATGAATTGGCATTGTTTTGTATTTGTTATACATCTGACTACCCTTCCCCACCCTACCTCCAAATCCTCATGTTCTCATATATACACTTGTGAAACCCAAAAAATTTAGAGCCTTTCTATAGGTTTTTCTAAGTTTTGTTGCATAGTGTCTGTAGCTTTCACTGCTTTTTTTTGTCTTGTAAGTTCAAAAAACTCTCCAAGTTGTCACCAGATATCCCCTCAATGTACACTTGTAGAGAAATGTCCTATAACAATTCAAGCTACCACAATATGGCAAATAATGGTGCCCTATACCACTCTAAAAAACATTCTTAGAAGGTTAAACACTTCTTGTTGACTCTCTATTTAATATCTTAACTCAGTACTAATCATTTGATTAGTACTCAAAATGAAGGTGCTAGCATCTTTGCAAATGCCTTTCAAGGCATTAAAGATTCACAAATGATCTCTTAGGTTTCTAATGTCTCCAGGCTGTGAGAATTTCTAGTCACAGTGAAAAGTGGAAAAGGTTAACAGAGATATGCATATTTTCCATATCCCATGTTCAGTATACATCAAAACCTGACAGACAACTAGTTCTTCAGCTAATGAGCTGTAGTATAGGCTGAGAAGGAGTGAGTGGACTGCCAAACTTGGTTTCTTAGAGGAATACATTCCAGATTCTTCAGCCTTGGTTTACCTCCAAGCTAGATTCAGATGCAGCATGAGCTCACAAAACTCCTATGACTTTGCTGACAACTTCCTGACCAATAATTTCGGTCTTTATTTTTCTGTTTTTGTAAACTAGTGACCACAAGATCTGAGGCCAGAATCAAGAAATGCATGAATCAATTAACTTGATGTAATATTCGGCTTGTCCAAGGCTTGCAATAAGGTCGTTCAACTCTTCACAGATCAGCTTCCAGTACCAGAATGCCTCATGCTAGAACTATGATTATGGTTTAAATACATAAAGACTTGCCTCAGGGATATAAACAACAATAGCTTTCACTGAACACTCTTGGAGAGCAAAGATTTTTCCAGTGAAAGGTGGGTTTTGTAGCCCTTTTCAAGTCAATGCTTGCATTTTTTCCATCATTTAACGCAGTGAAACTGTTTGCTTTTAGCTCATATTTGTCCAAGTGCCTTCCAGTTGCAACAAATCTGAGAACATCTGAAACATGAATATATGTATTCAGTTTTCATATTCCAAATGGTCTTTTTTCCAATAGTGACCAAAAGACCCATATTCCCATAAAAGTCAATCAGATGAGTTAGAATTGTCTCAGACACAGTGTACTGCCATTGTCAGTCATGAGATTTTGCTGCTCAGAAGATAACCCAGGAACTAAGGTGCTGTGCCCATACAGAGGCAGGCTCCTGCTCTTCTCAGCCGCCAGCTTAGATTGCTTCAAACTCTTTGTCATCATGCTGTGAAATACCCTTTGGCTTACTTTTCAGATGAATTATATTTTTTCTTCAAGTCCTAACAGTGGAAAAAACAATAAAAAGTAATTTGAAGGATTTTTCATTTGTTAAACTCCATTGAAATATTTTGATTAATTTATAGTATACCTTGAGAAATTTACACTGCAGCAAGCGCAGTTTAAATCAAAGCAATCAATTCTGTTATTTAGCTAAGTTTGGATTCTATAACTGCATTTTCACATCCACAAAGCAGACCAGATTTGTGTTTTGGTTTTGTTTGGGTTCTTGAGTAGTAGCAATTGACCAAATTGATAACAGGGCACTACCTGATTTTATGTTTCCCACCTCAGTAAAGTGATCTGGTGTCAGTTCTGTTAAGGCACCAGCTAAATGCCAGCTGGGGGTCAGGCACACAAAGTAAGTGGTTCCAGCACAAGCTGGTGCCTTCCACTTCTCTTTCTGCCTTGAGCTGCTCACTTACCAGCTTGCCCATGCAGCGCTGCTGTCCGATACTGTCTGCACACTTGTGATGGATGCTCATCTTACAAGCCTTACAGCGCAATCCATGCTTAGCATTTATCCCTGTGAAATGCATGGAAATGATTTAATTAGACACAATCAATAGTTTCCATGCATTTAAACAAATGACCTAAAAGAACTGACGGGGTCAGTTGCCGTAGAGCAAATATTGACAGTTTTCTTTGCCTTACCTACTTTTTAAAATTCCCATTTATATACACATTTTCTTTACAGCCTCTCCATTTTAGGTATTTTCCCCCCGGGCTCTTTCCCATGCTATTACTGTCTTCAGACACATATGTTGGATCATGCTCTGCCATATGATAGTCTTATCAGTGATGTCTCTGCCTCGTGAACATCAAGCAAAATCCCTTTGCTAATTTGAAAGGGCTTGATATGAGAGTTGTGCAAGGCTATGCTCCTGTGGAGCACCCAGGCTCTGGAGCTGTCCTGGGGAGTTTGGCCATCAGTGGAGGCCAGGTTTCATGGGTGAGAGGTATCTCCAGGGGCAGCAAGGGCTAAACCAGCTCCTTTGCCATTGTCCACCCATGGGCAAACATATCCCTGTTTGTTTGGTTTCTTTTTCCTGCATGGTTGCACTTGGATTAGTGCACTGTGAGGATTTTTTCGATTACAGTTTCTTTACAATTACAGATGCTCAAACCAATATTGACAATTGTGCCCAGGGATTGTTACTTTCACCATCCTGGGCCAGTGCTCAGGAGGTGCAGAAAGGGCTCCTTTTGTGTCCCTAAGTGGAGCAGTGAGGATGCCACGAGTCTGATCCTGCTCTCCTTCACTGGCAGCGGAAAAGTTCTGTGTTACAGGTAGGGGAGCTACAGGAGAAATTTTGCCTGACAGAAGCAGACTTCTCCTACTTGACCAACAGTATTTCTGCATTATCTTCAGTGTGAACCTACTCTTAAATGACAGACCCAAGTCTGTTTGCTTCCAGGCAGGAACAGTCACTCTTATTCATACAACCGTAACACTTCCTAAACTATGCAGAAGAAGTGATGCTGCAGCAACTCTTTTATCCCCATAGGACTGTATAAATGAAATGAATAAACAACATGTCAGTTCATTATCATCCACTGTGGGAGTGAGTAAGAAATAAGGTAGTAAAAAAACCCCTAAAAAACTCTTGACATTTTAACCAGCCTTCATTAGTCAGACATGATAGGAATATTAGTCAGAAGGATCCTACATCTGAAAGTACTCATGTAGCTCTTTGTTATTTGAGTAGTCAGTGCTGTGTACATGTTGCTGGATTCACCCGGTGAAACACCATGTCTGAAAGAAGCACTTCAGGGAAGGTTTCATCAAGTTGGTGACAAAATCCCAGGTTTGACAGGACCACTTTCAGGGGAAGAGGTGCCTGAAGCACTTCCAAGCCAGATAAGGCAGGTTGAAGTAGCTGTGGGTGGTTGCAGTGAGCCAGGCTCAGATGTTTCACTTCTGTGCTTCTTGTAGGATAGGGAACCTCCCCGCCTTCTTATTGAGACTACTGGAGAGATGGAGAGTGAATGGGGTTGAGTGTAGGGTGTGCTCCAGGGACTTCCGTGGAGTGGGGTCACTGACTGCTCCCTGCTTCTTGCCTACCTGGTCCCTTTTAGCCCTCTCATGGTACATGTAGACATCTAGCCTCTTTTCTGGGGTCTTTTTTCCTAGCAAACACAGAATTTACTAGAAGAACACATCCCTGTTTGTTTTGTTTCTTTTTCCTGTGTGGTTGCACTTGGATTAGTGTGCTGGGGGGACTTTTTCAGTTATAGTTTCTTCTCAATTACACATGCTCAAACCAATATTGACTTCAGCAGCTTCGTGCTTTTATTACTGATGATGAAATGCTGAATCACCCTTCCTGATGATCAACAATTGGCATTGAGGAAACAGTTCTTCCTCCACATTTTTTTATTATATTTATAAGGCAGAATGAAAAAAGAAAAATGGCATCATACTTGCCTAGCAACACATCAGTGCTTACACTGGATCTAATTCTCCCCTCACGCTGGTCTATACTGGCATATCTCTTGCCTGCTCTACCAAGTTACTCCTAAGATTCAACTGTGAAAAGGCAGACAGTTCTTTCTCCTGTTATGCTCTTCTAACCATTTTAGTGTTAATATTACAGGGTGGATATTGCTCCTTACATGTTATAACCATGTGATCAGAGAAGATACGCATTTGTCAATACAATTGTGCACCCAAATGATGTGCAAAATGAATGTAAAATATCTGTGCTGCTTTCAAAAATCAACCCCCAACATTTTCCAGAACAGAAATTGGTGGTCATGTAAAACTCTGTAAGACGATTACAAAAGAACGACACTATATCTCTGTTGTTGAATGCCATATTTTACATGTGGGTAGCTAAGTAGTGGCTTCAAAGAGAGGAAAAGCATTTCAGTCACACACTTATGTCTAGAAGAAGTCTTTGTAAATCAAAATGAAATTGCCTATAACTACCAAAATTTTCATCTTCAACTAATTCTCATTTCTAACTTCTTGGTTTGCTGTGCGACTAGCTTGGAAAAGAATTTTCATGTATCTCCCTGCCTGCCACTGAGGAATAACTAAGGGGCATAGAGTCATTTATTCTGTACTTATGCTTAACCACCATATCTCAAGTTCTGAAAATGACATTTTTACAAGACACATCTTTTTTTCTACATGATAATTCTTTCTTCTTCAGTTTTATCCCCATTACACTAAATCAAACCACATCAGAGAACTATGGCCAAGCTATTTCAAAACTGCATACCAGGGATTAGACAGATATATATTAGTAGTGTATCTGATCCAAAAGTTCCTGAGCTTCAGAACTGAGGCACAATCGCAGCTCACATCTAGGAGAAGAGGTCATATTTGATATAGGTGCAAATGAGACCAGGGTTTGATCTGTTGCATCTATTTCTGGCCTCCCATTTAAGCAAGCTTGTTGGCTTTGCACAAGCCTGAATAGGGCTGGTTTTGGAAGGCATCCTGGTAGTTTGAAATAGTGAAAAAGAAGGCAGAACATGGATTTTGCAAGGAAGTTATTTAAAGCTGAGTAAGTACAGTGAGAGTTCTATGGTCATGCACCAGTATAAGAGAGTTATTTCATTAGACCTAAAGTAGTGGCATAGGATATAGCAATATGTTGAAACATTATTTGCCAATAAACTCCCCCAGAGAGAATAAGAAAGTCAGGAATTTTGCCTGAACATACATTAAATTGTAGAAAATAACTGGTATTTATGACTCATAAAAGTAAAAAAATTTTGACACTGACAAATATAGTAATAATTATAGCAATAGCAACAACAACACAATACAGCAGACTATTTAAGGAGAAGTTATATTATTTCACTGCACTGCCATAGGGTACCAGTCGAAAACCTCTCTGTGGTGTGCTTATCCCCACCGGTTTAATCTTTCTGTAGATTGAAGCATGGGGAAGGAGAAGCATAAGGAGAGAATTCACATTTGAGATGGTTACAGCAATGTCTGGAAGGTGCAGTGTTCCAGCTAGTGAAGTCTAGGATACTAAAACAGTCTGCTCAGGGACTTCGGCTGAACACACTCTGATGACCTACAAGCCTGACCATCAATCTCTAGTTTGACTCCTGCCCCCCTAAACAGCTGACAGCTTGATTGCAGCCTATTGTTTATTCCAAGCAGCAGATATTCCCCTATGCCAACCTTAAAGCAAAGCTGGAAGATACTGGTATAGTACTCACTCATTCCTCCTACCCTCTTCTCCAAAGACCCCTGCTGAGGTGACTTAAGGCAATTGTTAAATATGGAGCAGGCTAGAACAAAGTTCTGCTCAGTCACTTTTTGATTACAATCTAGGGATGTGGTTGCCACTATTTTTATTCAAGGAACACTATTTCATTCACTGAACAGGGCAGACAACGCTTGATGAATAGGCAACTCTATTCAATATTTCTTTTTTACTTTCCTTGGTCAGTATACTTTCCATAAGCAACATCTCCTGAGTACCACACTAGCCTTATTCCAAATGCAAAGTGATTATTAGCCCCACGAGCTTTCCAATGGGCTCACTGTCTTTGTTGCCACAACTTGTATGGGAAGTCTCTCATTTGAGAGACTAAGGAGTAAAACTGTCAGAGGTTTCACAAATACTGTTTTGGTCCAGATGATGATGTTTAAGTTGTAAAAATTGCAAACTCTAAAACTGGGGGTTTAGAATGGAAAGTACTACATATGTTTAGCTGGCTTACAGTGTTCATGAACATAACTGTAAATGTAATCATGAAAGTCATATAGGGAAAAAATACAAAGACATTTGCACAAATGTCCTCTGTGTCCTATTAATTAATGTATCAATTATCTCATGGTCTGTAAAGGCTGGTATTCCTTTTGCAAACCAAAAAAACCCAAAACTGACAAAAGAAACTATATTTCACGTAAAGTAAATGAGGAAATTTCATGTCAGAATACTTGAGTAGCTCTTAAATAAACTTACAATGAGTCATTTTCCTCAGACACCAGCTAATGTATCCAGGCATGTAGCACTGGAAGGATGCATTTTGAGAATGCGTTTTCAGAATCAGGTCATGTTTAATAACACCTTGATAGAAATATTCTATGACTGGGTCAGCTCCCATTTGAATAGCTAAACCAGTGGCTAGGTTTTCCAGAACAGTCATGGAAAACTGAAACTTAAACTGTTCTGATAATATGACCTTAAATACAACTAAAAGGACACGCTGCATCACTTTTCTAAATCTAAGCCTTTTTTGGAGTCAGCCTGAATGGAAATATTTGGAGGCAGAGACGGGCAGAGGAAACAGGGTAGATTTTGATTCCAACTCTTTGTGTCTCCTATAACTATTGTGGGTTTCAGGAAAGTGACATTTATTCCAAGGAATGCAAATGAGAATTTGCTTGTCACGCACATGTGAAGCCGACCTGTATCATCCTTTGGGTCAGCACAGCTATGGTCACATCACTGCTGGCTGATGCTTTTTGCCTGTTGTTCCAAGACTCAACATAGGATTAATAGGTAGAGAGGGAGAACAAGCTCTACAGTCTGGAGAAATTTCAAAGAAAACTGCATATGTCAGTAACAACGTGATGTTACGCTGACTGTATAAAGGTAACTATACTAGACACTTATGTTAAAGTGGAGAAAAAAAAAGAGAGCATAAAAAGATTCAGGTCTATAAAGAGGAAGGGAAAAAGACACAGAGAGACTGTCACCTCCAGCTAATCTAGCTATGACCCAACCATTATTTTTTATCATTCCAGCTGAGAAGAACATGCCAGTCAGAAATTGTTTTTATTTAAAACTTACAAAAATAAATACATTTAAAATTACATATTTTCCATAATACTTCAACTTCTGCTGTGGGAGAATGATAAAAATAATGAGTGCCTTGCCCCTTTCTCCCCAAATGTATTTACAACTGTCACCAGGAAGCTGCATCCATGCCAAAATTTATGTGAAATGGAGAATTTTAAGCAAGCTGAGCCAGTCTTGTAGCAGTGAAGAGTTTAGAATGTCACCTTAGAAGGAGGAAATCCCTGAAATGGCACTGGTGCCCCTGTGGTCATCTCTAAGCCTTTGTGCACCCTCCTCTCATGCCCCCTCCTCCATTTTTAATTAATTGTTTTTTTGTAAAAGTTCTGATGCTGAAAGGGATGACTATTTTTAAAAATTCCTCTATGGCTACTTCCTGCCCCTGTGGCTGGCTGCTGCTGGACAAACGCTTGCCCTCCTCCTTCCCCTGTTCTCTCTCAGTCAAGAACTGTGAGTAGATGAGAGAATGGCATTTTCTACACAGGACATCCGCATCTTTAAAGTTGAAAATCTTGAACCTAATTCCCCCAAATCATTAGGTTTATAAGGATGAGCTGGGTAACACCTTTCTTCCTTTAGCCTCCCTGAGTGCCTCCTGCCACCTTGGGAACTACCCCTTTTCTCTGTCCTAATACCTGGCACCCTTCTGCTTCTTTTTCTTTTTGATGCTGCCCCATCACTTGCCACAGATGACATTGTGGAGAGGACAGAGGCACAGACCCTCATCTGGTCATCAGGTGAGCTATAGACCAAAGCCCAAACCCAGATTCCTGCAGCCTAGGTGGCTGAGCGCTGGAAGTTACAGCTGTCTGATACTGGACTGATAATTCAAACTGATGGGCACAGAGTTGCCAGCTACATTGACTTACACACAAATATTCATCTCACATAAAATTACCAGTACTATTAACAATCCTACCATTGCACTTTCCACTGTTAAATACAGGACTAGATGGATTGTTTAAAAAAGCAACAAAAAGAGGACATAATAATTTTTTGGTCTGCTGCATATTGTTCCTAACTGAGCCACAGAAAATATATTATGGCAGTTCTTGGCATTGTCATTTTGACTATCCAAAAGTATTAATTTTTCTTTTGTAAGAAGATGAAATTGAACTTACGAGTACTCTTCTCTTTTGACCTGACTAGATAGTCTTATCTCATTCGAACACTATGGCAAAGGCACTCTATGCATGAATAACAGATGTATAGAACAAAAATATTTAAAAAAACAAAGAGAAAACTAGGCAAAAATCTTACTTAAGCAATGTTTAATAAATAATAGCAGCATGGGATTGTCTTCAAAGGTTTTACTGTTTAGTAATGGATTTTTTTTTTAATTAGGTTGTGGGTTTGGGGTTTTTTTACAGTTAAATGTGCCAGTTTAAAATGTACAGAGTTTTGGGTGGGTTAAGTCAATAGTTTCTTGGGATGGGAGTACACTGTCCAGGGATCTCCAACAACATGTTGGAACTAGAGGCGGAACACCTGCATTTGGGACCAAGCTACCAGGTCTGAACCTGATACCTTGATTGGCTGAAGTGTCCTGTTCCCCTGAGTCCACCTTATGTCAATCTAAACCAAATGGGGTGTAGAGAGAAGCTGGAACCTATATATTTATGTTCTGTAGAACAGGACTTGATATCCAACCATGGCACCTATCCTTTCAAATTAATAAATTTTAGATTATATGTCACTGAGAGGTACGGGTCCATTTGAATGCCTACCCCAGTTTCTCCATAACAATATCCAATGTTCAAATAGCAATAAAAGTTGCCTTGCATGTAGGCAGGCAACAAAACAGTGCATAAAATTAGAACTGACTTCCTAGTGACATAGTTTTCTTTAGAAATGACATGCTGAGAAAAAAATGAGGCAGTAATAGGCAGGTTTTTCTGCAAGACTGTTATAGAGATGAAAAATATCCCTGCTAAAATAAAGTCTTTTAAAAATTTGGCCACAAGAGGTTTTTTTCTTTGCAAAGCACTTTTCACATATTCAGCAGCTTTGCTATAAAAGTCTGTCCCTGAAAGGAAATATCCACCTCCATACTTCTTAAAATATCATCTCAGGTTTTTGATCATCTAAATGTTAATTAAGATGCTGGAACGCCATGGTAAATAAACTAACAGCTATTACTGAAAGAAAAAGTCCCAGTTCTCCAGACACTGATCATGATCAGTCTTATCTAACCTTCTCTGCTCTGAACAAACTGGCACTGGTATACCAATGCCTACTTTCCTGGACAATTTTCTGGACCAATGAGCCTGTGCTTGTAGGTCTTTGCACTGGGTTGCTTTGATGAGAAGGCAAATAGCTTAGAACAGTTGGGCATAGACTTGCCTATGGGAGGTGATGCTGAACTGCTTCAGAGATGATGATGGTAGCAGAGTTGAACAGGACAAGGGAACATGGAGAAATTAAACTTGGTGTGTTGTCCCAGTTGAGGACAAGCAGAGATCAATGGCTTGGTGTCAGTAATATTAGTAAACCAGACCAATATTACTTGATCTCAGTAATATTAGTAAACTCTTGAGATGAAGATGATGAAAGATTTTAAATTATGTCTGTTGGCAGGCTCAGGTTATTTGCACCTGTGTTCTTACATATGTTGAAATGCAAAGTCATCCAGGTGCAGACATTTTTTTTCTGTGTTTTGAAGTGGTTTGAAAGAGCAGTTGAATTTTGTAGGGCCACTTATATATGCCAAAACTTTTGTCTTTCAAGGGCCTTGTACCATTATAGAGGAGCTGGAAAACACAAACCCAATATCTGAACAAAAATTATGATGTGAAATGAAGAGCAGGGCTATGAGCTTGCTGAAAATATGGGAAAAGAATTACACAGCAAACAAAAGAACAGTCTGTCCTCAACAAAGGGATTTAATATCCTCAGTGGTCTCTTAATGGATTTTTAACATTGCCTGTTGCTTACATGGCTTCATCATCATCAGTGGGCTTGAAATGAGAGGCTTCTATTTGCCAGAAGATCAGAACAATCAATTAGAACTATGAAAGGTTTAGTTAAAAAAAAAAAAAGAAAAAAGAAACAAACAGAAAAAAAAAGTACCCCTGATATATAAATACCCATTGCTCTCTGGTCTTTGCTGTTTCAAGCTTACTGAGGGTTTTGGCTCTTCCTTCCTGCACCAAAAACACTCCTTCATCAACGCAGTGCCTCAGTGTTGTTCCCGGTCTGTGTTAGCACAAACTGACTGGCAGTGCCTGTGGCGATGGGCCTTGCACACGGAACGCTGAAGTGTGACTTATCGTGACCATAATTCCTCTCTCTCCCTCTTTTGCCCATTTCACAGTAACTAGTGATGGAGATGGGAATTGGAGCTTCCACCTAAATCTAGTGGCTTGTCAGGATCTGGCCACACACAGAGGTTTCTGCTCCAAAGCCATTTCTTACCTTGGATCACACATAGCTGAGGAGGATTTCATCAGAAGCTACAGGGTAATTGACACCTTGATTTGCTTGAACTAGAGATAATTCATCATAAGTAACTGGGTAGTTATAACAGTTTGTTGGAATCAGTTTTCAGAGAATTTATTTCTACATTAAGTCACAATGTGTTTTTTCCTTTCAGAATTTTACGATTGCATTTTATAACAAAGTGTGTTTCAGTTTCTTTTCCACGTGGGAAATACGGAATCATAGAATCATAGAATTAATTAGGTTGGAAAAGACCTCTAAGATCTTTGAGTTCAACCCAAGACCGAACACCACTTTGTTAACTCGACCATGGCACTAAGTGCCATATCCGGTCTTTCCTTAAACACCTCCAGGCATAGTGACTCCACCCACACCTTCCCTGGTCAGCCCATTCCAATATCTAATCACACTGTTTCTGTGAAGAAATTCTTCCTAATATCCAACCAATGGAAAAACATTCAAATGAAACCTTTCTCACCAAATGCAGGTATGTTTCTTTTTGGTTTGTTTTAATTTTTTCCCCCAGTGAAATCATAGAGGCTGGGCAGTAAAAATGCTTTATTTACTACTGTCATCTGCTCAAAGAGGTGATCTCAGCCTTCACTGTTACAGCCTGGGAGAATTCTTTATTTGACACATAGCAGTTTAGAAAGCACCTACAGATACATTTCCATGGGGCACCAATTATTGTTGAAATGAATATGAAAACTTCTGTCAAATTGTTGTACAGAAGTTTATGTAGTTCAGCAAAGCAAAAAGAACATTATCTGCCTCAGGATCAATCTGAGGAGCGAAAAAATGCAGATATTAAGCTGGAATATCTATTTCTAAATATTTAAATCATTAAATCAAACCCATGAAAAATTTGCTTTCTAAGATTTTATCTATCAACAGGAATAATTCAATGCATAACTCATAAATTGTCCATGGTTAGAAAGTATTTGCATAATCTGACTTCACCCTCGATTCTAGTAGGAACAAGCAAAGCCAATTCAAGTCATAGCTTTTCTCATCTACACATGTGGTTTGCACCAGCATGATTATGTTTTTTGCTGTCCAAAAACCTTAATTAACATTGATCATAAATGTGCTACCACTATCAGAGATAAGTAAACCAATAAGGGGTAGTAAAGGTTTAGCAGCTATATCTATCTGTTGTACTGTGTATAATGATATAACATATAACAAAAGTCCAGCAAAACCCATGAGACAACCTTGGTTTCAGCAAAATTGCTTCCAGTGCAAGAGGAGCTGTTGTTGGGATGTCTAAAGGCGTGATTTTGCGGGGAGAAGAGAAAAAAAACAGATCAATGTGTCTGAAGGTACTGGCACACAGCTGGATGTTACTAACAGATACTAAGATTTAGGAGCTGTCACAGGTGAAAAAGAGCTGAAATTATGAACACAAACAGGCAGCAGATAATTGTGTATAACTGCATGGGTGAAATTGAACTCCCAAACTCTGAGGCAGGAGACTGCTACCTGCAAGCTGCAACCACTATTGGCTGCTTGGAAATGTTGATAACACTTGGACTAAACAAAAGTGATGCATCCCAAAGTCTCCAATTAATAGAGAGACAGGAGACCAACCCACTTGTTAAAAGCTTGGTCATGTCCTGTTCTTATGCACATACATTATTTAGACTTTAGGAACTGGGAACATGGTTTCCAGAAAGAAGAACTGGTGCCAAGAGGTGAGTTCTTGAAAGGAAGAAGTAGTCTCAGAAAGCAGAAGGGGGCCCAGAAAGAAGTTGAAGAACCTGCCCTGGGGTGAGGTCTGGGAAACGGGGGAAGACCCTGGAGATAAGGAAGCCATGGACATCAAAGCCAGGGACTCTGGCCAGTGGTACCTGAGAAGAGTAATTGCAAGGAGCATCACAGCAGGAACAACACCCTCCTGCCCAACTTGCATAGGCTAGTAGTGACCCCTCTGCAGGGAAAAGGAGACTTCAGGAATGAAATGCTGGTGGGGAGAGAGGGAGTGTGAGAAAAATTAAACAGGATAAAATCTGTATTGTCATTGTTTCTTCAATAAAATATGGTATCCAGATCCTCTGTACACTGGATTTTATGTTGTCTCTCCCTCGGCAAGAGCTCAACGTAATTTTGGATTCTTTGATTAAGAATCAGTCCAAATTTTCAGATGGGGTATTTCGAAATAGCATCTGTGATAGACACGTTCAAATCCCATCAATGTCTTAAGTGTTTTTTTCAGCTAACGAAGAGTTTGTTGCCCTTGGAGAACACCCCTAAGCAGCCTAGTCAAGGTCATTGATGATGGAGCGCTGTAAGCAATCAGCAGTGTTAAGAATTCTTCCCCATGCTTCACACACAAAAAAAAAAAAAAAAGACCTGGGACAGAATAAACTCTGTCTGGAGAGTTTGATATGCCACAGATCTTAGGATATGAAAGATTGCTACACTTCTGAGAGGTGCAGCTAGAAAAACAGGCAATATTAGCACTGCAAATAAAAGTCCCCCCATAAATACACCCAATCGTCATTTGGAGGGATTGTCCTGTGTGCATTAAATCTATAGCCTTTCTTTTGTGATTTCCAGGAAGCCAAATAGGAACATACTGACTATGATGCTGTAGTTCGTGTTGGCTCAGTGATTATACCACCTGTATGCCACTTCCTCTCTTGGCTGTGAAAATGAAATTGTTGCAGGAAGTGGAGGGAAGACATAACTACTCTTTTTTTTCTTCCCTCCCCCTCACCCCCCTCTTTCTTTCTTGCTTCCAACCCTTCTATTAAACAGGAAATAATCTAGTGGTCAAAACAAACTATTCCAAGATTTTCAAGATCACTCCCTCCTTGTTATAAAGGAAACTGCAATGTAATCACAATTTTCAATTGCATGTAATTGCATGCAAACCATCACAATGTAATTTTCAACTGAGCAAGTCTTCAGAATTAGAAGTCAGGATCCAGGTGTCTACAGCATCCTTCAGTATGTAAGATAAACTTATGTCAAAGAGCAAAACAGTTATAGGTTATGTATACCTGGAAAACTAAAAATTTGGCAGTTTAGAGAAGGTAATTCGTGAAGTTGCAGTTACTTACATTCCTATTACCAAAGCAGAAAAACACACGATGCTCCATGTGAGCCACCAGGATCACTGCTCTCTGAAACATCCTTCTATATTAAGGACAGCAACAAGCAACTGTGGGTAGGCATTTTACTCTACATGATGGCAGTGCTCTATTTCTTGCAAAAGCATTTCTGCTAATTGCCTCATTTTAAGGCTTCTGCAACTCACTGTAAGGTGAAGCTTCTAGTAATTTTGCTACCAGTTAGTGCTTTTGTCACTATGTGGCAACGTAATTATACATATAACAGTGGCACTCTGGTAGACAAAGACTCTAAATAGAAAAATAATGTTTTTACAAGAAGGTCAGCTTTAATGAAGATGCATTTGATTTACTTATCTGTAAACACCTGATGTCCCATATGAGCTCAGAAAAAGTATGTAGAAGGACATAAAAAACCCCTGTATTCTGCTTCATCCAGAGGCCTTCAAAAAAACCTTAAGCTTACAATTATTTTCTTCACTAGGGCTGATTTCAAGAGTGATGGCCACTACTAGAGTATTTAGTGGGTTTTCATGTAGTTTTTGGTTAAAAATCATCATGGCTAACATCACAGTAAATTACTGATTGTAGATGTGCTGGAAATTTTTATTGTTTTTCATCTAATTAAACAGCAAATGTTGGTCAACATTTTTAAAGTCTCTTTTGACTGAGGATTAATTGCAGTATCATATTAATAGCAATTTCCCCAAAATTACAGTAAGCTTGAAAATTATCTAGTAACAAGTGTGAAACATGTTTGATGCTGTTCAAGGACAAATTAGAATTTAAAATATATTTCCATCCTCTTTTCTCAGCTAAGCAGTTCCTGATTATCCAATTTACTGATAACATTCTTGCCTCATCTCAGAGGAGGAAGCCCTCCCAGAGGGTAAACAAACTAAACATTTACTTTTCAATATTTGCTTTAAAGTATGTTTAACTCTTTGTTACCAAAGAAAAATAATAATGTAAAGAAAGGATAATGTGTGGCACTCTGTAGCTTCTCTAGAAATATGGGGCAGTATGAATTGGATACTTTTTGTCATGTTTATCAAAAATAGGAGTATCAGCAGATGGAGCACACCTATACTGCATATACCACACGTGTTTCTACCTCTTTCCATCTGTTCATCAGTTTGGAAATTTTGGAGAGTCCAGATGACATTACCTATACCTGACTAGTCTATAACTAATGGTTTACTGCACACTGTACAGTTTGGTGAACTTAAATTCATGTTTCCAGAAGCCTTTTGCTACCTTCTTACAGGGTTTCCCTCAAAAGTGGGGAGGTTGACACTTAGGGAGATTTATTAACTCAGGAAATATATTGTAGGAGAAGCCAAGTTCAATTTCAAGCTAATAAGGTAAAATTATTATTTTGCACCAATTTTTTGCAGATGTATATTAACAAAATATAATGTTTTTGCTTGCCCTACACCATAGAACAGCAGGTCAGAGATGACTTAAGCAATTCTTACACTGATTCTCAAAAGTCCTAGAAAATTTAGGTACCAGAGCCGTTTGTCATCATCAACTGAAGCAAGAACCTAAGTCTCCTAAATTCATGAGTAAATTTAGTGAAGGAAAGGAGGAGGGAGAAACAGAGACTATGGATCACTTAGTAATATATACTGGTACCTGTCATTGAAAAGTTTACACAACAGCCCTTTTTTTAAGAATCAGAATGACTGGGATTGGCAGGGACATCTGGAGATAATCTAGTCCAATCCCCTGGTAAAGTAGGTTCACCTAGAGCAGGTTGCACAGGATTATGGCCAGATGGGCTTTGAATACCTTCATAATATGAAGCTCCACATCTTCTCTGGGCAACTGTTACAGTGCTGTCAACCTCACAGTAAAGAAGTTCTTTCTTGTCTGCAGATAGATCTTTCTATGTTTCAGTTTATGCCCATTGGCCCTTGTAATTTCACTGGGCCTGGCTTCATCTTCTTGAAAATCTCACTCCAGATACTCCCATAGATTGATGTTGTGTCCTCTGTCATCTCTTATCCAGGCTTAACAGCTCTCTCTGCCTTTCCTTGTAAAGGAAATGCTCCAGTTCCTTAGTCACCTTTTTGCCCTCTGCTGGTCCCACTCCAGGAGCTCCATGTCTCTCTTGTCCCCAGGAGCCCAGAACTGGACACAGCACTCCAGGTGAGGCCTCATCAGGTCTGAATAGAGAGGCAGGATCATATCCCTCAACCTGCTGGCAGTGCTCTTCCTAATGCACCCCAGGATACCACTGGCCTTCTTGGCCACAGGGGCACACTGCTGGCTCATGGATGGTTTGTTGTCCACCAGGACCCCCAGGTCCTTCTCCGCAGAGCTGCTTTCCATCAGATCAGCCCCCAGTCTGTACTGGTGTAGGGAGTTATTCTTTCCCTGCACTTGCCTTTGTTCAATGTCATGAGCCCCCCCTCCACACAAGTCTTCAGCCTGTCCAGGACTCTCTGGATGGCAGCACAGCACTCTAGGGTATCAGCCATTCCTCCTAGGTTTGTATTGTCAGCTATCTTGCTGAGGATGCATTCTGTCCCTTCATCTAGGTCACTGATGAATAAGTTGCACAAGACTGGACCTAGTACCCATCTCTGGAGAACACTGCTAGCTATGTGCCTCCATCTAGACTCTGTGTCACTGATCACAACCCTCTGAGACCTGCCATTCAGCCAGCTCTAGATCCATATCAACATCCACTCATCTAACCCATACTTCTCGAGTTTGCCTATGAGGATGTTATGGGAGACAGTGTCAAAAGCCTTGCTGAAGTCAAGGTAGAAAACATTCACTGCTCTCCCCTCACCTACTCAGCCAGAGTAGAAGGCTTTAGATTGGTTGGGCATGATTTCATGATTTTTCCTCACAATCAAAACAAAAGGAAGTTGGATTCAGCTGCTTTGGAAAACTTCTCTTCATAGGGAAACTCTTAATAATAAACAACATTCAGACTCACAATTTTATACCGTAATAGTAACAGCGTATCATCTGGAAAATAGATGTGGAAAGGCTCAGCTGTGACTGCACAAGCCCATTGGAGAGATGGACATGAAGCTGCTGCCACAAGCTGCTCCACGGGTATCTCCTCCTCACTGGTGGCTCTTTAC
Organism: Manacus vitellinus; assembly: GCF_001715985.3. Lineage (NCBI taxonomy): Eukaryota > Metazoa > Chordata > Aves > Passeriformes > Pipridae > Manacus > Manacus vitellinus. Next base: position 7,310,394 of record NW_021940535.1, on the reverse strand, counting down.
CCTTCTCTAGAGGGGACAACTCCCATACTGATGCAGTGGCAACACAAGTCTCTTCCCCCAAGGTCATGTGGGTTGGAACATGCTAGAGAGACTGTGAAGAGTGGAGGGCAGGGTGAAGACTGAATGAACAACATTATTTTTGTCCTTCATCCTCCAAGATCAATAAAAATGCATTTATTTCGGTTTTGGTTTTTGTTTTGCTTTTTTTTTAAGTGCTCTGTCCAAAGAGTCCTCCAAACTACCATAGCCTTGGAAAAACAGCTTCAGTTATAGCCATGCTTCTAAGAGTGTTTCTACACTGTCTAGCTGCCAAGCAGTGGTGATCAATCTGTGAATGTTTATGGCATCTTTGTCTACCTGGGTAATACTGAATAAAGGCAGGCTTGGATCAAAACAGAATTCCTACTTAATGAAGTGAGGCAGCAAGCTTAAAAAAAGTCAAGTATATTCTTTATGAGGGAGCTGATCAGACTGGAGGCAGAAAGTACTGTGTCATAGTTCCTGTGAAATTTTGCTATATTTAATAAACATCCACATAAATTACAGTTATATAAACACTTCCTCAAACCATGGAGTTTTTCCAGTACTTATTAGTCACACTTACTGATAGTTTAAGAGTAGAGGTTCGGATACAGCAACTACAGAAAAAGGGGGACCAAGGCTCCAATCTAGACCTCTTTTTTTCCTTTATTCCAGCATTTGAAAAGCTGGGCCAAATTATCAGCCTTGAGTTTAATTTTATGGAGGATGTTCCAGCATAGCTTTGGGGATAAAAGTGGTTGAAAGTTCTAGTAGCCACAACTGCACAGTGAAATAAAGAAATACAGGCTGCTTTTAAAAGACGTGCTGAAAAAGAATTATTCATGGCACTTCTTTGGTTGTTTGAAACTCCAGAATGACTGGCTAAACCAGAACAGACGGTGGTAGGAGTGAGTCAATGATGAAGGGATAGCACAATTTCACTGCTTAAGTCTATTGATTAATAGACTGAAAGTCTATGCTAGAGTTATATTTTGGTTTTATTTTTTTACTTGCTTGTTTATTTTCTACAGGTTTCTCTAACTAACCTGGTTGGTTCCTTGAGAAGACAGCTACTGAGCTATTTACCTCCAAAGTTGCAAAGGTCTAGAGAATCTGCATCCAAACCAGAAAACTGGTTGTCCTGAGAGCATCTGTAAGTGCATACATCTCAGGTACCTAAGCCAGTGATGGCATGATCCAGAAGGACCTGTTTTTGACAATTATTGGATACTGCAGAACACAATTTTGTCTGGTCTTTCTGAAAGTTTGTGGCCCCCTAGTATGTCTTTCAAGTCAAACATAGTCTAACAGGTGTCAATAAAACAGGTGTTTGGATAAAATCCTGTGCCAGAGCTAAGGTTAAGAATGGAATGAAATAGCTAAGTACACTTTTGACACACAAATAAACATACAATGATGTTGTCATAAATGAGCAGCTATTCCTTTAAAACACAGCTTTAAAGGACTGACTTTAAAGTAATCTATTTTCAAAAGCAAAGTGCCTTATTTTTTTGCTGCATTACTTATATTTGACTTAGATGGGAATACATTAATTTCATGTCATATGCTTGGAATGTGTGGAAAATAACATTTTTTCCATGTGAATCAGCACAGGAAATGATCTGCAAATGAGTAAAATGTTGAGAAGTCTACAGATGGAGGTTTTTTAAAAAAAAACACAATGTTTTTCAACTGTAGAGTACTGACATCATATTTTGTTCAATAGTAAAGTATCACAGAGATGCTTGATGACACATCAGAGACTGAAGACAACTAAGAACTTACTTCTGATCAGCATAGTTTTAGACTATAATCTGATGCAACATTAATTTAATAGTATCTACCTTTGCTGGTGCTAGGCAGTTTTGCCTCCCTTTATTTGCCACTGCCAAAGCTTACCACATTCTTGCTAAACACAGAAAATGGCAGAAACATGAATCAACTCAGAGGTATTCTGACTTGATTTTCTTTTCACTGTGATGTAAAATAAGAAAAAAAACAACAAAAAAAGAGTGTCTTCTAAATGATGACCTAGTGATACATTCCATAGGCCCTTTCATTTTCAAAATTTTCCCTTGCTGAGGTTAGATATTAAAATAGTAATAAATATTACTACTAGAAACAGTAAATTAATAGTTTTCTAAGAAACATGCTGTGAGAGGATGTTCAAGGGTGGATATGTTTAGGAAAGTATGTAATCCACCATGGAGCTGAAACCTCAGTCCTAAACTAATGAACACTAAGCACTCACAGCAGTAAAAATGAGTGGGAGAAAGGAGTACAGAGTCTGCTCCAAGACACTATTGATTTGCTTCTGAAATTACGTGAATTATTACTGTTGAATTAATTATTAGAACTGATGATTTTGTTGGAGTATTTGACACTGTAAGAAGCCCCCACTATCGTAAAATGGATCCTTTGTGCACTCTTCAAACATCTCTTGAATTTGAAGTTTCCTTCCTTATTTCATTTGAGAGAAAATTACTGCTTCTGTAGCAAATTTTTCAAGTGGAAATTGAGTCCCAGTCTTGTACAGATAGTAGTTACACTTTGACTCCTGCCTTCAACATGAGGTATGAAGCATACTATTAATACTGTTTCTTTCTTTCTGAAATCAAATCAATAAACAGGGTTTCTTTTGAATATGTTGCACTGCACTCTGGGATGCATAAAAAACGTTTGAAAGAGCAGGTTTACATTATACTGATCATAGTAAACATCATCTTCTGAATGCTGAAAACAATTACATATATTTGGCTTTTATCTTCTGACTGTATTTCTGTCAAATGAACAAACAGGCATACGGGCTGCATCCCAAAGGCAATATTTGGCTCATACTGCCCAACAGCCAAGGAGAGATGATGAACATATTGTTTTGTAGGAAGATAAAGCTTCACTGACTTCAATTTCACTGTGAAAAGAGTAGCATGGGGAGCCTGCTGCCTCTGCTCCCAGTGTCCTGTTCACTCTGAAGCTACAGACAGATTCTGCCATGTGAGTGAGATTGAAGCGTGCACCGCAAGTTCATGCTATGCACAGTTCATCACGCTGCCCTGTACCAGAGCTGCTTAGTTCATAGATCAGAGAGCCATTTAAGGTGAACCTGGCATCATTCTTGGTGGCAAAATTAAAACCATCTAAAGTCAAAACTGGATTTTCCTGGACTCTTTCCTCCAGTCTTCAAAACATGTGTCTGTCTTTGCCTTTATTCTCATCAATAAGGAATTTAAAGCCATAGACTCATTACTCTTAAATGTCGCTGCCCACGAAAAATGCACACAGAGAGGCTCCATGTTACAAGTGTAAATTCAGAGTCACAGAACAGAAGTGAAGTTTTTTCAGTCTGCCTTTGGGAGCATGCTTTGACAGGGTTTCCTGAAAAGCTGCCTGCTTTGCTTCACCTTCCCATAACCAACAACTACGTAACTTATATGGATTAATTGAACTGCAAACAGTAACATCTAGATCTCCCATGCTGTTTAACATACAATACAACAAAACCAGGCATGACTGCAGTAAGGATCAAAGAGAAGAGCACAGGAATAGAGAAGATGTTTGTCTATGAGAATCAGGGCATCTAGACTTTAAGGCGTTATAAGGTAAAACTCCTAACATCTTTCCTGCCTTACCTCCAAGCAAAGATGAGCTGGAGGAGGTCAGAACAATTCACCTGATTCAGACTGCCATCATACAAAATAGGTCGCATTAGCTTCTTCAGCAATTATAAAAGGCTTCTTTAGCTAATGAAGTGGCTGAGATACAGAACAGAAAAACAAAACCCTCAGAGGATAGAAGAAAAAGTTCAGAAGGCAGGTGGGGTTAAAGCTGATGTTTTGAAGCTTGGAGCTATGCTTCAGGACTTTCCTATTCCAGGCGGACACAGATTGCCCAGCAAAGGAGAGGGGCATGGGTGTTTATGAACTGGATTTACTCCCTGCAAAGTTTGCTGCCAGTAATAATCCATCTTGAGTAGAAGTATTTTGAAACACTATTGCTGAGTTGTGCAGATTTGTGACGATACTAATCTCCATACAACTTCACAAGAAGCTGCCAGAAATGCAAAGAACTTATATTTGCAGTATGTATTTGTGAAACTAAGCTTTGATAGAACATCCATCCACATTACAACAGGAGACAAGTTCTGGGCATGTTTCCACTTGTAAAGTTATTTCAAGTAACTAGTCTTCCAGACTTTCTTTCAATCTCTGGACTGTGAAGTTCCCTGATACCGATGCTTTACTCCTTCTCTCTTTTATTTATTTTACCACTTCAAGTAGAAAAAAACTTAAAAGACTGGAAAATAATACCAAAAACTTAAGATGAAAATTCCTCAATTTCCTTGGATTTAGTAGAGCTGTGGTGCAGAGAGGATATGATTTAATTTATGGAAGCATGATGGTCTTGCATCAGATTTAATGTTCTGCAGACAGCTGCCTTTTCCAAAGAACACGAGTTCCTCACACAAAATGGGGAGTGTTCCACTGAGCACCCTCATCTGAAAAATGTTGAGCAGTCCCATCAGCATCTTTCAAGAACTTACCATACTGTTAGCTGAAAGGCAGTGACTTCCATGCCAAGGGATATAAATTTCTTACAGTAAGCTAGGCAAATTACAGACAATATTTTGTACTAAAAGATCTACACTGCTTCTACATGAAGCTAAACCAGTTTTTAACTTCTTGTCCTGCCTTAAAACTTGGAAATTGTGTCACTCACTTTCACATGTGTAAACTGCCACTGAATTCATTCCTGATCTACTGTTCTGGGACAACTAGATAATAAGTAGGTAAGGAAACCAAACCATATGCACAACACCCTAGCCACAAGGATGTGAATTTCTAGGATCAGATTTCTGATTAGCAACTCCTGCAGCTTCCCACAGTGGTGACCATGCATGTTCTACACCTCCAGCCACTTGCACTTCTTTCCTGATCTGTCCTTGTACAACCTCACAAATGAACTGAATGAAGCTGGCTTTTTAAGTCTTCACACTGCACTGAAAATTACCTTACAAGCAGGGCGCAGTATGGAGTTTTTCTCTGCACACTAGAGAGAATAATAAAATTAGTTCCTCTGTGTCACTTAGTCAGTCCCTGGCAGGAACTTACATACTCGTGGACAGTTTCAGAGAGCAGACAGGCCTATCTTTCAAAGGTATAAAGTTAGTGTGAGATTTTGTGCACAAGTATCAGGCAGAAGGATCCCAAGAAAGTCTGCAGTGTAAATTCAGCTGTTATATTTGTTCTGCTGACCTGGTCTCCCAAAACACGTGTCCTAGACAGCCAACACACACACACACAAGCAGATCAAAGCCTCTCACCCAGCAGATGCTACTTCTTGTCAGTTAGATGACAGTGAGATAGCTGGAGGAGGTAGGCATGGTCACCACAGTGAAAGGGAACTGGGGGCAATACAGCAGACACAAGGATTAGGAGAGTTAGAATTACTGCTGTGGAAAAAAATGAGGATAGCAGACACAAATTTGCAAGATGGATTTCTGCTGCTTCTAGTGTAACACACAAGAGAGCTTGTGCTTGGTACTCAATATAACCTGAATGACAGAGGAATTTGACTGCAGTTCAATCCCTCACCTGTAATTTGTGACAACAGTATGTGTCTACAAGGCAAGACATCTGTCAACAAATATAGAACTTGTGTTAACCTGTGGCAGATGTGACATAAGTCTCTATGCATGAATATTCTCAAGTAGACATCTGGGCTCACAGAAGCTATGGAAAGGTCATCCTGCAAGTTCTAGCATGGACACCCACACAGATTTAAAATATTTTTTCTTACCAACAATCATATGGTTGCAGACATCGCAGAAGGTGGGTTTTTTGAAGATGTGCTCCTGGAAGATGTGAGTCTTGTTGTTTTCTGGCAGCTGCTGGGCTCTGGTGGGAGAAGATGCTTGGCTCTCTGAGTTGGGGAGCTGTCCAGTGCTTGTGCTCACCTCGGGCATCAAGTCTACTTGCAGTTTCACATCGCTATTAGTCCTCTGGAAGAAATTGTCTGCACTTTTACTCCGCAAGCTTTTCGTCTTGAAGGAGAGTGAGCGCTTCAGTTTCTGCAGCTGCAATAAATAAGTCAGTTATAATTACTACTTTTTCTACTTAAAAAATGATGTAAGGCTCCTGGTTTTGGGGTGTGCTGTTACCAAGTGAACCTGGAAGCCACTGGCAGACATTGAACCACCTGAACAATAAAATTGACTTTAGTGTTTAAATGGTAATTTTTGAGCAAAGAAAGCAGATCCCAACCAGAAAACAAACTACACTACAGATGGTTTCTGACAGACAATAAACTTGATAGCCCTAATGAATGCTTCTATTGGTCTTCACTTTCAGGTATGACAGCACAGATGTGCTGTTGAAAGTTGTATGCATTGGAGAATATATCCTTTGTATTCAAGCATGAGGGAACTTAGAGTATTATTCATAGTCTAATAGTATTTAAGCAGCCTGTAAAGCCATTACAGGAACAGCTGTTAAATGGCAGTACAAGACTAGTGAACTCAGTAAATATACTTAATATACTTAAATTTCTCGAATTTGGCAGAAAAAGAGTTTATATGCAGTTTTGACTGCTGTCTTGTGCCATATCAGCAATCCTCTCATCCTTCAACCGTCCCCTCCATCTCCCAATTTTATATAAGGCTGAGAAGGGCACTAGGTGAGGCACAGAAGCTATTGAGCTGTCAGCCACACAAATTTATGGGTTTGACAACTCCAAGAGCCCACAAGTAGAGGCCAGGTAAAAGGAAAGCCAGTTCTGCATCTACTTCATATTTACCTTCTCTGAAGTGCAATAACCCTGTATCACGTTTCACTCAGCATTATTCTAACCACTGCAAAATAATTTTAATCACTGCTGCTATTCTCTGGGTGACTGTGAGGTAACAACTGAAATTTTCCATGTTGCTCAGGCTGTCTGTGGTAAGCAGCCGGAATGGTTTATATTAGAAACTGTTTATGTTAGAAGCAATGATGATTGGGAACCATAATTCACACTAATATAAAGAGAAGGAGTTCACATGCTTTCCCAAAAAAGCATGGCTCTGGTCCGTCACACTGACTTACTGGCCTCAGAGCACTTGCTCTCCCTAAATTCTATTCCCGTTCTACCCATTTTCTTTATGATGCAGCTGAAAGCATGCTGTTGGAGAGGAGAGGCAAGATATCCTGGGAGGATGCCTCTCTTCCACCTTCAAAAACAGCTTGTTCCTGGAGAGGGAGACACCAGCTTTCTTCCCAGTGTGTCCCAATAAACTCCCTGAGTCAGATGAATGGACAAGGAGCAGCCATTGCCTCCAGTTAACAGTGTTTGTGTTTGCTACACAGAAGCAAACTGCATTCTGCTTCCTGAACTGTTCCTCCACAGTGACTTTGGGAGTAGTGAGGGGTCAGAACCTGGGGCCCATCCCACATGTACAGCTCTCACCCACAACTCACTCAGGTTTCAGAGGAGGAGCCCTGGGTTCAAATGAAGGAAATACCTATTTGCAAGAAACTCTCAGTCTCTAGGGGGATATGAAAATAAGAGCAATTAAGTCATTAGATGCCAACTATGAGTTAAATCCTGTTTATGATTTCTGAAGCTCTTTCAGCTGAAGCCTAAGCTATGGGCTGACTGAGCCCAAAAATCACTGTACAACTGCACCATCAGAATGTGAGATCTTCTCTCTTCTTCTTGAATGTAAAGTTACCACCTCTTGAAATCACCGAGGTTATTCTGTTCTGAGATTACTTCATCTCCCCAGTGACAGCCAGGAACTCAGCAATAATTCACCCCCTTGCTCCTGAAACACTTCTCACTGAAGTCAGACCTAATTAGTGTAGCAAAACACAGAGAATTACAACACCACAAGGTGACTGAAATGGCATCCATTATCGATTTGCCATCCATTTCTACAGTGCCACATGAAGCTAATTAAATTTCAAAACACTGCTTCTGCCAGAGAAAGTAAACTAAGCTGTGCAATACAGTATTGGTTTTATAATGAAACAACTGTCCTGCTAGTTTGGACAATGTAGGCAGTATATTTGAAGAAGCTCTGCATTTACTATCCTTATTTTATTCTGCTGTGTGCAGCCATTTACCAGTCAAGGGATGTACCAATGGCCTTTCCTCCCCCAGGCAGAAAAGTCAACAATTTTCCAAAGGAGGGTAGTCCAGCTTTCAGGCTATGCATGCCCAAAGAAATACAAATACACTAAGGTGAGCATGAAACTGTGTATACTCCATGCATCCCCATCCAGAATGTTCAGAGGATACGTATTGAAGAATGAGTTGGACCAAGTTACCTTCACAGATTTGACAGATATCTCTGCACAAGCTAATAGTCCTCTCTGAGGTTCCCTGAGCACTGTACTGTGTTCATGCGCTTAAATAATTCCCAGACAAGATGGGCATCTTTGTCATTAGCCAAATATAGATTTTATTCTCATTTGCATTTAGACTGGAAGACACCTATATGTTTGGCTTACATTGCCTACCTAAAACACCAGTGGAAGTCTGGGACTATTATATCCCAAATAGGTTATATGTGTACAGAAGTGACTATGCAAGAATGAAGAATGTTGGCAACGTTTAGCATTTTGCACACCGAATTATACACTTTCATCACTACTGTTAAAAAGTACCCCTCAGATCAGTGTGTTTTATAACCCTCATGCATGAGCGAAAGTATACAGAGCAATAGAAGATTGGCATCAGGTTTTAAAATTAGATCCAATTTTCCTTTCTCATATTAGGCCCATGAGAGAATTTGAAATAGGGTACTGGTATGTGATTGTTTACTCAGGAAAAGTTGGCTCAAGCAAGGACAAGGGCAGGTTGTTATACAGTTAGAATAAACTATGAAACCATAAAAGCTTAAGTGATTATTATGCCACAGTCAAGTGAGCATTGCTTCCCTTACTTAAACATCGCAATCCCCTTATTTCAAAATTTGCTGTTCTTTTATTGCAAGATTTCAAAAGTAATTAAAGACAGGTATGTAATATATGCCTGATTTTGGTCTGCTGTAAACTGATTTAAAGCACTTGTAATGCCACCAGCTTCTAATAGAGCTGCTATAGTGTTCACCTGAGGCAGGACTCAAATCTCTCAGTAGAGACGAATGTATGCAAATTTTATTATTTTTACTTTCTTTCTGCAGAGTGAATGAGTTCAAAGTCAAATCTTAGGAAGAATCGCTACCAAACTTTTGAAAAAACCTGTGGCTAGGGTTGTTCTACACTCAGTACTTACTTCAACACTTAAGTGAAAAATCATGTACTCAGAATTAAATAAAACCTTAAACCAAGCACAAAACAGGTCTAAGAAATGTATTTGAAATAAGCCTCCTAATGCTTTCACATTTTCTCCTCTGCAAGCAAGGCTACAAATTAGTTTTCATTTAAATAAAAATAAAATTCCCAGAAGCACAGGAGTTTTTCTAGACTTGGGGTAGCATCAGAAGACTTCACAACTTTGAGAGTTCGGAAACATGAACCCTTGCCATTAAGTCCAGGATGTTCCTGTAGTTTGAAATTAGAGTAAAGGAAAAAAGTTTCTCTCTAGTTAAAAGCTTTTTATCAGTCACACAGGCTCCCAGTGACTGCACATACTAACCCCACAGGCAAGGTAAGATAAGTGCAGTAGCTCAGCCTCAGAGCTTAATTAAGCTTTTTTTTTCTGTATCTTGCAGTAAAATCTCAAATTTTCTGAGTCCCTGAATGTTCAAGCTTCAAGAGATCAGGAAACTGACAAACCTCAGCTTATCAGCACCTCCTCTGTTCCTAATTCCCCTATACTACAACTCTTTAGCTGTTATAAGCAGAAAAGAGGAGGCAGCAAAAGAACAGCTACTCAAATTCATTCCTAGTATTAGCTAGGTGCCAACTGCTTTTGCTGTGAATGGGCATTGCACTTGAGCTCACTGAGACTTCATTTTATGTAATAGTTAGAAGCATGCAACGCTTTTCTACAATTTTCATTTAAGAAATTCCCACTGAAGTTGGAAAGGTGCCAATGATTTGAGCGGGTTTATAGCTTTGCAGTTACAAGGATATTTGTCCACCCTGCAGAGTTCTTTGTTCAGGCTCTTAATTGCTCCCTGATATCTAGAAACTTTTTTTCCTTTGATTCTCCAGCTTGTTTACATTGACAGTCAGTGTGGCTCTGTAGAAGCAGATTGGAGAAAGAAACAGGGACTGTTGAGGACCCAGCATGCCCACTGTATTCATTTCAGGACACAGAGTACTCTGCTCTGAACCATCCCAGCCCATCAGTACTGGTATGCATTCTGTGCACACCTGGAGCACAAGCAAACCTCCAAGTGATGCAGCCTGTGCATAGAGCACAAGAACCACAGTGAGGTGAGTAGCAACAATCTCAGCACTGGGAGATTTACTTTGAAAACACACTCCCAAATCAAACTAAAATGATACGATGGGTGTCCCTTATGCCTTCACCGTTTCTCAACACAACTTCTTCGTCACACCTTCTCATCATTCAAAACTCAGAGAAAGCCTCACTCCCACCACATCCTATGCACAAATGCTTTGTTCCCCTTCCTGAAACTCTGTCCCTAGTGATCTCAGTGAATGATGGTTACTAGGAGGTCAAAGTGTATATTGCATTACTTTATATTATTATGTTTGCTTGGGCCATGAGCTTTGGCATTCAGGGCAACCCTCGTGGGATCTGCCCACATCAGCTTATTTCGCAGCATGCTTGATCTTGTTACCTTCTCAATAACTGCTAACATCCCTGCCAGCAGCAGAGGCTCCTGTGAAGCATGGACCAATGAGGAGATTATTTTTATACATTTCCACTGTTAACTGTCTTCCAGGAGAAATGAACAGATGAGTCACACATCAACTGAACTTTACTGACTGACCATACAACCAAGCCCTCATTTTCAGACATCAGCTGTCTGTTGTATTGTTACTGCGCTAGCAATAAACAAAAAATATTGCTTGCTCTTCTCTATCCCTTTCTTTACACTGCTGTTAACAATATCATTAGATCCATTACAAGTAATACAGGGTATTAACAGAGTTGGAATGAACCATCAAGCCAGTTTGAATCTTGAATCAGTTCTTATAAAACATAGCTATTTTTTTTAGTATGCAGACTAAAAATGCTCTGTCAGCAGATTTCACTCTGCTTTGAGATAAACATCCCCCTTCTGTAAGGAACCACTTCTTCCTTGCAGTTTTTTAGAGCAAATTTGCAGATTATTTGACTCTCACTTTGTTATAAAAGAAGGACTTCAACACAGAAAGCTCAGATGATGTTGTGTAGATTTTCTAGAGAGCATGTCAGGTACCCAGGCTATTACCAAAATGGATGCAGACCAAAAGCCTTTCAAATAAGGGAGAGAACAAAAGTCTTGATGAATGGTATCTCCTCTACTGAGTACAGTCTATTTTCTGGGTCAAGGAACATTCAATTTGTATTAGCAGCTCTCAGAATATACTTCAGTTGTTTACTAGCTTTGTTGAAGGGTTGGATGTTACCAGGGTGTAAGCTAGCCAGGCAGCATTGCTAAGCTTCAGCTAGCCCTGCTGATTCACGGGCTAATGATTTTCTTCTTAAAACTGAGCGATACAAAAGTAAGTGATTTTTGAGGACAGACAAGGGTGTTTTTTTTACCGGATTTGATCTGAAAATCCGTTGCCTTGGCATTTTAATGGGCAAAAATAAGATTATAACATACCTAAAGGCAGTATGCAATTTCATAAAAAATATATATATTTGCCTGCTGATGAGAGAAGTACCATGTCTTATAGCATTACCAAGATGAAAGGATATTTTTAATACTTAAGGAGTTGGTATTGTTTATTTCCAAAGCACCCATGATAAATTTTGTAAGCAAAGCTGATTCCTTTTCTACATTCTTCTTTCTAAATAATAAATAGTCCAAATACCCTACTAGGACAATCTCAATTAGCTAAATTGACTTCAATTGTAGCTGATTTATACAGTCTGAGAATCTGGCCCTACCATGTAGTTGTGTCTGCTCTAGCCAGCTTTCTTGGAATCTGTATCCTTTTAATCCACCATAGACAAAGACGGAGTGTTTATTATTGCATAGTCTGCTACGTACTATATTTGTGTGTTTTCTCAAACAGATTGCATAGCTGGAGTTAGAACAAATATATTTGTTATCATTGTAAAAAGTAAACAAATCAAACTGTCTGCTTTAATATTGTATCGAAATTGTCAAAGAGGAGACATTTTTCATAATACCTAACAATAATATTGTTAGTGATTCATTGAGTACCTACAACTACTCTGGCTGGTTCTTGCTGCTCTGATCATCATCCTCAGCTTCTCCTCCCTGTCCTACATTATTTTTTAAATCCACTCACTGATTCTCAAACTGATTTAGGATATGATCCTTTTCAGACAGGGCTCTTTCTATGCTTTTATTTCACTCATGGAGTCCTAAACTACAATGAAATTCTCTGATTGACATGCCAGACCATAGCAGCAAAAATCCTTGAAAGAGGTTCTGGGTTTGAAAGCATGAAGTCTGAAGGGATGCTCAGGTATCGCTGTGAATCCCATATCCTCAGCCCTTTCCTGATGTACTACATCCTTGCCAGCTGTGTGTATGCATCTCTAATTAGCAGAACTCTAAATTATCAAGAGGTCAGCTTGCACGTGTAGCCAAACAGCGTGTTTGCTTAGTAGACCTGTTCATTCTGTATGACTTCCTGCTTTGGTTTGAACCAAGCTGAAAAATTCATCTAGTTCTCAATAATTGCTCCTGCAGTTGTTTGGAATTTATCCTACGTTTTAGGGTGAGTAGTCTTCTAATATTGCAAGAAACCAGAATTAGCAAATATATGAGAGAAATGTGAAATAAAGTGCTGAAAGTTTTAAGGCCTGAAAATATTAAAAATTCTCCTTTGTGCTCCAAATTCCTTCATATATTCCTTCAAATTCAGCATAAGATGTGACAGGATAAACTAATGCAGTCCAGGGAGTAATAGGTTTGAGGAAACAGAATTTATTAACTAGACCAATTACCATCAAATCTCAGGGAACTCCTTTTCTGTCTCTGTTGTGTTCAGAACATTCTACTTAGTCCTAAGGTGTAAAAAGAGTAAACACTCTAGTAGATATTCTGCAACTGTGACTTGCAGAGCTCACATTAACTTCCCTGTTAAATTATATTTTCATAGTAACTTCAAAAGTCTCACAGTAATTTAAACAGTTTAAAACAGCTTATAAAAAGGATGAAACATAAAATAAATGCAATGATACTTGTATGAATGAAAATGCAGAAAAATGTAAGGCTTTTTTATCAAAAATCTAAGTAAAATCCACACATAAACTCTCAAATTTTGTACCTAACAGCGTTTTTGCTGCTCTGTTTTTGAACAGCCCTATTTTGGTGTATTCCTTTGATTTCTTTTAATCACACTGTATTAGAAAGGGTAATCTAGAAAGAAAAGAGTGTGTATTACATCATCTTCCTGAGAGATCTGTTCTCTATCAATATTTCTTCAAACTTCCTAACAGGTTTGATTCAAGCTTATTTTGGGGAAAATGCTTGCAATATCACTTAACCATGGCTCGTGTTCAGCCTGCTTCTGCAGAGAATCTTTCTCAATTTTGCAGTGTTTCAAGCTAACAACTCACAATATCTTTCAGAGAAGCTGTACTGTAGCTTTCCAAAGTTTATAATCTGAGTAATGAAGATCAGATTAACAGTCCCAAAGTAAGATCTACTGGGTTCACTGTGTTGAGCTGAAAGATCATCAATTCTTCCTTCTTTGCCAACATGTGCATAAATAAAAACACTTTACAAATTGAACAAAGGAACGGTTCAGACGTAACAAAAGCCTGCTGCTTGTTTTATATCGGGGTTGCGAAATGTTTTATCCCTTTCATCTCCTCTCCTGCTTCACCTAGTAAAAAAAGAGCTGCTTTTGCCAGGAACAGAGAGAAAGATCACAAATCCTCTATCTATATCCAGGATTATATTCTCCCTGCTGCTAAATAACTATTCCAAAATGGGTGGCACCAGCTGCAGGAGGTCCTTTATAATTCAGGTTATGAAATGTGTCTGGTGTAGACCTCTGTGTGCCTCGTGTCTCCCTTTCATGATCTGACAATTGAGCTGCCTCCAGTCATTTCTCCTGAAATCAAAAGGAAAGCTCATGAAGGAAACAAGAGATATTTAAGAACAGTCCTTCCATTTTTTTTTTAAATCAGCCTGTACTTTCAATTTCAAGACAAGTAGGTGTTTACAACATCTTGTTTTGTACTTTGGGGTTCACCTCAGGCACCTGGTTGCTAAGCAGCCGATCATGTCTATACTTCGTCCCCATCACGATGTTGTTATCTCTTACCTCTTGATGTAGAAGGCATTTGGAGTGTTATCTCTGAGATCACTTCTGGGAATCCCACATTTTGCAGCTCTTTTTGAACAGCTCTTTTCCATATCAGCTTCTGAATGGAACACCAATTTCCCTTTGCTAACTCCTGATTCAGTCATTTATTAATCTTTGCTGTTGTGGAAGTGGCATGATGAAATTTGGAGGTTAAAAGGCTAGGGTTCAGAGTGATGTAAATCCAGGAGGCCCTGCTGAGGTGAAAGAAGCTACACTGGCGTATGCCTGCTGAGAGCCTTCAAAAATAATAATAGTAGGACCTGAGTTTTGCTTCTTTTCCTTCTCATGAATAATCTGGAACGAAGGTGATTGTGAATGTAAGATTAACCATCCTTGACCGTATCTCATATCTGTCCATCTATGAAGTGTGCATCTCCACTATTGATCTTATGGCTTAATATGACACACTTGACCTTTAAAAAAGACCAAACACAACAATGTTCTGCTTAAAAATGCTGGGCTACCTATAGCAGTAGTTTCTACTAATTTATTTTACCAATTTGTTGTTCTTTCCTTTTTTTCTTTTTTAATTTTTTCCCCTTCTTTTTATTTTTTTTTTTTTAAGCTTAGCTCTTTTATAATACTTTAAATGGTAGTATGTCTCTTGAAGCAAATATGGAAATACATCTGGCAGGGAGGCTGATACTAACTCAGGGCAAATTAACATGAACGCCACAACCCACATACTGTATTATCACATTTGTATCATCTTAAAACAAAAAGGAAGACTGAGATCTACCAGGAGTTGTTATAGTTAATATTCTGTCAGTGTTTCCACTCTTACTTCTGGGGTTCGAAACTTACACTGTTAAAATGCTTTGCAATGAAAACATGTAAGCGCTCAGCTCTACAACAAAGTTGTTGTCATTGGGCCAAATCCTAAAGTCTTTGCTTACTTCTAACTCCCGCTGACTCCAGGGAGCATGTTTCCAGAGTGAAGCTCAGGGTTTGCCTGGGTCGTTGAGGTTTTTTGTTTGTATGTTTTCAAAATAAATTTTTTTCAGTGTTTTACACTGTGCATTAAAAACAAAGGCTTTCTGAATGCAGAGCTTGAAAAAACACCTGGCCACATTGGATATTCTGTTACATGGCCAATTTTATTCTACTTTTTAATTCCCTTCTCTTTTTCTTAAACCATCTTTTTCAATCTCTGCTCCTCCACAACCAAATATAGATAGATCCAGTGGACACATATGCTCCTGCTTCTTTTGTCTTTCCTAGACACTTGTTTCAACTCATACTTTGTGTGAATTAATTCTGTCCAATTCTTGTTTAGCTAATATGCTTTGAGATGATATTACTTCGTTTTTCAAAGAGAAAATGAGGGCACAATGCCAGAATTTGTGTGTTGTATGGCCTATCGGCTTAAAAGAAGCCCCCACACAGATATTTTGGCTTACTTGATTCCACAGGTTTCTGCACTTCCTTTTTTGCTGCCTGTCCACAAACAGAGATTCAGATCCAAATTTTACAGCTCGTTTCCATGTTTCCATTTCAAATAATTCTCAGTGGGAGATGGCATACGAACTTATGCCTTACAGAATACTAGCAGTGTTTGTTGGTTCCCTTCCAGTTTTTCCTTTTTCATGGTTCCCTTCCTCTTCTTGTGCATATTTTTGCAATCTGGTAGCAAATTTGCTGCCTTTCATCTTCCTCTTATCCCTCCTGAAAACTAACACTGTCCTGTCATGTGAACACTGCTTCTTGCCAGCTACTCTGGAGGCCAGGGTATGTAGCCACCCCTGTTCTAACACCACAAGTCTAACAGGACCCATATGGTTCTGATGCACATCGCTGCCCTGGCACCACTCTGGCGTGAAAACCTTGATCTGGAGGAAGAGTTGACAGCACAGGTAGAGCAAGGCTAGTTAAATCTTCTGGGCTTCTCAAGGCTTCACCTGGGTATCCACAGAGTTTCCTTCATGTCGTATTTTCAGTTCTAAAGTCCTATAGAAGCTACCACATACATAACAAATGCCGTGCCGATTAAAATTTTTTCCTACCTTGATAACATCTCCCTTGTTATTTGTTGTGCATCCAGTTATCTTACTGTCTACCATGACAAAGGTCTGTTTATTTCCAGATGCAGTCCAGATCTGGTACATTTTCCATTAAGGCTCTTCTCAAAGTGTAACTTATGACATGCATTTATCCTTTTCAACACATCTACTCTAGTAGCTTTCTAATTTTCAAAAAGTATTTCCAAATTTTTTTTTAAAAATCATCCTTGTAATACATTTCCAAGGAATCTGTTACTGGTACAGAAAGTTTCTATCTCAGTCTGTCTTTAGTCTTCTTGTTATTACACGTTAGTCATGCCCAGCAAAAAGTCATTCAATGTCCTACATAAAGGATAGGCCAACTCTCCACATATAAAATCTGTTTAATTTGATGATGATATTGTCATATATATGGCACACAGTTACTTGGCACTTTATTGGGATGCTTGAAGGCCTAAACATTGCTTCAAGAAGTTGACAGTGTAAATACATATATTTGGAGATATTAACTAACAAGAGCTGTTACGCATGATATCTATCATATATCTTTTGCCACAGGCTAATCCATTTCATTTATGTTTTTTCCTAAACCTCCAAGCTGCTGAACATATCTTTAGCCAGCTATTGTTCCAAGATCAACCCTGCAAAACAAAAACATTTTATTTTTATCCTCACCAGCTGCACAACTTTCCTTCTCAAATTACCTCTATCAAATTTCAAGATTATGACTGTTTGAACTGCAAAAATATGGTTTGATACTGAGATAGCTGGTTTTGTGTAAGAAGATAGTTCACAGAGAATACCACAAATAGTATGGTAGAGAATTTATAACTCTTTCTGAAGAACTAAATTTTTTTTCTGAATATTAAGAATTTTTTTAAAATTCCTCAGAATTCTCTAAACTGTTGCTATTGAAATCCTGCACATGAACATCTAATAATAGTAATAATGATTTTGAAAAAAAAAAAAGCCTATAATGCTGTCATGATGTTGTGCTCACCTAATAAATGAAGCTTCATAATTTTGGTGTTGAGAGAGAAAAGAGCTGTTGGCATTGACATAAGTTACCAACAGATTTAATAGGTGTTACTGATTCGGTAGGGAAGTCAGGGATCTTGAACCACTAAAACTGCGAAGCCTCATCTGAAAAAATATTATCAGTGACTTCAACAGGAACAACATATTGCATGGGGCTGCATGAGGGATTCAGGCAGACAGGAAAGCAGAGAAATAGAAGGAAGAGGAAAGGAAAGTCAAGTTAGAACAGAGAGAGCTTTAAAGAATATGAATATGAATCTTGTGTAAGAGGGGGGATTTCCATGAAGAGCTTCGCTTTGTCTAGTCTATTCTACTGTCAGAGAAGGTGCAAGTTGTGATATCAGCCAAATAGCACTGGTCTAGAAGACATGTGAAATATTATAGCAGAAACAGCTACTGTCTACTGCTGTACTAAAGAGCAAACACAATGCTAACTTCTGAGATATATATCAATTTTCTCCCATCAGTTTGTTTTTCTTTTTTTTTTTACATGAAGCAGTGGCTGTGAGTGTGACTGTACTGGAGAGATGTTAACTTAAGGAAAGGAGAGGTTCTTTTCTGGAATTCAGCAGATGGTAGTAAAGGCCAAATGACATTACCTCTATTGCTACTGTGGGAATATTGTATTTATTACAGTGTATTTCCTATAGTGCCAGAAAAAAAGTAGGCTAGCTTTCTGTTTAAAAAAGGACTGATATTTTTTTTACCAGACTGAGTGGTTAGTTCTTATGGCCAGCATCTAGTCATAGCTACATTCTCCTCAGACGAAAATCACTCTGTTAAGATTTTTGGTGTAAGGTTTGACTGTCTCTTTTTTTTTTTTTTTACCTTTGTAAAAAGCTTTTAATTTGTCTACATTCTAGCAGGATTCACATAGGTCTATCACAGCTGTTGGCATTCATTTTAGCTTTGATAATCTCTAAGGAAGATGCCCAGAGCATTTTTCTTGGATGCCAGGCAGGAACTGCTAAAAAAGTCAGTGCTGTTGAAGCGCAGAACTGCAGCCTGGGGAAGTCTGTGAAAGCCTAAGCTGCTGGGGGGAGGTAGGAGCTAAAAAGCCCTCCACTGGAAGTGCAGTTGAAAACTGATCTTCTGAGTTGAATTGGCCTTCAGCTACCTGCCCAGAAAGGAGGGGACAAGATCGGAAGACTAGGAAGTCAGCCTCATTTCCTCTCCATAAAGAATGTTTTCTATTACTTCATTGCCTAGGTTATAAATTTATATATAGTTTTCTGCATATACATATAAAGACATCATAAGGTTACATCGAGAGATAATTAGGCATCCACATACAAGGAACAGACCACGTAAAACCAGATAGTATGAGGAAATTAGATGAAACTTAAGTAATTTATTTGTTAATAAAGCAGGTGTGGCTTGGGTATAGGTGAAAGGGAAAGTGCAAAATGTTGGGTTTGCTTTTTTTCAAGCGTTCTTATGGCATGAGCACCAGCATCCACACAGTGTTTATAAAAGGTCTCTCCCCCTAACTGAAGAACCACCATCTATTTTCTTAACAGGAATCTTTAAACTTGGCTAAGCTTGGAAACCTGGGAATTTTTCCTGCAAAGACTCACTGTATCAGAGAGCCTGGTCATAGATTAAAGCATTTGTGTGAGAATAGGAACAGAGAGGAAAGAAAGAGAAAAACACTGAAAGGCAGAGAGCGAGTGGGTAAGCTAGCAAAAAAGTTAACTGTTTGCCTGGATCCTTAACGGTGAGGAGGATGCAGTCCATTTGTCATTATGACTAACTACAGGAGACAGATCTAACTGCTGTGAACCTGCCAAAGACTCCTATGTGCCCATACTTCATGAAACAGGTACATGATTCATCTTGCGGCTGCAGTTTAATAGCAGCACTTCACGTTTTGAAGCCTGGATAGTCTCACATTTCACTCCCTTTTTGTCATAGGTGCATAACTTTCCATTATAGGACCGGCTGGAAAACAGCAGTTCCACTTAGCAAAAATTTTCAAAGTTTGAATGATTTTGTTCCACGTTGGCATAAAAAAGAGCTGCAGGTTCTCAGAATGTCCTTGAGAGAGCTGAGGGCAGAAAAGTGGAAAATCAGACAGACTAGCCAGCCAGGGGAACAGATGCTGACCAGTCTTTGTAGGCAAGGTTCAAGACCTCACTTTGACAGAATCAAAGTGGTGTTCACCTTACTTAAATTTGAACTTTTAACTCAGCTGTAGCTGCCTACTATGGTCAGTGGAAAGAGATTTCTCCTCAGAGAAGCTAATTTAGACCACATAAAGCAGGCTTTTCCTCTAAATAAATGTTTGACAAAACAGCTTAGGTCTGTGTTCCATTTTATAATACAGGGGGTCTGAACAACTAACTTATCTGCTCACAGTTGCTCTCTAAACACAAATGGGGCTATATATGTATCTAGGATGCATTTTTTTCTCCTCTTTTGATTGTAAATTTCACCTGCAACCAAGGAAATCTCCCTGACAAAAGTTTACACAATCAATTCCTCATAACCAAATGTTTTGACACTGAAAAATAAGCAAAACAAAGCACTCAACAAGCACATATTTCACTGGAAGGCTCATTATCAGAGATGTCTGGCAGATCATTTAAGTCACCTTACGTTTTATTTGTAAATAACTCCTTAATTAGATGATTTAAATTAAAAGAGGATGTGTGAACAGATATGAGAAATGAGCTAATCTTATAAATAATATAAGTAAGTACACTAAGATGTACAACAAAAATTGTATATGCTGGATCCTTGGGTTGACTCATACTGGTTGATAACTTAAGAGTAGGTGCATTTTAAAACCCCATATGAACCCGAAACATTTTAACAACTGGATTCTTAGTTTAGCTGTGCAAAAGTCATGGACAGTCTGACAAGTTTACCATGTTGAATTTTGCCTAGCATGTTTTGTTTACTTGTGAGGATAGAGGTGACTAGTCCAAGACCATTTCTCAGCCTGGGTATGCACAAAGGCAATTGAGGCTGGGTCAAGGCTTTTAGCCTCTCATTTCAATCTCAAGGTATTTTGATTTTGAAAATCTACCACAGCATTTAAACTGGCAGGGAAAACACCAGTAAATAAAGATGAATGGTACACCTATATTAGTGGTGTTTTGGGAAGTGACTTTTTTGCATCATACCAGGAAACTGACCCTTGGCCAACAAAAGCTGATGTCTCCCTTCACTATGAATAAGCAACTTTTGTAAAAAAAAAAAAAAAAAAGAAGTTAAATACTAGGATGATGGTGATGTAAGTCTGTCTCTAAGATAATATTCAACAGTATTTGCTATAACATCCTGTCAGGTTGAATTCATTCTTTCACCTGAGGTGTGCCTCCAAAGTAGACATTTCTTTGTCTTACTCTGATGAATAAGCTAAAAAGAAATATTTTAAGTGCAGATTTTAATAGCTCTGTGAATACCAGTTTATAGTATTTTGCTCCTTTCTTAATTAAGCCTAATCATCAGTTACTATAGATCAGCTGTATTTTCCTTTTCTATTCAGAACATTAGACTGTTAAAATGATCTTTATTAATAAAACATTGCATGTGTGGCATTTTAATCAAGCTTTTAAATGGCACTCAGAATTGGAGCATATTATGTCTACAGAAAAGAAAAGCATTGAAATTTTCACTGTTCCTCACAGAGGACTGCAATTTCATATTGAACTTACAGCCTCCTGTGGCTGGGAAATACCTCTCTCTTGCAATTATTCATGCCGTGATATTTTTAACACTGCTGCAGCCCCTAAAACCATAAGGCTTCCATTTGACAGTGCTTAGCAAACTACTCTCATCACTAAAAAACAAGTCAGCTAAGAAATGTTGACCTGTTAACGAGAAAATTCCATGAGCCTCTAGCACATTTATGTGAGACTACAGACATGAAACTAAATTTTGTTTTAATAAATAAGAAGATATGCAAGCCATATGTCATATTTAACTCCTGATGTCAAAGACATGAGAAGTCTGCTTTTCAGATATCTACTGTAAATACGTTTTCCAGGGTCCATGAGTCTAATTCCCTGACAAGAAGCATTTATTTTATCATTTGATCTACTGAATCAAGGGTGTTTCCTCAAGTAGAGGCATATGCTGAAGGAAAACAAAATCAAATTATTTCAGTCATTCACACACAGACCTCTCATTTTCACAGATGGTCCTCTTTGTTAATGAACATGCAAAATTTGCTTATGCTTCAGCACTTGCCTGAGAAAGGCAGTGCTCATTTAACATTGAATGACTACTTGCCTATGCAACTGGAAGTTGTGCAGGACTGAGTACTGTGTTAAGAATACACAACTCATGCTCACCTCTGAAAGACTAATCCTCTACCTGGAAAACATGAGAATAAATTTATCAAATATGCAATCTTCTACCCATTGGGAGTATCCAGCAGTGGCTTGGGTAGGCAATAGGAGAAATGTTTGTCATACAAAGAATTATAGTTTTCTATCAAGTGATTATGTTTTACTTTCATTTAAATTAAACAAGGGGCATGGGAAAAAAGAACCTCCAAGACATATTTTGGATTTCAAAAGTATAGCCCTTAATGTGCTCCATTCTCTTGAAGAAATTCCAAGCCTTTGGCACTCTCAGATAACTAGGGATATATTTTAGACCACATCACGCTTTGGAGTGTGACGCAGGAGGACCTGAACTAGTATCTCTATGAAGGTATGGATGTTTTAGCAGTGGTCTGGAAAGCAGCAGAGCTGTGTAAACAGGCCACTGCATCTGATAAAAAGTGCTGGCTCTCGGCAAGTACTGAGTGCTGGTGAACCCAGATGACCACTTGTTATGCAACAGCCTTGGCCTTTGTAGACCTGGAAAACTGCATGAAAACAGTTACTTCAAAAAAGAAATTTGGAATAAGCAGAGTCCACATTGAATGGTGGGGAGGAGAACAAGAGAAAGAAAAAAAAGGAAAAAAATTGTATGCAAATAAAATTGGATCTTTCAAGCACTATCCTTAGGTCTAAGGATATTAATTGCAAGAAAAGCTGAATGAATCCTTCCAAAAAGTATTGAAGGAAATGTCAATGGATTGATTCAAGGTAGGGAAAGAAAAAGGCTGTGGTACAGTCAGGATGGGATAAAAGGCTGGCTCAGAACTTCAGCAAATACTTCAGCTTATTTTCTTCCCAGAACCATGATCCTGGGGAAAAATAATAGGAATAATAGGAAAGAAGTTGCAGAAATTTATGGTATTACATCAAAAAAGCAGATTAATGTGTCTGTTGAGGTGAAAGGGAGAAAAGAAAGCATTTAAATTCTATTATAAAATTTTACTTTGGAAGTCTAGAAGCAAGTTTTCTTAACAAGCTTTGTCAAGACAGAAATGATACAAAGTGAAATAGAGGTCTCTGTCAAGAAGCAGGAAATGTGATCCCAGCAAACACAGATGTGTAGATCTGACCTCAAGAGAATCTGAAAAACAGCAAAACAACCCCAAAAAAGTTAAATCCCCCTAGACCAGTTGTAATCATGAACAATTTTCTAGACACAGAAAATGTTTTAGGTCAAAGGTAGATTGTGTCTATTTGGATTTTGTTAAAATTACTGAATATGTTACTGAAAGGGAATCTGCTAGCCAAGATAGAAAAGAGGGAAAGTTGTAAATAAGTTTTATGGAAAGTTCTATGGGAAATGGTTACTGTTGAAAGGAGAAGTTGAGGGTTGATCGTTGGTGGAGTTCATCAAAGAACAACACCAACCTAGTCTTAGGGTCAATATTGCTCTCTACTTTTATTACTGGATATGATGCAAAGACTGTGCATGTCATAAGACCATTTCCCTCCGACATTCTTGACATACATCTAGTGCAGACAGCTTGGTGTGCAGCTGCATATTGAGCTCTGGGTGGTGGGACATCAGGCAAGAGGCTGTGAACTGCAGATGCTTTGCACAACAAAGGGCACAGGGTCCTCTGGTCCAGCCAGGTGAGGACGAGGACTTCAGACTTTTGCACCCTGAGACTGTGAGGGTATAAAATCCCAGGGTTTCCCTTCTTTGGGGTTCCTCCTTGGAGGCACCCAGCTCAAGCTGTTATTTTGTTATTGTACCATGATTAAAGTGATTTAAGGATCAAGACACCTGAGACTCTGCTTTGAGAAACCTGAGGCTGAGCCGGTAAGGAAACCTGGTCTGACTATGTGAGTGTGTACAGTGGCGAAGGGGCCTCGGCCCCAGCTCGAGTGGCACGAGAGTGACAACCAGAGTGGCTTCTGGATGGTCAGGTAAGAAAGTTTCTTTAACAACATTCTGTGGGAGGCATTGCCACGTATGAAGAGGCCTGGACCTTGAGGGATGGACTTAGGGAAATGTGATGAAGTTCAGCCGTGGAAGTGCAAGCTTGTGTACCTGAGACCTGATTCAAAGCACTCTAGATGAGGACAGACAAATGCATCCTGGATCCACAGGAAATTACAGAATAATAGAATGGAGACGTCTGGTTCACGAAGGGCTAACTAGGAGACACAAACACCAAGGTTTCCAGGAAAGTTAGTAAAGCAATAGTGATACTGTACGAGATCTCAGATAGAATACCATGCAAAAAATTCAGTCATCCTTTTTCAAGAAGGATTATTCAATACCGAAACAGATTCATGGATCTACTACTAGAATGAGGTGAAGAACGGAGAGTTTATCTTATGTCAGTCAGGATTATTTGGTATAGAAAATAAAATGCTGGTAACAGACATAAAAGTCTATTCTTACATGATGGAAACAGGTACCAAGAATGGAAAAGAGATGTCTAAGCTAAAGTAACATTTTTGAAATTACAATTCCACACAAGCTAGCAAAAATTAAACTTCCACTGGAATTAGAAGAGGGTGAAGGGTAGATAGCATCTCTTAACCATTAGAGCATACAGATGTTGGAAGAGTTTCTAAAAGTAGTGGTAAAACCTGAATTCAACAGAATTACTTTACGAAAAAGAATACAACATAAGAGACAGGGATAGTACAACTGGCCTCTCTTCCAGCTGTTAAAACAACTTGTTTTGCTTCAGTGAAAATTTGCACTTTTTAGTAAATTCATTTTTTTGCCACACCAGAGTTCAGTCAAGTCATCTTTAGTAGCTGAAAGGTAATAGATGTCTTCTTCATTTTGATGCTATTGAAAGTGTGGATAGAAGAGAATGAAGTGATCACATTTCTATTTTGCCTTAGATATTTTGATGTGCCTGGGAACTGATCTGACATATATATCAAAGTGAAAACAATACCAGAGTGTTTTAATCAGAACAAGAGTAAGAAAGGGAGAGAAGTCAAAATAAATGTAAGCATAAGAATGAGTCTGCTAAAGAAATTATTGATAGGGTAGAGTATTACTTTCCTGCTTTAATAAAATCTTCCTCTATATATTTTGCTACAACACTTAATCAAAGCGCATAAAAATACTTAGTCTAATTTCTTTCCCTTTATCTTACCTTCATGGCATGTACTCACCATTTCACACAGGGGCATGGAGGTAAGATTAAGAAGGAGAACTGATTTTTTCTTCCTCTTTCATGGGATGTTTTTAAGCTGTTTGGTATTCCTTTGAAGACTACAGCAGTAGTTTATGTACTGGATATTTATCACTGGTGTGGAGGGTGAAACACTAACTGTACACCATAGTCCCTGCCCTTTTAAAATATTAATTGATTAGTAACCATCTATGGAGCCTCATAAAGTATTAACTCTTTAAATGGGGAAGATATCTGCTGAGCAGCATAGCACAAATCCTACAAGATTTAAATCCCACACAATCCTGTTAAAATCCAAAGAGTTTCAAGGTGTTACTATTAGTTCAATATCTAATATTAACACCTGGTTTTGAAGCCTCATGTAAACAGTATTGGTCTATTGGTCTAGCAGGACAGGAATATAAGTTCAACCTTGACTGATAGAGGAATATTCATAAATGAAGTCTACATCTTGAACTTCAATGCTTAATCCTTTTATTGGTTTGCTACTCTAGCAACTTCCATTTTATGTATTGCATACCAGGTTAGCTCATATTTGAACAATCATGCTACATCTCCTGTATTGCCATACCTGAATTTGAAGATAATGGTCTGCATTTCCCTGAATATCAGCCACTAGATAGTCAGTGTACAAAAGTGTCAGACTGAGACTGACTCATTTATTTTGTGAAATACATAGTCCAGAGGCCATATTTATTTGGAAATCCAATTTATCTTTTTTCCTTTATTTTTTAGCTATTCAACTTACCTAACTCACCTCACTGTAAACAATTTATCAACAATCTGTGGTTCAGGGGAAAATTCTGAATCACTCCAAAGATGCATGACTGCAGTACATCACAATTATAGTCAGATTTTATAAAATAAAATAGATGGACATGGGCAGAGCTGTGGAAAAAAATTTGCTTTTCACAGAAATCCACTACTGTCTACAAAAAAGTAGCTTTTAACATGACAGATTGCCTGCAACGGCAGGGGCAGGACTTGACAGCCCTTTTGGGGTGTATGAGAAAGCCTGAAAAATGTTTAACATACTTGACATGGAGCACTAATACCTTGAAGATCAGCAGTGCTAATAAACTCTACTGATCCTAGTTCAAACATAATAGATGCTCAAGCCTCCCCTAAAACTTAAAAATGGTAAGGGAATTTTCAGATATACTCTATTGGCTATGAATAACCCCAGCCACTATTCACAGTGGAGCAATAAAGACTTGACTCACACCTAAAGAAACCAACAGATGGGCTTTTTCCTCTTCACATAGAAATGTCAATTAAATAAAAGAAGGGTAAAGTTAACAGAGTTATGTGCCAACTCTGTCAAAACATAAAGAAATAATGTCATGCGTAGGACTCTTCTTTAGACATATATTTTAGTTTTAGACACAAATTTTAGTTTTAGACACAAATTTAGTTTTAGACAAAAATTTTAGGTTTTTTTACCAAGTTCCAAGGTATATTTACATAAGAGACATCAGAAATATGACCTCTGATTGCTGCCACTAGATTTCTGCTTATATTGCTAAGTCAGTGGTTGAACAAGTGTTCAGTGTGTCTTTGCTACCATCATGAAGAAATTTTCCCTTGGGATTTATTAACTAATGACTGCCTCCCTTGCTGAGCTGTAAATCTACAAAAATCTCTGGCAAACTGGTAATTTGCTTTCTTGGAAATAAGATGCAAAGGACCCAAACAGGTGGGAGCCATAACTACAAACATACGAATGTAATAAAATTAGCAATTATATGTATTTGAATGGTACCCTCTAAAGTTATTCTCTTAGTAAACTTTAAGTACCCACTCAAGTCACACTTAAGTGTGAAGTAAATGTTTTCAAGAGCCAATAAATTAATTTAATAAATTAAGTATTAGTTTTGCAACATCCTTAACTATTCAAGCTGAAGGGTTTTTAGCACAGTAGCAGTATACATATTGCTACAGGATGGCTCAGTTACAGCATGTCTGCTACTCTTCAGACACCTATTTGAACAGTGAGACAGTACATTGGAGGTATTATATGTAAAGTACCTGAGGGCACACAATCCAAAAGACTCAATCACGTTATGTAGCAATATCTATACTATAAGGTAAACATATACTTAGAATATGCAAATCGGTTTGCTTTTATGACCCAGGAAATTTGGTGAATTGAAAGTATATTTGAATTTCCCCATTCTAAGCAGTTATTCAGGTGTTATGGTGCTCGTGAGGAGGAGGACATGCAGCAGAGTACAGTCCTTCAGCTTTCAGCAGCCAGGTGTGCTCACCTGCAATTATTTCTTAATCCATAGGAAAAGGTGGTGGGAGGTTTTAGTGTATGTTAAAGAGTGAGCTGCTTTCCTGTGACAGAGGTATGTGACTAACACATGAGAGTCATCCTTCCAAATTTCAGCAACTTGGTAGCAGTCAGAAATTCTGTGTCTCAAACTCACGTTAGTCAGAATTTGCTGTATCTCCTTCCTGTCATCTTCTTAGTACAGTCTAGAGGGTGCTAGATAAAACTCTTTTCGGGAGTTTGGTACTACATGGGACTATCTGCCACAGTTGTCTGTGATTACATTGGACTGGAAGCAAGCTTGTTGCTCTTAGTTCTACATTATTTTTTCAAAATTGCTTTTCTGCTGAAGTGTTTTCAAATGCATTTTGAAGGTTGTTATTATCCATGTTGTTTCTGTTCCCATATTTGGAGGCATAATAGTGTTGTGCTACAGAAACAAGTCATTGTGAGGTAATTAAATACTGCACAAACTGTTCTGCAATAAATGCAGCAGGCATGAACTTGTTAACCTAGGCAGCAGACAGTACCTGAGAAAAGCTTAGTTTTCTGTGAATGACAGGATAACTCCCTCAGCAGGGGACACCACAGAATAAAAGCACTGACTTATGCCTCTGTCAAGCTCTAGTTTTTGAAGTACATCAATTCTCTTAAAAAAATAAAAAATGAAATCACAGAATTTTTCCATCCTGCTATTTAGTAGGACCAAAGAAAGAAATCTTATTACCTCAGTGATCAGAAGATTCTATTGACTCCGTCTACTGAAATGACAATACAGCATGTTATCTGACCATATCTACAGCTCTAAAATGTGAATACACAGATTATCTGTTTACTAAAAATATCTGTGTACAAGTAATGGCATCAACTGCATGGTCATAGATTTTGCCTCTTCCAGTGTACCACTTCCAATGCTCACGAGATTGAAAAAATTAATGATAATAATGTTTGTTTATAAGCTGTTTTGTAGCCTATTTGTTCTCTGGCCAGATGTGCCTTAATCCTGTTGTCAACCTTGGAAACACATAGGTGCACAAATGGCAAGAAGAAACCCTCAGTGCAGCTCTTCACTTTCTCTCAGGTTTGGATCCATGCCGGTCAGTTTGTTTTGGGAACAGCATTCTGTGATCCAGTGGGAAAGTCCCTCCAGCATCACTGTTATCAAGTGGCACATGGAGCTCCTTAACCATTCCGGCACTGAGAGAGGACCATAGCTGGGAACATATCGAGCACACAGCCCACCAGGCCCTGTGCACAGCCCAGCACACTTGGTGAGCTGGTGCTGGCAGTGCAGTGAAGGCTACAGTTACTTTTGGGACCTCACTGGGGGCTGAGCTTCCCACTGCTCAAATAACAATTCAGCAATTCCAGAGAAGTGGTCTCAGGGGGTGGGATTTATGCACGGATCAACCATATCCTTTTGGAGCTTGTGGTTAAATCAATTACCCATTTAATTTTCATTTCCCATTAACCAGGAAGACTCCAGCATTGTCTCAGTAGTGCTGAATGTGTATAGTGAATATTGTATGCTATTGCTACTGGAAGAGCTCTTTTCTTTTAAAGAGGTTGTATTACATAGGGAATGCCTCAGCTCTTTCCTTAAAGTATAGCATCTAAATAAATATATTAAAAAAAAAAAGTCCAAAGCCCACATCAGAACTCTACCCACACAGACAGATAATTTTGATTCACTCTCCAGAAATCTAGCTATAATTACAGAATAATGTAGCAATCTTTCTATGTTATACGCAGTCAGCCACTGCTTTTATATTCTGGCCAGCACAAACCTTTCCTGTGAAGCAGCTGTTTTGCTCTCACAGTACCTCCTAAAGCTCTACCCACCTGTAAGCTGTTAGTTACAAAGACCTCCCTATTTTTACATGTTTACACAGCACACAGCATCACTGTGAGGTTCACAGAAAGACCTGTCAGGTGCTACCATGGTATCAATCATAAGTTAGTAATAGAGGATCAACAAAAGCATATCATCCAAGTAAGCTGCAAAGAACTTTCATTATGTAAGGTTACTACTTTACCCTTTACCTCTCCATCTTCCAAGTAACATACTGGCAGTCAGAAAAACTTTTAATATAAAAGTCGATTAAAAATTCAGAGGCCATGCCATTTGAGCTGAAAGTTGGTTTTCAATAAGGTAAATTGAACCACATTAAGATATTCATAAACCAAAAAAAGGCTGTGAAAAAAAAAATCCTTTTCTGGGAAGTGTACATAAGGTTCATTGTGATAAAACTGTCACTTACATACTGTTTCAACTGCTGCCTCATTAAACAGTGAAAGTTCATTGATGGGTCTGCCAGAGAAGGTAAGTCAGGTGAAATACTCCAAGCCCTCAGAAAAAAATTTCTTCTCTGAACCTTTGAGAAAATCAATTTTTCCAACCAAACCCTTTAAGTGATCTGATGCTTGGTGTGAAAACAGCTAACAACATCCATTGGCAGTGATCACCTCCCTGAGCCCCATCGTTACTCCAGGACCTTACTGTAATAAGGAGGAGGAAACACAAGCAAAAGTCCCCAAACCCAAACATGTCAAAAGGCAGGTATTTTCCCAGTTCAGATTCCTGAGGTGACAGGGAGAATTCAGAAGTAGGAGTGTCAGAGCAGGCACTGCACTCAGAGGTGGCTCATAGCACCTCTACTGCTGGGCAGGGCTGGCATAGGCTCCAAATAAAAATCAAAGCAACACATCTCTTTTCAAAACAAAGAAAGAGTGAAAAAAAAATAAAATCTCATATTCTGAGTACCTTTGATTCCTGGCTGGTTGTTGATGCTGGAGAGGGGGGTTGCTCTGGGCTCTCCACTTCATTCTCTTTCTCCACACTGTCCATGCTGACTTCAGTCGTGCTGCTCGGAGGAATCATTTTACCTCTAAAACACTGTCACTATAAGGAAAAAAAGCTACAGACTGTTCTTGCTGTTTTTCATTTAACGTCCCCTTCCTTCTCTGCTTTTCTAGAGCAAATGAACTCCAACTGCTTGGTTTCACTATATTTGCAAGACTAGAATTCTCTGGATTTTCTCTTTTTTCCTTCTCCTCCTCCTCCCCCTCCTTCCTCCCTCCCCTTTCCTATGTAATTCTGCTGCGAGGGAGTAAGTTATCGATGGCTCTGTAGGTCAGTTAAGTGCCTGCTTTTCCCCGATACTCCTCCCCTCCATAGGAAGCCTGGAGGTGTGGAGCAGAGTCGTGACCGTCAGCCCCACAATCGGAAGGGAGTGATTTGAAGCAGAAAGCCCAAGCCAAGCACACACACACACACACGGGGCACTGGAGGGAGGAGTTGTATTTCTAATGCTGTGAATAGCTTTGGAGGAGCATGTGCTGTCATAGTAGTGAAAGAAAGTAATGCAGGCATGCACATACACACACACACACACACACACAGAAACAGGCAATGTATATGAGGTTTTAAAGCATTTTACCTTTTAACAGGCTGGAGAAGATAGAGTTGAAGGGCACTGTTATATTCTTACAAGTCTTTTCCTGAAGAAAAAGAAGGGCTCTAGAAACAGAGGAGAAAAATGAATCTTCCCTTTCCTTGTCCCAGTGAAGTTTATTTAAAATTCTAGATATCCAGTGTCTCTAAAGCTCTCACCTTGCCTTACATTCCAAACTTGCTAGAAAATGACAGGACAGAGTCAGGGGAGAGTTACCTGTGGATCCACATGTTCCTTGCTCCTCTCCCAGGCAGGGAAGCCCAGCTCTGAGCCATGCACATGCAATCTGGGTCATCTGGAGCTCCCACTATCTCACACATCCTATACCTGTAGGTTGTCATAGTGATAATACTCCATCAGGCAGCAACAGAGCAGAGGCAGCCATTGGGAAGAGCCTGTGGTTTCCCACAGTGCTGTCATTCCCGAGGATGCAGCACCTGAAGTCACGGTTGGGTCTGCGGTACTACCAGCAGAAGGTCAGTATGACTTTGCTGGCTGGCTCAGATTGCTTATGTTGCTTGAGGTTTTTCTTCTGATTTAAATCTGCTGCAAAGGTGCCTGTCAGCTCTCTTCCTTGCTGAATTGGGGTCTGTATTGTGAAAGGTTGAGTGGATCTTCTTCCTACCAGATATGCTTTGCTGAGCAGGAGCCATTCCATATGGCTGGTGGAGATGACTCCTTCATTTAAAGAAAACAGAAAAAACCAACCCAAATATGTTTCTAATAGCAATACTTTCATCCTGGAAAGTGAGAAGAAAAAAATAATTGCTTAGTTAATCTGTACAGATGTTGGGAGCTGATTTGCTGAGATCTGAGTTAGAAATGAGCTTTATTACCTTGTAGCTCTGGGAGAGGACACCAGACTCCCTTCCAGCCCCACCCCCTAGAAACACAACTACTGCTTTGAGCTGCCTTGCAGACCCCTCCAACTCAAATAATGTGTGTGAAAGTGAAGGCAAGTTTACAAGATAGTGGGGGTTATACAGATGAAAGCCAGAGTAGAAATTGCCCTGCAGCCTCTGTATTCTTAATAACTATTCAGAAGCCAGGAAAAAAAAATCAGCTTTTCTTTGAATACTCGGTGAATATTCAGGACTGATACTTAGATGTGGAAAAATCTTTATGTTTTTGAAACAGAGCATATAAGATACCAAATTCTTTAGCAGACAATAAAGATGAAATTCTGCAATGCTATTTGTACAGCTACTTCAGAGCAGAAGAGTGTCCTAGGGGTCTGCCAGCAGTACCTATTATTTGGCCTGTAGTCACTAACACCATTACAGGGATCAAAACGAGAACACTACTTGCTTATTGATGCAGTGGCAGTGACAACTGAGATTGAAGCAAGGAAATACAGAGCTCAGAGGGGCAGATTTGGCAGGTAAGTAAAAGAATGTATTTCCAAGGGTTTGCTTTCTAAAATACAGCAGTCTTAGAGTATTCTCTTCAGAGCCAGAGGAGTTATCCTGGAGCAAAGCTCATTTCTTCCACTCAGCAAGTAAGATTTGGGCTTTGCTGTAAAATCATCCCCTTAACAATGAGCAGGGATTGATCAGAATCACAGTTTGGGAGAATTAGGGCAGCTGTGGGCAATGGAGATCTTGGCAGGGCAACAACGATTAAATGCTCCAGGTCTGGCAGGGGTATCTTTCCCTGACAGTCCAGCCTGGAAGAGCCAAGCCATGGCCAGAACATGGGGTCTGCCCCCTGCAAGGACTGTTCTGTGTTCCCAGCAATCTGACAGATGAGAATCATGAAACTACATTCTGTTTGGTCCCCCAGCAATGCTGTGAACCTGTCTTTCCTGTTAAGAGGCTCAAAAACATCTTTTTATGGTGAACTTGTAGGTTACCTTTGAAATGGAACGTGGAATGGCTGGTTAATAGTTAATGTTCTAAGTGTTGTAAAATTCTGCACACATTGTGTACAAAGAGCTTGTAACGTCATGACTATGTAAGTGACTATCATGCCACCCTTTACTCATTTTTTTTAGTTGTTTTACCAAATTAGTACTGACACCTGCTGCACTCCCTCTCTTCTCCCCATTACTCACTTGTCAACCACAACGGATCTGTCAGTTTCTTGACAATTAGCCTGGGAAAGATGACTCAAACCTAAAATTTTACCAAAAAAGCAAAAAGAAAAAGAAACTGACTTTCTCATATTTTTATTTCCTTCCACGGGAGCTGGCTGTTGAAGATCAACGATTCAGTATAACAAAACAGACTGATCAAATTAGATGAGCCTACAACTCTCTCCCACGCTTCACTCCTGAGAAGTTGGACTTGTGATTACTGCTGATCAGTCTCTAAGTGAAGGTACTCGGTGGAAATGTGAGCACTCCAGCACAGTGCTAAACAAGAGGAAATTGAACAGCTTCTGTAGTGTAGAGATGAGTGTAGATTTCTGGAGTGGGGAAAAGCAATTTGGATGAATAAAACATGAGTGCTGATTCTCAGCCCCCAGCTGAAATTGTTTCACTCTGTAAAGGCACTTGTATATTGCTTGGAGTCAGTGCCAAGCATTACACTGCTGGGTGGTCTGATGCTGACTGCACAGGTTCCATGCCTTGTTTGCCCTCCTTCCCTCCCACTCTCAGGTCCCACACACAAAGGTAATGGGGTGTGGTGTAGAGCAGCCCTCTGTGCTGGCGTTCCAGCAGTTCTTCCTGAACTCTGGCTGAAGCCAGCATCATAAGAACATCCCAGACGCTCCTGACGACAGAAATATATAAATACACAAATACACACTTGCTGTACTGCCCAGACCTACCTGCTCTAGAGCTCCACAGTGGCAAGATTAAGCTGATGTGGGGGATCTGACTCATGCCATGTTTTTTACTTCCTTTTGTGGTTTTTTTTGTTGTTGTTTGTTTGTTTTTTTGTTTGTTTTGGGCTTTTTTTGTTTGTTTGGTTGGTTGGTTGGGTTTTTTTGTGTGTGTGTGTGGGTTTTGTTGTTGTTTTTGTTTTTGGTTTTTTTTGGTACAGACATTCCTCTGAAATATTTGAACACCTTTGCACCAAAGATGTACATGCATAGGGCAGGATTTCACTAAAGGAAACATATGAAATCAATACTTATCAAATATGTTATTCCTGTTTAGACTCCCACACATTTACTAGAGCAAAAATAAAAAGTCAAAAGGAAAAAGGAAGATATAGGTATCATTATTCACTGCTCATATGAGCATGCTCCTGAGCAAAGAGGGTGTAAGGGTACGTATAGAGATGACACTGCTGTGAGATGACACTGGTTTAAATTACTATGTATTATTCTCTAGAAACGTACAAAGCAGTGAGGAATCAGTCTGGTTGCTGCAACTTGGTTGCCTCTAAAGCAGAATCTTGAAGGAAAGAGGGATTAAGTCAACAGAGTCCAACTACTAAGAGGATGCAGACTGAGAGCCATAGATAACTGTTAGACACAGAGAAAAGGTTGCAGTTCTGCCACTTGCTGGGAAACTTGATCAACCTCACCCCAAGTCCCTCAGCCCAGTTTGTGAGTGTTCCAGGTGAGAATTAGTTTTGTGTTTCTTTGTTGACTAGATTTTGCCATTGTGCAAACTGGCAATAGGATATGTACTTAGTGCCATCTGTGATGGGACTTTTACTTTTGGTGTGGTGGATGTCTTCACTGGGGTTTTCTCTCAAATATCTGCTTCACCCACAGCTGGCTACTAGGATATAAGGACCATTGCTGTAGTAGAGTGTTCTTCTGTGTTTCCAAGTGACAGGCATGTGGGCTCTTCTCTCCAGCAAACATTGTACCCACAGAGAAAATTATATTAAAATAGTATCAGGTGGCTGGGTTTTTTTGTTTATAGTCACACATCCCTTGTTTGCTTTCAGTACAGTCTTGGCAGTCCATTGAGCAGCTAACACACTAACAAACCTCTGTGGATTCTGCTTATCTAAATGCCGTCTAAGGGCCACAATCATCAGCTCATCAAGCATGAAGCTGGAAGCACAAGCTGATCAATGCTCTGAAAGCATTCCCAGAACTGAGGGAATACTGGTGTTTTGCATTTTGACTAAAATTATGTTGAAGTACTTTTTAGAGTTAAAGTATTAAGCCTCCCACTGCTTCAGGGAGCGTAGCAAATGAGTAACCATGGAGGGAGCCAGACCATCAGATTTGTGCTTGTAAGTGGGGAAGAAACCATAACCTCTGCCTGAGTATTAATTTCAAAACCGTCTTTCCCTCTATCCGCAACAATGCCACAGGGAATGATGCAGAGATCACGCTGCATCTTGGGCAACTTGAATCTGTCTTTCAGAGAGATCATGATGAGACTGAAATACTGTTACACAGATATCTAGACTAGGAAGAAGAAGAATGCTGCATCCTCTTGTGACAGCAAGAAATGTTTGAGAAGGGGAGAAGAGGATGTAATTATAAAAGATGGAATTTAGCCAAGATAGAGCATGTAATATGTTCAGTCTTACAAAAAGCATTGCAATATCTTTAAATAACCAGTGACAGTCCTGACCTGATTTTACATCTCTACTGGCAATAAGATTCCTTCTCACTTTTTATAGGAATGAGATATAAAAAGAAGAGGCCCATAGAACCAGAAGCACCATTTCCTGCGACTCACAGATGCTCCTAGAAATTCCTGCCTTTTAATAGCCATTTATTGATTTGGTCCAATATGACTGTAACAGGAATGACCTGAACTGGTTCAGTGGGTTGCTGGCATGGTGACTTAGCCATGTACTAAATCCTTTCAGGATATCCATCAGCAAATATTTAAAGAAATAATACAGTTACGATAATTAACATAATCTCCTCTACTCTTTCTAGACTCTGCTTTGCTCACTTCTGTTTCCTTGCATAGTTGTTAAGAGTCTTCCTTGTCACTTTTAGTACCACTCAGAAGGGTCTCATATAATCACACCATCTCAGTCAGGTCTATCCCCAGCATTTTCCAGGATGTGGCGGGAGGAATCCCCCACAGGGTAAATAAGCTGGGTCTTGGGCTTATTTGTTTTTTTCTGAAAGGTTTTTGGTAGAAGGGGGCTTCAATCACTTCTTTCTGCCCAAGACCTTCCTTGACCTCAATTGCCAATTAAATTCCTTTGTCTGGTTGATAGCCTGTCCAGGCGTGAGTTGGGTATTACAGCTTGCAGAGCTTTATTGGATTTGTTTCAGGTTCCTGTTTTTTCCATTTACTCTGATATTGAATACCGTCATCATGAGCTATTTCTTAACTAATGTCAGGGAAAATGCATTGAGAGAAATGTTTTGCTTAGACTGTAAATAGAATTCAAAATAAGATCTGGCAAACATTCCCACCACAGCTGGTGGTGAACACAAGTGCATATACATATATATGTATATATATATGTCTGTATATATATATATGTGTGTATATATATACATATGGGGGGGTTTGCTGCAGATATCCTTTGGGTATGTAACAATTTTTAAAAGGCTGTGCATGCACAGTATTTCCTGTCTTAGGTGGTTACAGCATGCTTGTCACTGTAATATTTGGGTACAAACATGCATGTTGAATGCAAAATGAACCTCACTGTCGACTGCAAACCTGCAACTGTTATACTGACATATTTTGCATTGGAAGACAAAAGGATTACTCAGTGTACTAATGACCTTGTTCAGGAAAGGGGGCTTTTGGTAGAATTCAATAATGTACAGCAAATCTTTTAAATGCCTTTGGACACTATAGGATGAAAGGCTTTGTAGAAATAGCAGAAATTATTATTATCAAGATTAAGATTTCACTCTATCAGATTAGTGCATGTGTCAACTGGAATAGAAGTGTATATATGAGGGTTGCCCACAATTATGTAACTTAGTATAATGATCTATCACAGCTCTCAAACAAGAATAAAGAAAGTAAATGTTCAGCCTGTTATAAATATGATGAGAAAGTGACTATCTTGCAGACCAAATATATTGGGTTTGTTTCTGAAATATTGATAAAAGGCAAAATTTGAAAGATACTGATGGTAGCTGAGTTGTTACTGTCTGTACACAGCTGCCTCTACACAGTTACCAATTCAAAATAGAAGTGGAAATAAAATTTTAATTGAGCAAAAAGTAAACTGTAAAAACACTACAACAGGTTATCTGTAATGACTTGTGTTGTTTTATTTAAAGCAATAGAAAGTCTTAGAGTTCAGTGCAAAATGATAATAGGAAGATAAATTTGCCTTCTTGGTAAAGACAAGATTATCACTATCCCATGAGCCTATGAAATATACCATTTTTAAAGTATTCAGGTCAATTTACATAGAAAAAAATCAGGTTTTACTATTAACTCTACAAGCAGTGTTTAAACCACTAAGCATTGTAGTTAAGAACCTTGAAAACCTATTTCTTCAGAGAAATAACACCTACTTTTTATTGTGCTCCATTACATACAGTTGTTTTATATCATTGCTTAAAGCAGTAGGAGAGAATTTGATCACTTACATCCATTTGAAATCTCAACACAGAGCATCCTGGAGTCACTGCTTCTTTTGGTAGTTACATATCACATCCTCTTATTATTCAAAGGAGTCAAGTTCAGATGCAAGAACAAATGATTTCACTAGCAAAGATAGTCAAGATTTTAGAAGTACAAATGTCAGAAAAGGGAGAAATAAAAGGAGAATGAGGGAGAATTGTCTGAAGTATGAGTGTCTTTACCTTCCACGTCCATAACTATTTATGTTCTTCATTGGAATCAAGAAAAAAATCACTCAAGGTTTCCTTATGTTTGTTAGTCATACCACCTGCTGTAATACCACTCAATAATTGTCATTCTGATGTCTCAGACTGTCTGAAGTGTTCAGGCAGAATGGGATTGCACACCAGACCCAGTAAGAGCTGGATCTTTCCTGCTGTTTCCATGGAAAGGGTTATCTCAAATTCACATGCCTAATAACTGAGCTCTATGATTTCAGACTTTGAATAAGCAGAGTAGTGAAGTATGCTGTAGATTTATGTAAATCCATTGATATTGATAAAATCACTGAGATACTCAAAGTTACATGAATGATGATTTAGCTAATATATCTCTCTATAGTTTCAAAATTGTGTTTTCATTTTGTAGTCCATAATAGTTCTGTATCTTATTAACCTCTTTACCTGGACCATGAGGAAAGAAAAGACTACTGAGCAATGAACATCACGATGGTTAAAATTTAGCCAAAACCAGAACTAACAGAACTGAGCACAGGTAGTTGGCCATATGTAAACTCAACAGACCAAAAATTAAAGACAGCAGAAGTTTATAGCAGAAGGTATAGCCATCATCTCCTAATGTAAGGGATTGTTTCAAACTAGGGCATCCCTCTGGAAGGCCAAACACAAGGAAATCCAGCAGACTTTGCAATCCACACAATCATTCAATATTCAAGAGATGAGACATTAGGAAAAGATAACTTCTGTCAGAAAAAGGCTTTGATTCACAGGAAAATATGAAAAGGAAACTACTAGTAATCAAGCTGGAATACAGAGGAGGTTGTCTCCACAAAGGGCTGTGATCAACCCTCTGATATGGACTCCTGCAAACACAGAAAATTGGTATGCGAATTGTGAGCTCTTTGAGCTAGTTATTGGTTTTCTATTTTGAGTTTGCACAGGATTTAGCAGATAGGTTGGGATTCTGTTTGGTCTTAGGTATTACAGTAAAACAAACCATCATTTTAAACAGTGAATATGTGTCTACTCAGTCCCAGTGGCACTGTAAATCTAATGTGTGCAATATTTGACTGTGTTCAAAAATTTCATCATGAAAATTTTCCCTTTGCTGCTCCACTCCTATCGTTCCGTTCTGATAAACAGAATGCTGTTCTGCACTGACTAGCAGAAACTGGAGGAAGTATAAAACCATTTTTTTTTAAAAAAAAAAGGTACAATGGTAAGGTCACATGGTGGCTTTCAACACTGAAAGCCTAAGCAAAGACACTGAAATAAAAAGGTGGAATGTAAACAGTAGTTATGTATACACGCACATACACACATGTTCATACGCTGCATATTTAGCACAGTAATGGCTTCATGTATCATAGCCATGATGAATGACAGCCAATGATAGGGAGTAACACTCAGAAAAGATAGGGGAAAAATCACTGCAGGAAGGACACCATGCATCAAAAGTAGTAGTGTAGAGAATGTTCCGATTTAGATAAAAATGTCTGCTGTGTATTTGAGTGACCCTATAATGTGAGCTTTGTGTAGGAAATCTATTTTTATCTTCCACACAGAAAAGCAAAGAATGTGGAGAGCTGTGGATGATACGCTTTAACTGCAGATAGTTGGTAAAGGTTTTCACTTCTTTGGGATCTATTTTTTTAATCCGTTTCACCCAGTGAAATTTTAAGGATGCTTGCAATATGTCTTAAAAGCCATTTCTCCATGAACAGTAATACACTGTTCCAAGATCATCATGGGGTTTTTCAGAAGTGCTTAATGGACCTTTCTCTTCTGCTACAGATGTGAAAGCTGCCTTTCTTTGACCTGGACCAAAAACTTGGACCATACTCAAGCACTTAGCTGAAAATCCTAACACAATTTTGGTCAAAAAAGTTTAGTTCTATTTTCCTTTTTTTTATTATTATTATTATTTTATGATGCTATTTTTTAATTATCATTAGGCACCCAAAAATTACTTCTGGACCCCATGCTCAGAAACAAAAATAAGAAGTAATATGGTACTAGCTTCAGTCACCTCATGTACATATTTCTTACTCTTTAAAAAATCAGGATTGAAAGTGTTTTTCAGTGAACCAAAATATTATCTGAGATCTAAATGTAAAAAGTAAGTTGTAAGTAGCATAAAATCATGATAGCAAGCAGCTGCAAACAATTTTTTCTGGTCCTTTATTGTTAGGTGGTGTTTGCTTAGCAGCTGGTAAACAGGCTATCAAGAAAGACTTGGGGACAATTTTCCAAAAGACATGAATGACACCCAAATGTTGAAATTTGGTTGACAACAGACAGATAAAGCTAGTATTTTAGTTTAAAGAGAACACATCTTCCTCCCACCCAGAGAGGCACATTTTTAAAATTACAGTAAAAGCTTCTCTGCCAATTCTAAGAAACATTTCTCTGAACAATATAGCTTTGCACATGAAGTTTTGGTCCTGTTATTCCATTGACAAGGTGGAATCATTCATATTCAACTATCAAAAGAATAAATATTTTGAAAGAGGACTATCTTAAAGGGAAATTTTGAGGATGCATGCAGAATCCTGGGAGCACTGAAATCAGTGAAAAGTCCCAGAATTTCATCCCTGCAAACCAGTTAGGCTGCTATCTGTGGGAATAAAATGATTCCAAAAATCCAGGTCGTAACAGTTATCTGGCAAACAGATCAGACAGTCCTATTATAGTCAGCATGCAAGCCATTTTCCCTGTTAATTATATGCATCTAATGTCAGAGATCTAATTATCCAAGAAAAAATTAAAATTCCTAAAAGAGCACAGAGCTGAAAAAAACTGGAATACAGCCAAACTTCCCTGAAGTTTTCACTCATTGAAATGTTAGCTGGAGACATAAGCATCAAATCTTACTATGTTTTAACATAGTTTTAACATTGTTTTGGGATTTTTTCCAAGTGGAATTAAAAAAATAGAAAAAAATAATCCTTGGATTTATTACTTTCAAGTCTTTACCTTTTTCCAGTACTTTTTGCACCATCTGACTGTACCAAATTACCCTGATTATTTTATCTTTTGGTCACTATGAAGGAAGCACCCCTGGAAACATACAAAATTATTTTGTGAAATAGAGTTTTACACCAGTATTCATTTTAACTGTGAGAATATGACTCACAAATTCCATAAGGCATGGAAGAATATAAATAACTGCTCTGTTGCCTAGTTAAGCTTATCAATTGTGATTAATATTTAAAACAGAAATTAAATTTTAAGTGAAATTTCTTCCTGAAAATGTTTTCTCTGCCTATATGTCCAGCTTGTTTCATCTAATCCAAAAAATTCTGATGAGCAATATTACAAGGTTTCTTTCCATCTTCCACCTAGAGGTTCCCTGGACTGAGGACCAGGCCTCTTGGGAAGCACTGTCCAAGTCAACAGCACATTTGCATTTGACAACTTTGTCCCACTGTTTCCAGTTGAAATATCTTGTCATCCTCTTGAGTTGAGATGCTGTGGGACTGTGCTCTCCACACAGAAGGTGAAAACAACTGTGAATGGAAGAAGAGGGAAAATTCTGTGAACCAAGATATTGGGTTGGTCCCCATTGGAAAGCAAATGAGCCATAACTCAAGTTGCATCTGAAGACAAATGTGGAAGTTTCATTTTGTAGATCTTATAACTTTTTTTTTGATCAAGTCTAAAGTCTCTTTTCCCAACCTTCAACTTCTCTGCTACCAGAAGGTATAATATGAGCTGAGGGCAAGTTTATAGAGAATTCACCAAAAGGAGGAACAAGTATTAACTTGACATTACAGAAACTATATTAACCACATCACCTGGGACCACAGAGCAGACACAAATTAATGGAATCATCGCTCTCATTTTGTAAGACTCTACCCATGAGGGAACAACTTGACAAAATATCAGTCACTATTTTAAACGACAAAGCTGAACCATTTCGTCTTAGCTGTCAGACATTCCGATGCACAAAGGACAGTCCCTGTTTTTAGCACACACATTCCTATTTTCTGTATTTTTCTGTATAGTCTGTCTCATAAAGAACTGTAACTATTCCAATGCATTTCAGCACAGTTTAAAAGCCATGTCCCTATTTCAGCCTCAGGGATTCCTATTAATTTCCTTCAAATGTTATATGTTAATTCAGGGAACAAGGATTTTCTGATTTAATTTGTCACCTTAGTTATCAGCTCTTATTCCACTATCAGTCCCATGTAAATGGTTTATATGTTCCCCATAAGAGTAGCTTTGATATTGGGGACCTTATCTAACAAATGATTTTTCAGGACTCTTCAACAAATTTAACCTAATATTTTTTTCAGTCAGATTATACTACAACACTAAAATCTCTATTGGAATTTATTGACAGATATAAATAACCATGGTTGCCAGTTTAGGTAGTATTGTAACCAGCTGGATAAGTTTTCCCAATGTGGAGGAGGTGAATTGCTGCTCAGCGAGAGCACTGCTTGTGCCTTGGCCTTTATTAAAGACTCATTGCAGATCTGGAAGAGAGTCATCAGCAGTAAGGCTTCTTGGGAGACAGGTTCTGAATGTATGTGAACATGCTCCTTTGAGCTATGGCCAGAGGATCTTCCGTTGTTCCCCAAGTGGGGAAGGAAAGTGCATAGAGTTATAGGGTGATTTGTCTGCACAAAACCTGTGTGCCTGTGTTCACATCATGGGGACTCAGGAATAGACTGCAAGCAGATTTCAGAACCTGTTTAGGAGAAAGCTGGGGTTTGGCCAGTGAATAGCTGATGGAGGTGAGAGGAAAAGCTGTTTCCTGTTTATTAGAAATGAACACCTATCCACCAAAGACTCATTGGCTTATTTGGCCTGAAGGTCTGTTATTCAAACTGAAGAGAAACAAGTAGCTTTTTACTCCCTGAAATTCTAATTCAACAATGTAAAGTATCCTATCAAAGACTGTTGAGCCTTTACTAAGCCCAGCTTTTCAGTTGTAATGCCTTAAGTCATGTAGTCATGAAGACATTAGGTAATACACTCTGAAGGCTTATACCTGTATTACTCATTGAAACACCAAACGTTTCTCCTAACTCCTTCACTCTTAGATCAGTGCAAACTATCCTTTCCCACCCACACTCTACCTTGGCCTTTGACTGTAATGGTTGTGCACAGTCTATCTCATCTCTTCAGACAAATCTCTCTAGTGTTTATCATTTGTGATGGGGACAAAGCCTTTCAAACCTGTGAGTCATTACGACTTGATCCAGCCATGAGTATATATGAAAGGAGGAAGGAGTGTGTTTGTGGAAATGCTTTGCTTTCTTATCTATTGTGTCTGAAGTAAGACTTTTTCTAGACGACTACTCATAAGTAGTGGTCTTTCTACAGGGAATGCACTGAATATACTGTGTTTAAATGAGCTTTTAATTCTGAATGCAAAATTCTTCTTGGATGTCAGCTGTACATACCGGTGCATATTTGAAATGGAAAATGGATCAAATATTGCACAATGCTGCAGCTGTAACATCTTCCTTGTCTTTCAAAATGAAACAATTTGATTTTTTTTTATCCCTTATGAACAAAGAAAGGTAAAAAACCAGAATATTAAGAACTCAGATCTTGACAAGGAATGTGGGGTTTAGTTTTGCTGGGTCAGATACACGGATGGTGGATTTACTACAATGCTTTCAAAGCTAGTGGCAGCAACTCTAAATTTGCACAGCAGAACATCAGATTATGAAACGCTCTCACATGCAATCAAATGAAGCCGCAGAAAGTGTCTGTGATTTTGATGTAAATCTGTCAGGTGGTTCATCTGTTTTAGAGGAACACGATTTCTGCAAATTTTGATGCACTTGACATTAACCGTTATTTAACTGTAACAGAAGTTGAACCCAGTAGTGCGCCTGATAGTTTGAAGTTTCCAGACACTTAGAGACACTTTCCTTA
The DNA here is from genome assembly GCF_001715985.3 of Manacus vitellinus. NCBI lineage: Eukaryota > Metazoa > Chordata > Aves > Passeriformes > Pipridae > Manacus > Manacus vitellinus. The sequence continues at coordinate 7,267,198 of NW_021940535.1, read as the reverse complement.
CGAGGGTCAAAAAAACCCAAAAATTTGCCCATATTAAATTCACAGCCCATATTAAATATCGCAGCATTCCCGTGACTGCTGCCACTGTAAAATTCAATGCATAATTTGAAGGCTGTAATGTAAAAGTTATGGTTTCTTTGAGAGTAGAGCAATTGCACATTTAGCAGAGAGTTCAAAATTCAATTTTACATATATACAAATATGCACACACACACAAACATGTATATATATGAATGTTGCAAATGTTTTTCTAGGCATGGTGTGCTGAAATAATTGTTTTGATTACAAAAATTACAACCAGCAGAGAATTAGCTCCTGGGCCACCTCTGTAGAGTGAATAAATCTCATTAATCTAAGCATCTCTAAATTTCAGATGTAAAAGACCAACCAACATCTGAATTTTGGTTCACACCATGCAACCTCCTTCTCTCTCCTGTTCTCCTCTTGATCTTTTAGCCCAGAAGCTAGACAGCTCGTTCCAGGCACAACCCTGTCTCATCCTTCTTGCTGCTCCAGTGTAGCTCATCATCACCCTCCTCATGTTTTCATGCTGCTTCTACTACAAATATCTATTTTTCATGCAACTCTGAATGCTGCATTTCTGAGGTCAATGGTCTTAAGAAAATGTCTCAGTCCCTGGAGGAGAATTGAATGAGATCACTGAGTTACAAAAGGGCTGCAAGAACTGGGGCCTAAAACTACATCTGCTGTAGGCTCACAGCCTCTGAAACAAGTTCTGCTTTTTTTTTTTATACCTTCTACGATACAGATTTAAAGCAATCTGGGATGTCCAAACTACATTTACATGGACAATGAGTTTAATCAACCTGCACTAATCTCCATGTTTAGATCACTATTATGTGAAGGTCTGTCCAAATCCTTGATCTGTGAACTCCATGGCCTTTTCTTTCTCTCAGTGCAGCCACAAGGTAAAAGTAAGACCTCAGTATATTTGTGGCATAGCTTATCCGCAGCATGTCAGCAGGACAGGTTTTACTTCTTCAGCATTACATTGGTCATGCATCTTTGCTTCTATCTCGAAGAGTGGCTCACAAACGGCCTCAGCGAAGGCTCATTTAACACAAAGCAAAAGCAGTTAGAAATAAGGACACTGAGCCAGGCACACCTCTCAATCCAGTAGTCTCATCGCTGTGAATCAATCAGCCTAATTAGACAGATGTGATGAGGAGCTACTGTCCTCTCTACAAACACCCAACTGTGCTCAGAGCTGGCAACAGTAATCAGCCTTTTGTCTGAGACAAGAAGCAAAACATTAGTGCCACAATTACCACGGACTGACACTCAGGGGCAGAGCCTTTTCTATCTGTGTTTGTACGGCACTGGGGAATTTTTATGCTGCGGTGAAACTCTGCTCCAGTATCTAGACTTACCAAGAAAAAAGAATAAGAAAAATTAAGGATGGATATTCAGTTCTAGAGGAATTAACTGAAAACTGTCAAAACTGTGAGATGTTGAAAAAAGCTCCAAAAAGTCAATTATATACCTGCAATTTTATGAAGTTATTTCTGTTTTAATACAAAAAGAATTTAATAGAACTTACTTTAAAATGTCAAAATGAGACAGAATTTCTTTTCATGCTGTTGTATCTGCACACTTTTTTGAAAAATTACAGTTTCCAGTCCTTATGATTATGACTATAATTTAGAAAATGTTAATTGGAACACTATACAGAGCAGAAGTGTCTGCAGTTACTGCCTGAAACAATAGCTTGGATGCATATGAATTAGTTCATCCACCTTAGCATATATTAACTCTGAAGGCATATAAAAACAATACTATTACCATTTTACTACTATTCATTTAATTTGAAATATCTAGCTAAAGCACATATCTCAAAAACTCTAAGCATAAAACCAAGCACTCTCTCTAAGCATAAAACTCTCCTAACTATATTCTGTGTAATCAAGCTTGAACAGATATTCTTCTTCCAACATGTTGGTTCGTTGGAGTTCCTCTGACTGAAATGTTTTCTTCTGGCAAATGGTCTCTTCTGGCTCCTTTAAAAGGGTCTCTTTACAACTAATTATGAACTTTCAATAAAACTAAATTTTCTGAAGCTAAAGTTGACAAAATCTGAATTGGGAGATGCAGTTCCTTTCATATTTGGGTTGCACTCTTTGTCTGAGACTCCAAGGACCCACAAAACTGTCATGTCTGCAAAATAGGTGTTATTTAAGCCTAGCCTTAAATGATGTTTAAGTTCCTTCAGGGTCTGGTTAACCTAGTTACAAGTTAGACAACAGAAATGTTGGAAAGCTTTTTCATTAATTTGGTTTTTGCTTTTTTTCTCCCAGTAAAACAAGGAACCGAAGTGAAAGACTTAGTTTTCTTCCAGTCTAATTCCTCTTACATCTCAGCTATAGTGTTGGGTATTTTTCCCCTCATGGAGATTTTCTTTCAGATGCAGATCTGGAAAGTAGTTCCCTGTGTCTAAATTTGTGTCATGGGCACAATGAGCCAGTGGGAGATGAAGGCAGCGGAATTCCGCAGGCCCCCCACGGACTCCAATTAAAATGAGGGCCAGAAAGCAATTACTCTGTGAAAGTATATATATCTGCAGCCACCTGGGAGGGGTGGCATTAATAAAGAGTTTTAATGCTGTTGCCTAATTAGGAGGAGGAGAGTTAAGGTTAGCAGTTTTGTGTGTTGCAGTGATTCAAAAAGTGGCAAGGGGAGTGAGAAATAGTACTTTTAAAGGTAAAGGAATCTTCACTTTCAAGCTCACAGCAACTACACTTTCATCTGATGCCTGCATGACAGATGGAAAGAAAAAGAAACAGTCCTAAAAAGTCACAACCTAAGAATCTTAGAACTGTCTAAGTTGGAAAGGACCTCTAAGAGCATCCAGTCCAACTGTTAAGAGTGTGTCACAGATTCTGGAAAGCTACATCTTCAAGAAAAAGAAAATTCACCCCCATTGCTCCTATTAGGAAAGGAGACATCTTAATTGATGTATTTCTTTTGAACCTCACTGCTATTCCATTACACCCTTCCTCTGTCCTTATGTCTCATATTTGGGCTAATGCCATCTCAATACGAGTGACTCTTTGGACTCTGGGTGCTCTTCAAATTTGCTGGTGCTTTCAATCCTTTTGGCATTAAGTAGCAAGAAGTTTGGGGGTTGAAACACCTCTGTTAATGTTATCTGGAACACTGTGAATTAATTTAAAAGGGCTCATCATCCTACTCTCAATAGTCAGGTCTCCCTCCTCGCACTCACAGAGTGCACTTGACTGGTGGTCTGCCAGGCAGGTAGGCTCCAGTCTCCATCTCCTCCTCTCAGGAATTCATACACCCCTATGAAAATCAGATCCTCACTTCTCAAGGAGGTTGGAAGAAGGTTAGAGACCAACTGTTCAGCCAAATCCAGCTGTACTACAGGGTTTGCTAGGAAAATTTTTCTAAGGATGCTGCTAAACTAAATTACCTTTTCTTATGTGACAAGTTGGTCTGCACCAATTTACACAGACAGATTCACTGTATCATGTTCCACAGGCAATACAATTATCCTTACTAGGTTGGATAGGAAACTCCACTCTCATGGCAAAGTGTATGAGACTATGTTGTTCATCAGAGCCTTTGTTTTCAATGTTATTAATCTGGCAGCATGTCACCTACAGCTAATTTGATCATTGGCGCATGTGAGGTAGAAGCACGTCTCTTCCTCCATTGTTCCAGGTTTCCAGACACTTGAAACTACCCTTACCTTAACTGTATTATTAGAATTTATGAGGCCATGACCCCATGGAGTATATGGGCTGCCCAGACACACAAATCCAATAGTTTTACGTTGGGCGAATCGGCGCTGTATGCTGTTTACTAGCAAAATAACTACTTCCCATGTGCTAGTTATTTACTTTGCTACTGGAAAATATGCCATACTAATATCAACATAGAGCAGCCAGCACATAACATTTACACTGAACTTTGAGTCATTTCAAGTACTGCTGGAACATTTAAGAATGGGAATCTTTGAAACAACTACTACTCTTGTATATTTTGAGTATGACTAGAATAAGTTCAATTGCTCTCAAATGCTACCATCTCCTTATATATAGTAAGGAGGGTTAAAGGTGGTAAAAGTTGGTATCAATAATACTTTTCCCTCCTTTGCTGTACAATTAAAACATTGTATATATACATTTCAGTAAAACTGTACAAGTCTTTTTCTCCAGGGCTAGCTGGTGATGACATTTTTAAAGATCATTCAGAAAGATATATGTGCAAATGCTATTATGCCTCTATACAGCCAACTAAAAAAGGAAAAACCACCTCATCTACCCTTCTGACATCTCTCAGTTGCACACTTTTCCTCCCTGCAAGCAGCCAGTTGAGCAGGTCAGACAAGAGCATTTTAGGTCATTCAGAAACTACTCTTTCACTCTTACTCCCATAAAGGGAAAGTAGGATGCTTAAGGAAGTCTGGAGAAGCAACAAGACTTTCTTCCCTTTTCAAAACCCACACAACAGGTCGACACACAGAACAAGGAGAGCACTTCTAATGGACATAAAAATATTGCCCTAGCACTGCCTGTGAGGAATTACACGAGGTGGCTTAAAAGCCACCATCCAGTTCATACGCTCCTAAGTGGAGCTGCACAAGCATGCAAGGATTCCTGTTGCTGTGAAAAGCCCTCTTATTAGTTGCAGCTGAAGCTCAGCATGATTCACCTGCGCTTTCTTGCTGGGCACTCTGCACAAAATTCTTATAGCGATAGGTTTGGTTAAAAACAAGTATGGAACAGAAGGCGGCAATTGAACTTAAAAATACAAAAAATATATATAAATATATATAAATAATTTAAAAATCTCTCTGAAATCAGACTGATACTGAATATATCAAATGTGGGTTTATTAACCTCTTTCTCCCAGTATAAAGTTATTACGATTCCAGATTTTCCTGGATGACCTCTTGTCCCTCATACATTCAGTTCAGGAAGAGATGAGTTATTTAGCTACTCCTCTGGGATTTTAGAGCACTAAGTCTAAGTGGACTCCCCCAAAATCCAGAGGTCTGGACAACTCTTCTACAGGCATCGTCCATGTGCACATCACACATATACAGAGCCTGGATGCTCTGGGTGAGAGAGGCTTGCCCCAGGACAACTGTATATAACCTAAATGTCCATCAGACTAAATTATGACAGAAACACAGATGTATTCACTGTGCAATCAACTTCCTATGTCTGATAAATCCAGCATGCATTGGGTTCACTCTGGGTGGTTTTTTATGTATGTGCACCTGGATGACACCAGGGAAGTCCTGGGCCAACACATGGTGTTAATCTGCCATGAGAGAGTAGGGAATGGTAGTGCTGAGTAGCTTATGTTTTTTTCTGCATTACACTTTGAGGTGTAGAAGATTTTATGATAAAATAGCAATGCTGCATCTACTCAGCATGTGTCTGCACCCCTGTGATTGTTTTAGTTCTAGTCTACCTGGCTTACTTTTGCTTGAGGCAAATGTTTCACTACAGCTTTGACTCCATTCTGAAATGCTTTCCTTCTATGCTGTTCTTGCTACTTGATAATTCTCTCCTGAGCAGCAGATTTCTTAGAGGGTTTCTGTGAGGATGCCTCTACAGAAAGATTCCTGAAAAATGGCTGTTAATAAGAATGAAAAGCAGGGGTCCTGTATGTGTCAGAGACTACAAAGAAAAAGAACAAAGTCTCTAATAGGGCATGTGAGAAGAACTGATTCTCCCTAAGGGGAAGAGGGGAAAGATGGAAAGGAATTAGAGATTTAAAGATTGTATCTTTAAATTACCAAAAAGAGACAAAAAGTGGTGCTCAGTTCTGGTCTTACAGTCTTCTGATTCAATTGTCTACATTTCCTCTCCATTCCCTCAGTCCTCATTCCTTCCCAGATGCATACAGGACATTTTAGTTGCTTGATGGAGACATTTTCTTAATGCTACCACTTTGCGGATACAACACATTTCCTCAATATATAACTGAAACCTTCCCCTCTGTAAGTGGAATTGAAGAACCATTCTCTCAATTTGTTTTAAGATTGGCATAATACCCATGAGTCTGTAAATTAAATCTGAGATCAAGGGGTCTCTCAGGAAATGCTGCAAACAACATTAGACTGTGGCACATCATTCTTGGAAAGAAGTGAGTCATCCTTTCCAGCCAGCATCAATACTTGCACAGCTTTTTCTTAACCATGTAGCCCACTACCAGGGCATTTTTGGCCTATGAACCCAAGTGTAAATCTAATCCTGTACCTTGAGGGTGGCTTATACTAAATCCTTGCCCTCCCAGGGTCAAATTAGAGATCCATCCAACCTCGTAGGCGACCTCGCTACTTCTGGTATTCACTGAGCCCCAGCAGCTCTTCAGTCCAAGAATATTTGGAAAGAGAAGGGGACTTTGAAGACAAAATAAAAAGATAGGAAGAAGAAGAAGGTGATTTTACTACACAATTTTACAACAATCAGTACTGATTGGTGCTCATTACCAATAGGCACTGACTCCTTTATGAGCATGGTAGCTTTATAATAGAATTACAAGGCCTAGAAAAAAGCTGGTATGATGATTATGTCTTTACTTACAAGCAAAACATCACAAACCACTGTAACATCAAGAAATTGGAAAAAACCGTCAAACAAAGCTAACCAGAAACACTGCCCTCCAATTAATCTAGAAGTGGCCTGAATACTTTTTTTGGATTGCAAAAGAAGTTTTACTCAAATTCTAAAAAATAAAACCTATAAAAGTTGCCAACAAAGGCATATAAACTTTTTCTGTTAGCAGAATACACAAGACTTGCAATTCTCTATCCATGATAGGAAGAAAACTGAGTTTTGACTGAATATATTGGACAATCAATCAAAGAGTATTTGCAGTACCATTTCCAGGAACTAGTGTCTGCAAATATAGAATGATTTTTCAAATTCTCTCTTCCCTTACCAAGACAAATAACTTATTTTTTGTTTGTGTGTTGTTTTGAAAACTAAAGAACTCTCAACATCTTGCTACTGTAGCATTGGTGGTGGAATTTTAAACATCTACCCAACCCAAATTCTTGAGCTCTTCGAAAATCCATCCTCTTATCCTTTTGCCTAAATACTTACTGTGAGTTAAACCAATTTGCAGAATCTGGCCTGGAATATGAGGACCACCTAACTTGTGCTCAGATTAAATTCAAAAAGATAAACAGCCTAAGAACCACTGACAAAAGCAGGCAAGAGATACAGGCACTTTGAAACCTTTGTGTAAAAACAATTTAACCATAAAATGTCATTAAACCATAAAAGGAAAACCAAAAAAATTTGCCAGTTTAAACAAAGGGGAGCTGCTCGCATGTCAGGGAAGACCATCATGGTTCTGTAGATCTTTGCCAGAAACAAAACTACTTGAAACTATTGAGACTATCTGGTTTGGGGTCAGCTGATGAGGATGAGACAGGGGAGAGGCAAGGCTGAGACAGCAGCAGTCGTGGTCATGCAAAGAGGCTGAATAGGCTGAAGACAATAAAGTGCATGGACACACCTGCAAAAAGACACAGGGGGTGGCCTATGTAACCCTGGGATCACACACCGAGATTTTGATCCCTGAGAAAACCTGACCTCTGTGCAAAGGCTGTCTGCATAGAAAAAACAGACCTTCAGAAGTGTGCCAGTCATGTTTGCAAGCAGTGAACTCTTTAGGGTAGATTGCTGCTCGTGGGTAGTAGCTGCAAAACAAGTTCTGGAGCTACATGTGGGTGGGACATGTTTGTTCTGTGGTGAGGGCAGTAGGAAAGATGCCTGCAAAAGGCACAGTTATAGGAGAAATCCTGGTGTCCCCACAGCCCTAGGGTTTCACAGTAAGGCAAAGGCTGGTACAGCTCAAGGTTTCACAAGGGACATGGTCAGTGCTCCATGGCTGTGATCAGTGTGCTGTGGCTGAGCTCTGGAAGTGCACAGCCCTAGGATGGAGGAGTAGGGGCTGTTCTGAGCCAGCTTCAGCCATGTTCTTCACACCAGCTTCTACTGCCAGCACAACGGGGGCAAGGTGCACCAAAAACATCCTCTGTGGACTCCCAGCATGCCAGGTGATGTGCTTGCATGACAGTTCACAGAATTTCACAACAGATAGACGGCTGAGGCCTTTGGCCTTGAATATGTTGGTGGGGATGTCTTTACAGGACTATTTAGACACAACCACTACCATGAAATGTCAAAATGCTTTTCACTTCTACAGATTCATAGCCACAAGGATATAAACATCAAAGTCCCAGATAAGCTCTTCTAGTGTTTTTGCATTTTTTTGTGCTAGCATGAGTGTACATTGGTTTTGGCTGGTTGGGGGTATTTTTTGGTGATTTTTTTTTTTGTTTTGTTTGTTTTTAAACTGACAGCTAATTTCAAAATAGGTTGAAAAGAAAACTGTATGATGAACTGCTGCTATTGATTTTTTTCTCTCCCTCTTCTTTCAGGTGGTCAAACCAGTATATCTGGTAGGACAAAAACACAAAAATAAGATTATAGAAACAGACTTCTTGTTATAACAATTTTTTTTATCATTTCAGAATCAAAAACGCTTTTCTAAAATGGCATTTCTTTTCCTGAAGAATGTGATAAAACACACAGAATAATTAATCTGAACACCCTGCCAAAAAACCCCCAAAACTAACCTAACAATTTATATTCTTCACTACAGGTAATTTCTTTTAGGAGAGGTGGAGGGGAGGAGATTATTTTTGCTTAAATGAAAGATATGTATCAAAGGTTGGCAGAATCCTAATAGGTGGGAAGCTCAGGAATCAATCAGAGCAGGATGAGGCCTTTTGAATACTTCTCTAAAGGTCTTGCAGCTTTGACAAGTTCTCTCTACCTAGTAAAAATAGGTCATCCCATGAGTTTCCCAGACTCATCCTTCTAGTTCCATACATAAAAGCAAGACAGTCAGTTTCCCTTCTGCTGTTTTACAAGTTGTGTATGGAAGCAGAAGTCCAGAGTTGCAGCAATAACTAGTGAAAATCTCAAAAATGTAGAGCTATTTTTCAACATAGCACTTGGAAAGATGGAACTGCAGAAATAATTGTTTTGAGGTAGTGACTGAAACCATAAACCAGCCAGCAACAAATAAAACCTAATACGGATAAGGTGCTCTCAACTATACTATTTCCTTCTCCAGTTCATCACTAGATTAAAGAAAATGTAAAAACATTTTTTTAGAATTTAAAGCTGCACTTTTCTCTTGGCGCTGGGTATCTGTTTCTAAAATTTTAATTTTGTTTATCATGATCAAAAATGTGGATTTGAAAAGAGAAAATGTTTTCACTTTGAAAATGCTGCATGAAATATGAAAAAGAATATTATAAGGTCCTCAATTTTCCTGAAGGAATTTTTTTCTGAACTTAGTTCCCCACTGGGAGATTGTTTAGGTCATGCAAAAATTGATTTTCCATCTAGTAAACAATGTGACTGAAAACTTTTGCTTTAACATTCCATCCACTTTTGCCTAAAACAGTTCAGTGATCCTAACCTCATTTCCTAAGTTACTTTCCAGATTTTTTAACATTTACTTAAAGACAGATAAAATCAGATATGCCATTCAATCAAGTAGTAATTGAACATTCAACTAAATCATATGTATTTCAGTAGTCACATATTTATATGAAGTGTATTAAAAGTTTTGGTCTTTTCTGATTGCACATTCCCTAGAATTTACTAGCACCCACTACCAGTCATTAACACAGTGGACCTTCAGGTCCCTCTAAATGTAATATGGAATAATACATGAAAAATCTGTAATAATGAAAGAAAAAAACATTCCTCCACTCACAGTTATGTATTTATAAAATATGCTTACACACAAATGTTCACACTTAGCATTCTGTACACTTTAAAAATGTGATGATGTCATTTAGGGACATTTAAAGAAGGTCTACAAAATACCAGGACAGAAAGAAATATCCACTTCTACAGAATTGCAGTGCTGGAAAAGACTGTAATACAACCTGTATGTAAAAATGAACAAAAATATAACTGGTTAATAAAAGAATTAGGAACAGAGTAGGTAGTCCCACTATATCTAGGAGGGATGTAAAACCATTAGAGAGACAAAATAGACAATTAATGCAAGCATATTTTTTTGTGATCTAAAGAAGAGAGGATAAAAAGGATTATAAAACTCTATGTCTTGACTGTATGCTGTATGGCAAGTGCACCATAACATGTTTTTTCTGAGAAAAACACATACACATATAAACCAATAATTAAATAGGATTACATTTCCATGCCTTTACCTGCAATTCACTGATGAAGCTGAAGGACAGTGGTGCACAGCAGAAATTCAAATGGTCTGCTGTGGCCTTGGAGCCTATAGAGCTTCTGTGACATAATTCATAGCAATTTCTGTACCCAAGAAAGCTATTTCATTTTACTTGTCCGTTTGAAGATGTCAACAATCTCATTAAAACTGATACTACTATGTTGTTACCAACTCATGAAGGTAGTGTGAAAGAATATTATTTTGGAGAGGCAATTTCTCATTGGCCTTACTTATGGTAAATTACATGCTGCAGATATGGCAGGCAATGCTAACAGAAGATATAGCATAAGACCACGCATGAAAAACACATCCAAGCTATGGCCATCAGTGTTGGTACTTGTTGCATCTGCTAGGAAATAAACAAGATCTGAATGCTTCCCAGGAGATGTGAGTCCCCCATCTTTGCTCTGCTAAACACGGTACGGGAGAGAAGGCGGAAGATTTGCATTTCCTAAGAGCAGCACAGGATAGCTTTGCAGCTCAACACCCCAAACCACAGAGAACAGCTTGATGAGAAGCTGCTCAGAGGCAGCTCTTGTCCTCGCTCTCCGTTTTGAGTTTGGAGTATTTCACCAAATTAGAATTCTGTTTCTACAAGCTTTGTGTTTATAGCTTTTTAGTCATAAATTTAACCATGACTGGGGCTATTGTTTTCCCCGGGTAGCACATCTCACTGATTCATATTTTGAAATGATTCATATAAAAACTTAGGAACATTCACAAGAGGTTATTTTTGAAAATGGCCATATATCCAAGCATTGCAATAGCATCCTGAGGAATTACTTATCCAAGGCAGAGGAGATAACTGACTGAGGGATCATAAGCAGCTGAACCTTGAGCTCTGCTGTAAACCAGTGTGAGGAAATGTTCCCATGTGTATGTTCATTTGTCTGCTAATAAGAAATTGGAAAGGATGATAAGAAAAGCAGTGACATGACTCATTAGGGCCATCGAATGATTTTCTTCACCATCTCAATATTTCCCCTTTAGCTTTTCATCATTTTTTTTTTATTTTATGACTAAAAGTTAAAAAAAAATTGGAGTCCTACAGAACACACATGGCTTTTTTGATTTGAAAGGATTTTTAATTGAGTTTCCCTCAAGGTAAATAATTCTCTCTAACTGTTTCCTAACTAGCAGCTCACACCAAACCCACTAGTGATCCATGCTGTTAGGGTTGGAAAAAACCCCTGTCAGTAGAGAGGAAACAAAGTTCTTATTTCAAAGAGATTTAATTGCACAGCCCTCCCTGAGTGCAATGGATCATTGCAGTGGGGTATGTTCAATGCAACATTGCTCCACTCAGCCCCAGGCAGACAAATTCTGCACTTAGTGGGAAGGACAAGAGCTTCTCACCTGATTCCCCACAGCATAAAAAATGAACAGGGACAGCAATAAGTGTCCAGAAGCAGTCCTGGTTTCTCTCTCTTGTCAGTAGAAGAGAAATAGTTGTTGAGACCACAAAAGGGAAGACCATTAGTTTGTGAAGTAACCACCCTCCCTCTAGACTGAAAGGGAGTTTCTCATACTCACCACTTCTGATTTTATGACCTTCTCCATAATATTTTTTCCCTGTGTAAGAAGCTGTGCAAAGTTACAGTACCTTCTTTACAGGCTGCTTTGTAATCAAAAGGCTAATGCCTCCCCACAAAACTCTCTCAAGTAACCTACATAAGCTTTGCTGTAACACTCACTGTGAAACCAAATAACAACCAAGGAGATGCAGGACTCAGCATAAAAGAACAAAACTTCCTGACGACTAATTCTTGCTCTGAAAAGGAGGAAGAGAAGAAGAAGATGAACTTGCTCTATTATTCCTGGTATCAGCAAATGCATGTCAAGGAGCAAAGTGAAAAAAAAAGTCTGAAAGGTTCTGGAATACAATTTGGCTCCCTGTATAAAGACAATTTTGGAGTGGAATGTTTTTTGTTTACATTCAGTTTCTGCAGCTAATCTTTCGAATCCTGGCTTCTCAAAAAAGTTGCATATTCTCAATATCTCACTTTCTATACATATCTACCTTCTATGTAGGAAATCTGTTCTAACACAACAGGACACATCCTTCTGCCTACATTAGGAGCTCCTGTCAGTGAATAACAAGACTTTCTGAAAATGCCTTCTTTCTTTCTTTCTTGCAAGGGTCAGGACACTTTTGACGTTACACAAGCAGCAATTTTATACTCCTGGTGATTATAATTCGCTCATACTGAATTTAGGAGTTTGTGACTCTTATGTAGTCTGTCCACTCTCTATATTTAGATTCATAAAGCTAGCATACTTCACTCAGAAAATATCATGCACTTTCACACTCAGATCTATCCTTTCGTACTCTGAGAATTTCACCACTCTGCAATAGTACAAAGAAGACAGAAAGGCTTAGTTTTCCCCTATATTTAGTCGTGGGCCGATATCATAGTCAGAGCTCTCTTTTTTCCTAAAAATTATGGTTTTCAGTAAGTGACTCAGCTGCTTTGCCCATGATCACATTGGAAACTCTGCTGCTGATTTCAGTACAGGAAGAAGAGTTTAACTTGTTACACCTAAATTAAATTTGATTAAACACAAATTATTTTTAGCATATCACAGTGATATTTACTCTGTGCCATCATCTTTTTTCCACTGCTGGTCAGTAGGCAGATAAAAAGAAAGACAAAAAATGATATATTACGGACTAGGATGTCCTTTGAAAAATACCTTTCTAAGGTAGTGAACTTTAGAAACTTTATGACATTTAATTTTGTCTAATGCTACTGAGCATTCTTTTTGTCAGCTGAGGTGGAATACCAATAGTAAGTAACATTATTTTGCAGTGATGAGATTGTATTTTCATTGTGGAGAAGAATGCAGTATTACTCTCCACTAATTGTTTCCTGTTTCCAAGCATCCACACTTGCTGGAAGCTTCAATCAAAACCTAATGGAATATCAGATAGAGTTAAATGAGAGTACAGATAACTAAGTGTAACATTGATTTTCCTGGTTTTAAGTACCAGTTTGTTTGGTGACTGCATGTTTTACATCAGGCTGGCTCCTTGCCATATGACAAAGCACAGAATACACTATCCAAAAGCAGGTAAAAAAAGGTAATCACAAGAAAAAGCCAGAGACTCTCAGCTACAGTCTAACACGAGATAGTTATACATTGTGCCTGGAAAACTTACCTTACCAAAAAAAAACCCAAACAAACAAATCCCCCCCCCCAAAACAAACAAACAAAAAACCCCACACAGATAATGAAGCAACAGAAGATATTTAATTTGAAGGATACTCATTAAAATCAAATATAGGATAATATCCAAGGCGTGGATTATAAAAGCTATATGCAAAAGAGAGAGAGGTGTGTATTCCATGGGGGATCTTAAGCAAATGAGAAGGTTATTTATGGATGACTTCTATGCATAATGTAAGTACATAACCCATTTTCACATATGCACACAGCTGGAAAAGTACCTGAAGCAAAATGAGCATGAGCTTTCTGTTCATCATGTACTTTATGTGACTCAGGTGGTTCTTCCAAATGTAACTATAAATGGGAACAGTACATGCTAGCAACTCAAGTCTGCACTCAAATAGAGTCTTCTCTGATTTGTGAGGCTTGGTAGAGCTCAGTGAATATTCACACATTGCAAATCTCAGTGCCCAGAAGGGACAATACTCTGATTTCCTGTTTATGGCTCTGTCCTCTAAGGTTATTAATTTAAATGGATGAAAGTTCACAAGAAAAAAGGCACATTGTAACACACACTGGGAGGTGAGATACTGAAAAGCAAAAGGTTTCTGGGAAAACTGAAAGTGGCACATAAAAAGATACAACATTACAACCTGATCTCTACAGGAACCAAATTGAAACACAATTTTCAAAGCATTCCCAGCGAATCTTGTGCGCGGTTGTGATCTTTCAAATCCAAAAGGGTAGCAATCTCTCTGCACATCTGGGAAAGGACCACATCCAGAGAGATATATTCAAATGGTTTTATCCCTGAAGATAGGAAGAGCTGTATTTTTATTTTGTGCACTTGTCAAGAACATTGCAGATGACACCAAGCTGGGGGGG